>NC_136905.1:57345597-57819344 GCF_949606895.1 Notothenia rossii | reverse complement strand
GTAGAAAAAATATTTGTTTCTCCGAATCGAAGGGGAAAAATACAAAAGCATTGTACACAATTTAAACCAATCAATGTTGTGTAATTAACAAGGATAATCTGGTGTTTTTGAGTTGTGCAGATATCACTGTAAAATTAATCGACAGTAAGGAGAATACTTACTTCCGGGAGTTAAATTCTCCGTTATCCAATGGAAATGGACGCTCACATTGCCTTTAACTGCCTCCAAAATGGACCGATGCGGTGCTTCCCTCAGCGCCAAATACCGCTGCCGATGGGAATACATTGCAATCAGTTGAAAGCTCTTTGCGTCCGTTTATGAAGCTGAAGGAGACTCGGTGCGTCACTACTGCACGCCAAAGGACCCTGAGCAAGCGTCACTATTGGACTATCAGGGAGTGAGACTGTGTTGTTCTAGTGCGCTCCGGCAGCACTACACCCCTGATCGTTTCACCACGGAGGAAAGCAGCAGAAAGTTGACTGGGGTTAAAGAGAGTGGGGCCTGGAAGTTATCCTTCTGCCCTGCGTTGCGGCAGTCTCGTTCAGGATCCGAAAATACAATTAAAAGAAAGAGCTAGTTAGTAAAGAATTTCAAATAAATTATCAGAAAAAACTGCATCATATAACATTTTTAAAAAAGAGTCATAGTTTTGTATATTGGGAAAAGAAAATAATATATATCTGCGTCGAATAATATGTAGACAATATTAAATAAGAAAACTATAGTATGTAGACAAAATATAAAAGAAATACAGCATAGTAAAGTGTTTTAAAATGATAAAAAAATGTATTTTTTCTTTATTTCCACATACTACAGATGTAGCATTTAATTTCAGACAGTTTGAAACGCGAGGGCTGTGATTGGTACGTGATCTGCCCTCGCTCAAGGGAAAACCTCCAGCTTGACTTGAGACCGCCCCCGTGATAAATAAATGTAATTATAATGAAGCCAGCTGCAATGGATCATTGATCCACCAGGGGGTGCAGTGGGGTTCCACACTGGAGCTCATGTGAAATAAAGTCAGATACTGTACAGCAGAGGTGCCCAGTACGTCGACCGCGGGGGCAATGCTGGTAGATCGCGAGTCATTCATAAATTTAAAAAAATCCAGCTCCGTTAAAATAGACAAAACAGGTTTTGATCCCTCCTCCCTTGGCCTCCCTGCCACTTAATTCAGGAGTTGACTTGATTGACAGAAAAAGCAACCTATTGCTTTCCAGTCTGTTAACCCAGAATGCATAGCGATACAAAATCAGTCAAGTGCCGGGAGAGACAAACAACAAAATGAGTGCGGGAACGAGCAAAAAGCTAAAGACATACCACTTCCACACAGAATGGGAGGGAGAATCTTTTTTGTGATGTCACATTCATAGGTTATTTGCCTTATTTGTAAAGCAAGCGTCGCTCTGCCAAAGAAAGGTAACGTGGAGAGGCATTATCGGAGTGTTCACAAGGCATATGACAGCGACTTCCCTCCGAGTAGCGAGTTGAGAAAGAGAAAGGTCATGTATTATTGCTACACAAACATTATCTCTTAGTCTTAGTGTCGCCAACTCGTTTCTAACATCCAAAAAGACACACAAATGCGTCTATGGTCGGTGTATTTTCTATCTTTCCAATCCAGAAGAGATCTCTCTCTCCCCCGTCTGTTTGCAAGGGGGCGGGGCAGTTTACACACACGCATCTGCTACATGCAGCAACACACGGAGGAGATGGTGGAGAGAAGCGCTCCAAGGTGTGGTTACATGTTGTTACCCGTCTTGAGGTGGACAATGCTCGTCACCAAAAGTGTTTAGCATGTAAGGGCGGTAACACGAGCAATTTGTCATTTAGCAAAAGTGCACCACATTCAGACGGAGGAATGCACCGGGTTCGACTGTCTTTCTAGTAGCTCTGTAGCCCCATCCACGAGTAACGTTTCCACGTCAGGTGTTATGTATGCTAGCAGCAACACACGGAGTTAACTACATTATACAAACATGGGTTAATGATTAGAGGTAACTGAGTTATTTATTTTGTTAAAGTTTCAGCTATTCTGTTTCCAGTTCTGTCATCAGATTATTTAATAAGATTTGTTAAAACATTGTTGTTTCTTTTGATGTGAAATATTATTTATTTAATTCAAATAAAAAGCAATGTTAATTTTGTTCACAATTTGTTAAATTAATTTAATAATATATGTATTTTTGAAACAAGTATTCATCTTTATTGTCTTCATTGTTAGTTTCCACATGCCTAAAACAACCTCAAACTAAATCTAAAAGTTGATGGCTAAATAAGAGCGTTTGAGAAATTGCGCAAGGCACACAGTAGTAGTCCGAATAGTCGATTAATCGTTTCATTAATCTATAGATTAATCGATAATCAAATTAGTCGTTTGTTGCAGCCCTATTGTAGTTATCCCATGTAAAAATAAAACGTGTTATTCAGCAACCCTTGCAATTTGGGATTTTATTTTTGGTTGGTAGACCTCGGTTAGCTGGTCATTTCAAAAGTAGCTCACCAGCCAAAAAAGTGTGGACACCCCTGCTGTACAGTACGCTGGATGTACAGCGGAACTTAATGTTGTTTAGTCTAAAAAAACGAACGGGACGAAATGCAGCCCGGCTCTCGATTTTTAATCCTAATTTAATCATCATCTTCACCACGATCATTTATGTTTATGTTTGCCGAATTGACATGAAATCACTGACAAATATGAATATACTGTATTCAACTTCATTAAAGCGTTATTAATGTGCCTAAACTCACAAATTATACGATCATGTTCTGATAATGATGACGCAATAACCCCGCCTCTCCCCACCTCTGCTGCTCACCCCCGCGTCAAAGTGAACTGCACACTGAATTCAGATTATTTATCTTTCTCTCGATATGGACATAAACGCGAGTGAGGTCTAATCTGACAGGACGGAGACACGCAGCTCTGCTCACCTGCAGCTCCTCCCGCTGTGATGCAGCGGGGAACGGAGTAAAACACACACTTCAGTCAGATCATCGCCCTTAGCTATTTTAATTACCTCTCGAACTACCTAAACTAGTTATAAATATGTTTATTTTTACTGTCGGCCAGGTCACTCATTACTGGATCAGCTGCTGCATGAGACAGAAACTGACGCTGTCCGAAGAGAGGGAGGAAAAAGAGAGGCTCCGTGTATTTTATTATATAGAGTCGTTATTCATTTGTTTTAAAGCTCAATAAATAACAAAGAAGACCTTTGACCGGCACTTTTTATAATTTTGTCCGGAAGATTTAAACTTTAATACACGTTGACCTCTGCCCCATGGATGTATAATAAGAACTGGATACGGCGTGGGAGGCGGGGCCTCATTCATTCCTATGAGAGTTGCTCGGCGCATGATGATAAAATGGCCCAACTTTTGAGAGAGCGAAACGTCACAGATTACCCGGCATGCCTGAGAAATACCCGTATGTGCACTCATAGCGCATGCGCAACTTTAACCAAAATGCAAAGAATTATTGCACTGTATATAGACAAGTTTACGCGACAAACCACGGGTAGCGCCATAACCCTACACAAATGCACTTCATTTCCGCCGGAAGTCTTTTGCACAGCGTCTGTCGGTGTAAACCGGTGTAAACAGTCAGATGGGCACTGGTGTAAACACAGCGATTTCGATGCTAACAGTGATGCTAGCTTGGGAACACGATTCTACTTCTTTGACTGGAGATGGCGTTACTCTCCCCCACCCGAATTCAGTGCAAAACTGGGAGGATAACATGACGACGTGGCTCAGCATAACGTACAGCAACATTTGCTCCTACTTCGTTCAATCCATGGCAATAGATGGAAAAGCAATGGACAGTCTGAAGGCATATCATAAGGCTGCGCACATTCTACTTTGCCCACATGCTCCCGAAAATTGTTGACGATTTTGTTGAGGGAAGGTTACAGTTCTGCAGTAAATATCTCAGCATTTTAAAACCAAAATAAACTGCCTTATTTAGGTCATGCCCACAGGAGCCAACAGTTGTCTGTTGTTTACATAATGCACAATTTACATGATCTCTTTATGCTGTGCAATATATCATATGTGCCTGTACTGTTTGAGTGAAAATAAAGTTTGATGTAATTTAATTTCATTATTGCACTGTTATTGCATTATTGCATTTCATATGTTCCTTAGAGTGCTACAATTTCTTTTAACACAGTTCATCATTCATATTAAGCTCATACTGTACATAAATAACACTGAATTAATTAATTGTTGAGAGGAAACTAAAGAAATGGCTTCAACAAGAAAGATCACATGTTTAATCCTAACAGGTATTACAAATTAAAATATAAAAGCAGCCCACACAATTACATCACTATGAAAATATTCATATATAATATTAAAAAATACAATGCATGCAGTATTTGTTGTGTTTATCTGTATTTAATGAACAACATGGCTGGGTGCTGGTTTGTGGTCGTAGCACTCTCTATCTAACCACTCGTTCAGGTGCTTTCTCGAGTGATTGCAACCAACTACCGCACACGTAGTTCCCGAACCACTTTTCTTCATGTTGTAATTGTTATATCCTCTTTGTCTCTGCGATATCAGTGCTTTGTCGGCACAACGGAGCTAGCTAGCAAAACAAACCCAGTCCGCCAAAACGGAAGTGCATTGCATCGAAGGGAGGAGTTCAGGATGTAGAGCGGAAACGGCTCAATAACTTGGGTATATGTATGTATATTAATATATATATATATATATATATATATATATATATATATATATATACAGTGCAATAAGCTTCTTAGTGCAATAAGTAGCTACAGGGACGTTAATCTAACGTCGGTAATATTAACTTTATTTAATACAACATTTACGGTACAAGATTTAATCATACAGCCCATGTAGTATAATATTTTACAAATGAGGAATTACAGCAAACATGTGCAATATATCCATTATTACAGCTCCGTGGGATGGCAGTGAGACGATATGGGTCCGTTGTTATTGTGCATCCATGGGTAAAGATATACGCATGTAATGCTGAACCTGCTGAACACGTAACATGAACGTGCCGGGCGGCGAGGTCCCGTGGGTTAGATGCGCGTTCATAATGCAGAGGGATATAACTCTCAGAATAACGTTATTAGCACATTTTTACAACTTGAGGAACGAATGTTTTTTATTAGGGCTATACAAGTGTTCATACTGGGTGGTTTATTTAGTTTAAAAAAAATTATCCAACAATTTACAGACCATTCTTTTCCCATGTAAGTCAATGGGAAAAAGTGTTTGCGGGCCCAGGAACCTAAAGGAAGTGTAGTACCGCCGTTTGGCCACGACGAATATTCTACTCAGAGTCCGGCGCACTTCTTGGGGGCTTGCTCGGCCCCCACCGCGGAAAATAAACAAAAGGGTAGCCATGACAACCATGCTTCTTGGCTAATTTTATGCCACTGGTCCGTGGTCAGGCCTGGGAACCGACGGGAGACACTGGACTCAAGTGTCTGCCTCACATTGAGGGGAAGGGGCATTTCCGCTTTGCTCCCGCTCCAGTTTGTGATTCTGACCATGTTCTCACAGGTTTCAAATGGCAACATGGCCATGAACATATCCCGCTATTAGAATGCAATTTTTAAAAACATAGGGTGCTACATAACACACTTTCAGGAAAAGTCACGGACTGGGAGACTTTAATATTTTATTGAAAAAAGTTACATTGCACACACACCACATCACACAAATTGACCCGATTGGCGGTTCTAGTGTTAAATAAACTCACTAATTAATTAAACCAGTTCAATACGCATTATTCTTATCATTCTTTATGAGTGCAGAAAGTCTTAAAATCAGACGGCAGGCAGTTACAGGTGTGTGTGTGCGTGTGCCTTATGTGCCCATCCCCCCATGTGAATCACACGTAGCTCTGATCACCTATGATAAATGGGCCACACCTAATCGCTGGCTATTCAGCCACAGAGCTCCCTCTATGCAAATCAAACTGTAGACGGTGTGAAAGCAGTGAGGCCTGTGAAGACACCCTTGCAGTAGTCGAGTCTACTGAAGATACAAGTTTAAAATCAGACCTGTTTTTTAAATGAAATCTGACAGCAGGCAGTTAGCTGTGATCACCTATAAGGCTTATAAGTTACTTCAGATGCTGAAATATTTTAATTTTTCAAGTATAAACATACAGTATACAACAGATATACATGCATACAAATTATAACATCACATTTATGTTATCAATTTTACAAATAGGACAGAGGGTGCAGCACAAACAGTACGAAACAAATAGAGAGCTTTCTGAACATCAGCAGGAGAGGACTCTTTCAAGACACTAGTAAATACTGAAATGAACATTAAATGTCCTATTAAAATGCAAGTTTCTTCGTGACACTTCCAACATAAATGGAATTCTCACTAACCTAAAACATTTTATTTTGAACATACAAATGAACAACAACAAATTGAGCTCACTTTCTACACTCTTTGATGATCTACCTCCTACCTGGTTTGTTTTTTAGTCCATGGATTTTGGCAGAGGCTTGGTCTGGCTGTATCTTCATAACAACCCTCTGGATAAACTCAAAGGAATATTTCATTTCCAGAGTATACTGAAGACTGAAGCAATATATTAGTCCAAGAAGCATCGCAAAGCCACATCTTTCAGGTTGTGGAGCACAATTGTCTTCTCGACCACAACTGCCACATTGAAGATCTGCTGAGGAAAGGCATCCCATTCACCTTCGTAGCCTATGAGTAGACCAACTTGCATCACCTTCATGGCTTCCTCGAGTGTGTCTCCATGAGCCTTAAAAAGGGAGAAAAAAAAGTGAGCTCAGTGTACTACAAGTACTTTTTCTCTACAAAGCTAATTAAGAGTCTTCTGCTATAAACATAGAAGCTAAAATCTACAGTTCACAGTGTAAAAGTGCAATGTGATGGAACATCATTTCAACTGCCTCTCTTTTCACAGTTTGAGCTTTATATTTATTTATATTATTTAATAGTTACGTTTTCTTGCTGTTTTTGTTTATATTAAATGTATCATTCTTTATTGCAATTATTTTTAGTTAAATTAAGGATTAAGAATTGTAAACATTACTTTTGAAGGAAACTTTGGGCACAGGGTGATTTGGTTTGATTTATGTTAAAATGTACAATTACATAAAGTAATTCAAGACAGTTATGATCTTACATCACACATCCTGATGACATTTTCCTGATTTTCGCCAGACATGTAGTGTGATAGTCCCAAGAGAGCAGCAGTCCTCCTCCTCTCATTTGTGTCCTGCAGGACAACAGATGCAGTGGGATATAAACATTTGTAGCAAACAAATGGTGGCTAAATTATGGTCATCAGCATCTCCACTTACATCTTTCTCAAGGCAGTCCAAAAGGCCTTTTAGTGCCGGCTTCTTTGCAGTCCTGGATGCACCTTTGTAGACCTCTAGCAATACCAGGCCATCAAGTCCATCCAGAAACGATGAAAGCAGGTCCGTAGTGACAATTCTCTGGAACTGTGCCTGAATCTGAGGAGACACAGACATATAGAAAATATTCTACCAACAGTCTGCAACTGTGCATGTTGCCTTCTCATTGTAACTGGAAAACCTGCACAACTTACAGGTCCACTTCATCCAGTTGCAGCAAAACGGAAATCTTTGAAAATCTGTCTGTAATAGAGAACACACATTTAGGTACATTATGAAGCAGCCCTTAATAAAGTAATAAGAACTGAGAACATGACAAAGAATAAGATGCACACAATTACAACAGTCACGTTGCCCATAAACTACAAGCCTTGGCTTTCACAATTACAATATTATCCCTGAATTCATATGATAAAGACTTAAACAGTACTTCATTTAAATAAATAAACAACTTGAAATGTTCATCTTTGATTGATGAGGCATATTCAATCTAATAAATGCATGGGATGCATGTAATAATAACAAGGAAAGGTTAGTGTGCATCCACATAGAGCATTTTTGTGTCTACGTGCATGCCAAATATATCAATGAAAAAACTATTATTTGTTTTAACCAAACTTAAAAGAAATTGTACAATGGTTGTAATTGTTGATTATTTGCTTGCAGTTATTTTCCATAGACTATTCAGTGGAATATTATTGTTTTTTTAGTAATAACTTGACTACCTCTGAAAGCAGAAGTTTAGGAAAAATTATTGTTCATGTATAAATATTATTTATTTTATTATAATATAAATATCTAACAATTACAACCATAGCACATCTTATTTATTATTGAGGGTGAACAGTAACCTTTCCCTGTGTTATAATTACATACATCCCATTAATTTATTAGATTAAATAACAATAATCTCATCAATCAAAGATCAACATTTTTAAGTGCCTTGAGCACCGACTGTTCCCGCTGCTAGAAACGGCTGATATTAAGACACTTCAGTGCGCAAGTCACAGAACAAAATGCATTGTGGGACATGTAGTTTATGGGCACCATAGTTCAATAAAATAAAACTAAATATATTCCTTTCTTTTCTATAAAATATTTTCTAAAAAGCAGAAATACAAATGTGTCTCCATTTCAAGAGTGGAACATAGCATTTGTACACAATATAAATGCTATTTCTGAACACAGTTAGCATTTTACTCGTTCAATGGCGCGAGGCACCCCCTCTGTATCTGGGCAGGTTTAGCGTGAGCTGAACCAGAAAAACGTTGCAAGGATAGAATCACTTTAACACTTGCTCAGCCTTAACAAAAAACAATCTTCAAGTCCCCTATACTTATCCACAAATGACATCCATTTCAAAGCCATGGCGGGGGCTAACAAGCTACAATTCTTAGCCGAACAGAGAGCCGGGACACGGCTAATTACTGGCAGGAACACACACAACCTCACCAAAACACGTTAATTTAGCTTAAATATTTAGCCGAACAGAGCCGGGACACGGCTAATTACTGGAACGAACAAACAAAACCTCTCTAAATTAAGCTACAAATATAGGCAGTTACCATTTAAACCTTTTAAAAATGCATAAGCGTCATACATAAGAGTAAGAATACTTGAAACTTATTTATTTAATAAAAGTTTAGATAATCATAATCCTGTAAAGTTAGCTTGGTTAACCAACATTTTCATAACACTGCCCTGAAATAAAATCTCTTTTATAAACATTCAAATACCAGTTAGGTGTGGATTTAACTCCATTTAGCTACTTTTCGTTTTGCCTGAAACCATTAAATATGCAACCACTCACCTGACTTTGCCTGTCCGTCAGTGGTTCATCAGCCGAAATCACTGTCATATCGCTTCACAAAAACATATTCATCCGCCGCTTAGCTTTTCGTAGTCATCAATCTGTCCGGTGGAAATTCTTCGTTTGATAATGGCGAATCAAACTCTGTGGTTCACTTGCTGTATATCGTAAAAAAAAAAAAAAAACTCATGTCCCTGTTAAATGCATTCAATTAATAAAAACAACTATGAGACCGGGACTATTTTCACCGGGCAGGAATATGTCAACACTACTACCATGTTAAGAGGCCATGGAAAGACTCAGAACATTATTACACATCACAACTCACTGTTCAGTCAAATTGACTTCATAGAATGTAGAGGTCATTGAACTGGCTTACAGAGCTGAGTTGAAATAATAACAACTTATGAAATTAAGTAGAAATTGCATAAATTGATATGTTAAGTGAAAGTAACTTAAAGACAAAAGTTTCAATAACTTAATGATCAAATCCTTTTTTATAGCGGCTCCATAATATAACTGGCAAAAATGTAAGAATTTCATGCATCGGCCGACAGTGGGAACATGGTTTAATCTGTTGGAATAGAGTATAAATATCAAATATCACTACTTTTCTTCTAAATGAAATGCTGACATTACAAAATGCATGGTTTAATGTAATGTAAACATTTACATTATTATTATGATTATTTAATATATAAAGACTATATTTTCAAATGCTCTTCAAAGCAGTTTCTGTCAACTACGAAAGGCAACATCATTTCTGTATTTGTGAATGAAGCGCCATCTCCTGGTTAAAACCTGAAATTGAAAATCTGGCAACGCTCTCTTGGAAAATAGTGGGAGGGCTTAACATTCCTCTATACTCGGGATGTGCATCTCCATCACTGAGGCCGATGCGATGCGCATCTCGATACGTTGCCACTATACGATACATTAACGATACCTTTGAAACACCAGGCGATGCGATACGATACGATTCACCCCTGTTGCGATACAGTTCGATACGATTTAATTCAACATTATGCGATTCGGGGCGATACGATGCGATTCAACACGATGCAAAAATAATGATACTTCAATATGGTACGACAGAGGGTTTTTGTTTTATTCCTTATATGCAGCAAATCATACATTAACAAAAAAGTGCTTTACATATTTGGTACTGCACATCCCATCATGCCGTTTATTTTTTTACCTTTAAAAGGTCTCCAGAGTACAATTGTATAACACCTCACAGTTAAACAATGTAAGGATGCATTGCTCATTATTAACAATGTGCAAATAACAGCTACCATAGAGCAATGCCCATACAGCTGCCAGCATGATGTGCTTAACACTCAGAGGCTAACTCACCAGTGAGCAGAAAGCAGTGGTTTCTATCTGAACAATAAAGAAAACAAATAACCTTTCACAAACAGGTATTTCATATTTCATAACTGCTTACAGTAAGGAAGACATTTAAATGATGATTGGCCGTCACAGGCTGCTGTAAACTAAACACCTCTTTCTCTGACAGAACACCTCACTGAGTGATTTAACTCATATGTCTCACTTTCAGGTTTCTCTTTTCAGCCGCAGACCCCACGTCGCCTCTTTATGTGCGTCGCTAAGTTCCTCGTTTAACTTGTGTACTTTAAAGCGACTCGGCATCGTTAACAATTTGCGAGTGATTTTTCAAGTTGTCCGTCTGTAGTAATAATGCCGCGCACATATACCATCAGGACGTTACTGATGGGGTGCGGCTGCGGAGTGATACTGTGTGAATGCAAGTCTGCATCTAGTACGGATCTATGTATCATGGCTGTAGACCTGTTAAGTAATAAAGATACCTCATACAAAGGTCTACGGATACCTTATTACTCTCCATGACCTGCGGTCAACTATATAGCATAAATGACTATCACACCGTCTTTCTTGAACAATCCGAAGTGTTGCCAAACGTTTGATTTGTAGGTATTTTTTGGTGCGCTGTGTTTCTCTTTCTCCTCAATTTCCGTGTGTGTTGATAACTGAGACTCTCGTTCTCCGTAGTGGCGAAGCAAATATCAAAGATCGTCTCTGCTGAGCGTTGACAAGATGAGGGGATTTTATATGAATTAATCGTTTTTTTACCGATGCAAAGACGCTACGCAATCGATGCATCGCGAGTTCAGCCCGGTTCAACCCAAACTGTAGCCGATGTGCACTCTTTCAACCGGTGCACTCGCATCTTGAATGTTTATGCCGGTGCACCGATGCGAATCGGTGAATCTTAACATCTCTACTCTATACTGGTTTTAGGCAGGTCGTAGGCAGGAAGCTGTAAGCTGGAGTCTGAAATTAAGTGCTACATCTGTATACTATAACTTGTTTCTGATATTTTCAATATACCGTAATTTTCGGACTATAAGGCGCACCTGAATATAAGCCGCAGCAGCTAAATTGAATGATGTGTACATATATAAGCCGCACTGGACTATAAGCCGCAGGTGTTTTAATGTTTAATTACCATATGTAAGGGTTCGTGCACAGAGGGGATTGTCGGGAAAGAGATGGCTGTTTGAGGAAGCTCCCATTTATTAACATTTCAACAAACAAGTTGCATATTTGCATAACGTATTCAAGTGTTACCATTTAGTGCAATAGTAGCTACAGAACATGTACTGTGCTGTGTAAACTGTACTGCAGGGGTCGGCAACCCCTGGCACGCGTGCCAGCATTGGCACGCGGCACCGTAACCAGTGGCACACTAGGAATAAGTGGAATAAGTGTGCAAAAATATTTAAATTGTATTTTCGGATCCTGATCGAGACCGCCGCCAGAGCATGTCTCCCCGTTACCTGCAGAAGGAAGCCATGCACGCAACGCAGCCCCGCTCTCTTTAACTCCAAGCAACTTTTTGCCGCTTTCCTCCGTGGTCTAGAGCTGATCGTTTCACCACGGAGGAAAGCACTTCACTAATTGCAGTACCCATAAGGAGCTGTACAAATGCCGCAGTTTTTGCGTGGCTGTGTATTTAGTTGAAAGCCCAGTGGCGATCTGCTCATCTCTTATCATATGCTACAAAGGGGCGGACTGGCCATCTGTGTGTTGAACTTTCCTGTCGTCACGCAGACCGTAGTCAAGGAGGACAGAAGCAGCAAGCTTCAGGTTCAATAACCCACTTTAGCTTAAATGACTGGAGAGAGGTGAGTTCTTCTTGGGAGGCCGTTGAATCTATTTAGCTGTTCTTCTGTTTCACAAAATACATCACAGACCTCTGTTTTTCTGCTGCTTCGTTTCACTTCCAGAAACATACACGTTCCCTCACTGTCGCTCTACCATCCACACACACATGCACAAGCCACACACCCCTCTCTCTCTCTTAAAGGGACAGCGATCTCATCTCACTCTGCATGACCCTAATACAGTTGTTCTCTGGAGAATCACAGAACGGACAATCGTCCTTATTATTATGCCGTTTAAACCAATTATTTAAATGTTTTTGTTAAATTCGGCATCATGTAAGTTGCAATGACAGGTCCACACACTGCTTCCAGCGAGGCTCCCCCGCCCTCCTGCTGATAGTTCTCGATCGTTGGCACGCTGATACATTTTTTTTTTTTAAATGGCACTTCATATCAAAAAGGTTGCCGACCCCTGCTGTACTGTATCACATAGCGTTTCAGACACACACACTTTTCAACTTTCAAACTTAAACGGTCTGTCTGTCTTGCTCTCGTTCTGTCTCTTGTACCACTCTCGGTTCCACTTTTACTTTTGCGCGCTACCTGTCTCACTCTTTTCCGGCCTCCAGCTTTTCCTGCTGGAGCCCGCCGCTTAAAGGTGGGGTTCGCGGACCGGCCATAGAGCCCATAGAGTTAAAGGTGGTGGACTGTAACCTGTAAAATCCATAGATTTAGGAGGTCCCCTAGTGGTCGTTAGCTGTAAAAATCCATAGATTAGCCGCAGCGTCGAAAATTGGGAAAAAAGGCGCGGCTTATAGTCCGAAAGTTACGGTACTTATCCGTTTTTGTATGTTCTTTTTTGAGATACCATACTATTAGTTTTTTTAGACATACTGTACTATGACGTTTTTGTCTAATATTTTCGACATCATAAGACATTTCTATTACAATATATTGAAAATAACAATTCTGTTTTTTAAATGTATTTTTGTCAAAAGAAAAAGAGATACACAGACGGATCAGATTGACTAAGCTATCTTTCTCATTAACTCTCCTCTTCTACTTTTTTTTTTGGGACCGATACAAGCCATTAAGTATGTGGAAGGTTGATAAGTAAAAATGCAGAATGAATCCAATGCTTTTCAGAAAATAAAAAGCACTAATGCAAATTCATGCAACTTCAGGACCCCATTATAGAGGGCATAGAGTATGTATAGTTACAATTATGTTAATGATGTTTTTCATTAACCTGTGGAGTGACTAATGCACCATCATGAGGAAATATTATAAATGAAAAACAGTACATATGGTAAGTTTGTATGGGAAAGGGAAGAAGCCGTGATGACAGACTTTATTTCGCCTCTTCTGCTTTCCATGCTGTCTACACTGTGTGCAAGTACAGTCGTGAGAATGATAATTTATCTCTTAAGCCGCGACATATCCTCGAGGCATCTTCAGAGACCTGCAGAGGTGCTGTCACACTTAAACTTGCTCGCTCACACACACAGATTGTAGGCCCTTGAGGTACCACTTTTAAATCCTCCAGAAATCCATCAGACCGCCTTAATGGGAAAAAAACTGAGCACTTATAACTTTTTCTTTGTGACTCGGACTGTTTGTAGGTGAGTTTGTAAGTATTGGTATCATTTGGTTGTGTCGGCATGCTATGTGTGTTTATACTGCTTTTTTAATCTCCATTAGATTCAATACATGAGCTGACCAAAGCAATTTTCTACCTTTACCTAAACCCCTGGCTTATTAAATGTGTGTCTATGCATGTTTGTGTATGTTTATCTCTGTTTTGGTGCCAAAGCAACAGCAAAACACAATGTTCGACTGGTATGCTATTTTTTGTTTGGGTCACTGCGTCTGCTGGTAAAAATAAGTTGGTACAAAAACTTGTACTCCTTCAGTCAGACAATATTGTGATATACAGTATATCTAATCCACGGTGCAAAGAGTGGTAGGTACAAATGAGACAGGATAAGGTGGAGTAGGATCTGTAAAGGTATCGGTTTGCTACATAGTCAGATTTTGAAAGGAGGGCAGGATTCCGGAATTTTTAGAGTTCTGGTTCTGTTCTGAGAAGTATTGACAAATCACAGTTGAGAGCTATTTGGTTGAACCAAGGTAAAACGTTTTGTGAGAAGAGCAAAAAAAAGGCGGGAATGCAAAACTTGGAACCTATTTGCTTAAGTCTGATGATGAACTTTTTATCAGCTTAACATTAGCTTGTAACTGACAAATTAAAGAATACTCCAGTTGTTGATATCAACTCCAAAACCAACAGAAGTTGCCAATTGTACTGTGAAAAAAACTTTGAAGTATTGTGTCCACAAGAGGATTATCATCATCAGAACAATAGCAGATTCCGGAAGTGCTTTTAACGAAAAAAAGTTGAACTGTCAAACAGAGTCTGACTGGAGCAGTTTACAATAAGCTATAAGCCAAAGCAAGAGGTGGAAAAAGTACTCAGATCTTGTCCTTACAGATGTAGCGATTCATTTCAGACAGTTTGAAACGCGAGGGCCGTGATTGGTACGTGATTTGCCCTCACTCAAGGGAAAACCTCCAGCTTGACTTGAGACCACCCCGTGATAGATAAATGTAATGTAATTATAATGAAGCCAGCTGCAATGGAGCATTGATCCACCAGGGGGTGCAGTTGGGTTCCACACTGGAGCTCATGTGAAATAAAGTCAGATACAGTACGCTGGATGTACAGCGGAACTTTGTTAAGATCCTTATGTCACGGATATCATACTACTGTGCTAAATAAGAGACATGTAATAATTTATGTTGTTATTTAACAAAATAATTTTGTTATTCGAAAAAAACGAACGGGAGGAAATGCAGCCCGGCTCTCGATTTTTAATCCTAATTTAATCATCATCTTCACCACGATCATTTATGTTTATGTTCGCCGAATTGACATGAAATCACTGACACATATGAATATACTGTATTCAACTTCATTAAAACGTTATTAACGTGCCTAAACTCAGTAATTCACCAAAGATATGTATATTTTAATGGAGCTTCGTCGGTCGATCAGGATCCCAAAACGTAGCGGAGGGATCTTCATCTGGATGAAGGGTGTAATTTTCCACATAAGGAACAAGTCGCTGCAAATTATCCCGCTTATTACATGGCCACATTCTCAACAAAGTAACGACATGACTCCCAATATTAATTGAAATGCTTTTATGGATTTAGAAAATGTTTTTATTGATTTAAAAAATAGTTGTATGAATTGATTTAAATTGACATGCATCCACCAAGAAAAATAGTCCGTTGTTACCGTTTTTTAAACAGTCTGAATGAAACGGCAGCTCTCAGCTGTGTATTTACACAACTAATGGCCCATCAACCACAGCTCTCTCCCCCCCTCCCCCCCTGATCTTTCTTCTCCAGCAGCTAAATTAACTGTAGGTTACTCTGAGTGACCATAGACTGTATGTGACAAGCTTACAGTTAGTGACGTAACAACACCATAAAAGCTGGTGGGTTGAAAGCAACACGGGAGGTAAAAATAACTAGAATAATTGTGATTTATTTATTGTGGCTTTTATGTTTTTAGGTATAAAATGTTATGTAATTCAGGCTTATAGTTCACCCTTCTCTAAAAGCCTTCAACAATGATAATATTCATAGTAATTTAATAAATCCTTCCAACACACATTGTAAAAAATAGCCTACTGTAAGTTAAGAAATCATTCCAATATGTACATCTTCTGATGTAACAACAATAACATTATAAATAGTAACATAGCTGAACATGGTATTGCACATTTAGCTTTGAGTGTTACTGACCTGAGATGTTTTTATTACATGAATTAAGGTGACTGAGGCTTTTTAACATACAGGGATGCAAACTCATCAGGTATGAAAAAGGTGACAAGGATCCGAGCCCCCGGCTCCCCCACCCCACGGAATGACAGAGGATTTTAGCAGTCAGAACAACTAAAGCAGCAGTGTTAATAATAACGAAACGCCAAAGAGTCACATCTAATAGAAATATATAAAAGCATTTATTTTAAATTGTGTAGCAGTCAGTTTATCATTTTGGCAGCACTGTTGAGCATTTTGAAAATGTATTTTCATGCCTCTGTGCAAGGCTTAAGTCTTTTTATCTTTATAGCCACATGGTGTAAAGTAACTAAGTTCATAAACTCAACAAGTACTATACTTGGGCACAATTTTGAGATACTTGTACTTTATTTAAGTATTTCAATGTTTTGCTACTTTGTTCTTCTACTCCACTACAGTTCAGAGGTACATGCTGTACTTTTCCTCCACTCCATGTATGTAATACCTTTAGTTACTTTACAGATGTGGATGAATGATGTGAAATATAATCAAGTGTTAAATCAGACTTTAGTTCCACCTGGAGTAAATCCACAAGCTACCCTGCAGTATACAAAGTCATTCAAACTAGCTGCACCTTTACCAGCTTTGAGAACACTTTCATGATCAATCATTATAAAACATATCATATCTATTATTCTGAAATGGACCAATCTGCACAATGACTACTTTTACTGTCGCTACTTTCACTATATTTTGATGATAATACTTTTCTACTTTTACTTGAGGAACATTTTGAATGCAGGACTTTTACTGTAACAGTGTATTCCTACACTCTGGGACTATTACTTTTACTCAAGTACAAGATCTGAGTACTTCTACTTTTACTCAAGTACAAGACCTGAGTACTTCTACTTTTACTCAAGTACAAGATCTTTGTGCTTCTACTTTTACTCAAGTACAAGACCTGAGTACTTCTACTTTTACTCTAGTACAATACCTGAGTGCTTCTACTTTTACTCAAGTACAATATTTGAGTAGGCTAATTCTACTTTTACTCTAGTACAAGATCTATGTGCTTCTAATTTTAGTCAAGTACAAGATCTGAGTACTTCTACTTTTACTCAAGTACAAGACCTGAGTACTTCTACTTTGAATCAAGTACAAGATCTGAGCACTTCTACTTTTACTCAAGTACAATATATATATACACTTATACCACCTCTGTTTATAGCCTATGAAAAAGAGTATTAGAAATAGAAGGCTAAAGCTAACGTTAGCAGATAGTGACAATGTATGCTAGCGAGCTAGCTCAACGATTCCTTAAATAATATTGCAACAGAAAAACTTTTCAGTTCACATCACGCTCTTCCGCTCCGACATGGAGCTCTGCTCTGAACACCTGAACGGCCCGTTCTAACAGCTGTTCACCAGCGGTCCAGTCTGTGCCACAGTGACTCCGGACGCACAGTTAATATTAACAAACACACCCGTAGGTAATGTAGCTACTGAAGCTAGACCAGGGGTAGCCAACACGGTGCCCGCGGGCACTCAGTCGCCCGCCGGGCATGTTCTAAAAATAGCTCGCCAAGCAAATCCAAAACAAAAAAGGACATTTAATTAAAATAATCTACTCTATGCATAAACGAAACCTAAATCATAGCGAACTCTATCCACTTACTACAACTCTATATCTATCTAACACCCCTCCTCCCCCACCCCCACAATGAATATCGACCAATCACGTTCTTGCTTGATTTGCGGGACCAGCGTTGCAGTCGGGAAGAAAAGCAATGTGGCACCTCCTCGCTGATTTTCCTTCTGGCAGAATCTACACAACACATCAGCCCCATTGAACAGCCTATCATGCCAGCCTATACAACACATGAGGAGCAGAGTTTTACTCTGTGTGTGTTGTAACTTGCATATATTTATTCCACTTGCCGCACACACACGCATGGCGTAATCTCCACTGGGGACAGGGGGGACATGTCCCCCGCACTTTTCGAAATCCCGTTTGTGTCCTCCCACTCTACAAATATTTGTATTATTATTTTTTAACGCAACCCGTCATTGCCAATGAGGAG
Source organism: Notothenia rossii (assembly GCF_949606895.1). NCBI lineage: Eukaryota > Metazoa > Chordata > Actinopteri > Perciformes > Nototheniidae > Notothenia > Notothenia rossii. The sequence goes on along the minus strand of NC_136905.1, from coordinate 57,801,094 downwards.
CACACAGCCTCTGTGAGCGAGCGAGAGAGCTAGGGAGAGAGAGAGAGAGAGCGAGAGAGAGAGCTAGGGAGAGCACACTTTTCATTCCAGTGTGTACTATAGGACAGTACAAAAAACGTTTTAAAAGGGGAGTGAATAGTAAAATATGCATAAATAAAAAGAAAGAATGCTAATTCGGTAACATAAGATAAGAATAAACCAGTTTAAATGATTTGTTATTGGTTGTGATAATATTCTAAAGATGATTGGAGTATTGAAAAGTATACAGCTCCCTTTCATATGAGTGTTGAGAGCTGTATCGATAAATTCATTTTGTACTCAAAGTGCAGCAGATTGGTGCATTTCACTTCAACATTTAAAAAAAAATCTTTTAGAGGAGGTGAGGACCCCCCTAGAAGATGTGAGATCCCCCCTGGAGGATGTGAGGCCCCCCCTAGAGGATGTGAGGTCCACCCCCAAATAAAGCAGGTTAAAATTATTAAATTGCATACATTTTCTTTTAGTAAACACTGAAAACGGGTCCCACAGACCCAAACAGCACACAAAGGTTAAAGGTAAGCATATAATATATAAATATAAAATATATACACTGCAAAAAGAAAAAAAAAGAGGAGTAAAAGTAGCCCCCGACTTGCTTTATTTTTTGAAAGTAGCCCTCATCCTTAAAAACGTTGGTGACCACTGAGCTAGACCATCATCTCGGAGCAGCAGAGCCTTATTATACATCCATGAGCAGAGCCGACAGGCAGGAAGACTCGAGCACACAGCTCGTACTTCATTATAATATATAAAAAAAGAACACCATGCGTGTCATGATGGCACATAACAGCTCACGGCCTCAGATCACTCCGGGTCCCAGACCCCCCCATACCCCAAAAATATTTTTATTGCAGATCTACATGAATCACACAAACGACTTATTTTGGATTCAAAACGGCGAATTTCGCCGAAAGGTGACAAGTTTGCATCACTGAACATAGACAGAGCACAACTGAAACATAACATCTGAGATGTAACAACATAATACACTTTTTGGGGATGCTTGGGATGTGAGGAGTGAGGGACACGGCTTAGAACGGGCATGTCGCCTGGCAGGACAGGAGAGTGTGTGCACCAGTCTGCCTTGATCTATGAATTCATGTCCGTGACACTCACTGCTGCCCACAGCTGTTTTATAGAAGGAAATTCCTTCACTTCATGAAAGTGTTTTAACCACACACACCTCTACACACACATGACGGGTGTTATTTTCCCCATAAGGAACAAGTCGCTGCAAATTATCCCGCTTATTACACGGCCACATTCTCAACAAAGTAACGACATGACTCCCAATATTAATTTAAATGCTTTTATGGATTTAGAAAATGTTTTTATTTATTTAAAAAATAGTTGTATGTATTGATTTAAAAAATAGTTGTATGTATTGATTTAAATTGACATGCATCCGCTAAGAAAAATAGTCCGTTGTTACCGCTTTTTAAACAGTCTGAATGAAACGGCAGCTCTCAGCTGTGTATTTACACAACTAATGGCCCATCAACCACAGCTCTCTCCCCCCCTCCCCCCTTGATCTTTCTTCTCCAGCAGCTAAATGAACTGTAGGTTACTCTGAGTGACAAGCTTACAGTTAGACACAACACTGTCATTGCAAGTGACCCTCAGTTAGTTGACTTTCATGTTCAACTGCTAAATTCGTTACTGATAAAAAAGGGCTTCTTCTGTACCCAATTATCTTAACACTAGAACCGCCAGAGGTTTTTGTATAGGCCTACCTAAACCCTTCAAATCCCGCTATTATAATGTAATTTTTAACAACATAGGGTGCTACATAACACACTTTCAGGAAAAGTCACGGACTGGGAGACTTTAATATTTTATTGAAAAAAAGTTACATTGCACACACACAACACACATCACACAAATTGACCCGATTGGCGGTTCTAGTGTTAAATAAACTCACTAATTAATGAAACCAGTTCAATACGCATTATTCTTATTCTTATCATTCTTTATGAGCGCAGAAATAGTCTTAAAATCAGATTTGTTTTTTAAATGAAATCTGACGGCAGGCAGTTAGCTCTGATCACCTATGATAAATGCATTCTTACTTACGTTGCTATGGTTATGGCGGTGATGCCGGCGCGGTATTTGAAATGTTCATATCGATATTTTTTTTAACTCTGGCTTTGTAATAAAAAATATGGCAAAACGAAAACAGCCAAGCGTCACAGCTTTTGGATTCACAAGCAAAGAAGCGAAGGAGTCTAAAAATGACAACGTGAACGGAAAACAACTTTTAGTTGGCTGGCTGTAAGCGGCGTTAGGGTCGAGCTTGACAGCTCCACACCGAGGGAGAGGCCTGCCGATGCGGAGCCTGAAGAGGCTTCAACAACGGCCACATCCGCCGGCATAGTGACACCGTCTGTATTAGTAGAAGAATGTTTTTATAGCAATTGATCGCATCCGCGCTGCTGCGCCAGTCAACAGAGCGTGCGTGTGACATATTTAGTAGCAGGATGTGCTCTGAAAAATAGGGCTCCCCGAAAGCAAATGGGTAATTCGAAACTGACAGAGCTCCCTCTATACAAATCAAACTGTAGACGGTGCATGCATCACCAGGAAGATTTTTTTTTAAAAGTTGAAGTTAAAAGCATCAATCTGGTGCACTTTGAGAGCAACATGAAGAGATCTATGGATACATCTCTCAACACCCATATGAAACAGAACTGGAAGCAGAATTGTTTCTTTATGGATATTTTACAAATCACTCCCCTTTTAACCCTTAGATGCATGAACGACCAATACCTACACTCTTCCATGAGTGGGGTCAAAAATGACCCCAATTAGAATCAATGTGTTTTTGCAATGAATTAAAAAAAATGTCTTTAATTTTGGTTAAAGGTGATTATATTTATTATATTCGGGTCAACAAAAGACTGATTTTACATTTAACATGCTTATTTATAACTTTTTATAAAAACAATTCACAAGAAAAAACATCAAAAATCTTCAAAGATTATTGTTAGTATGTCCATCTGTCTGGAGGACAAAAAAGAGAATGAACATACATAAGACCAGAAAACACTGTCCACTCACATGTGCCCACACAAACGTCTTTTCTCTATTCACTGTGTGCAGTTGTCACAAACTATTTGCTTTTGGCTGTGACCATTGCACACTGGGGTACTGCATTTCCAACAGCAATTGGTGACTTTGCGATCTTTGTTTCTTGGACACATCTGGCACCTCTTTCTCTTCTGTTGGCCCTCTGTGCTTCTCTCCTGTTGCTGGTTTGCAGCTTTTGTCACTCCACACCTTCCCATTGCTTCAGTGATGTAGGTTGGTAGGTTCGGAGTACCTTCCAGTCGACTTTTTATGTGAGGAGTCACAAGCTCCTTTGACAGCTCTGTGAGGAAATGTCGCCGTGCGTTGGCGATACCTGTGGAAATTTGAGGGTGCTGAGCCCTGAAAAATGAGTAGGCGTTTAGAGTGGCTATATCAATAATGTTGTACCACAGCACCATGGGCCACCTCTGTGTCTGGCGCTTGCAGGTGTAGTAGCCAACCATCTGGTCAACGGTATCTACACCTCCTTTGGTCTGGTTGTAGAAGAGCATTATTTCTGGTTTTTTCTTTTGGCTGTTTTCATCCACCATCTTGCTGTGGTGCATTGTGCTGAGAAGCAGAACAGCCTTTCCCTTTTTTCTGATATAGCTGATCATGGTCATGCTGCCATTGAACCCAAATTCAGTGCTGTGGACCTCCCTCGACTTGGAAGCCTTCATCACTGGAGGGATGTCTGGCTTGTTCTGTCGCAACGTTCCCACAATAGTCAGACCCTTCTCCAGGAGATGCTCTGCAAGAGGCACACTGATGAAGAAGTTGTCTGTGGTGATGTTGCGACCTGTGTGTCTGAATCCACTGCACAACTGACGGACAGTGTTTTCCCCTAGATTCTTCTGGACTTCTTCCCCTGGTTGTCTCCCTGTGTACACAATTCCATCAATTGCATAAGGGGTGCGTGCATTACAAACCCAGAATATCTTTATGCCGTACTTGGCAGGCTTGCTTGGCATATACTGCAAAAACTTGGTCCTCCCTCGAAATGGTACAAGTTGTTCGTCCACTGTGACACAACCACTGGGGATGAATTTCTGTCTGCAGTTGACCAGGAACAGGTCCCATATGTAGCGGAAGGCTGTAATGTGGTCTGTTTCCAGTCGGGAGGCTCTGGTCCTCTTGTCATCAAAGCGCAGCAAACGGCGAATATCTTCAAAACGTCCAATTGACATTGTGGCCTTGTACATTGGGTTGTGTAGAGGACTCCCAAAGAGCACACGGATTGGTACATCCCAGTTTTTCTCACTTCCTGCAAGAATGGTCAATCCAATGAAGGCCATGAGCTCCTCTTTGCTTAGCTTTTTCCACTCTTTTCCTCTGTTTGTTGCGACTCTTCTTCCCTCCATGTTTGTGCATCTCAACACCTCTTCTAATATACTATCAGTGATAAACAGCTTCCATGCATCTATTGGAGAGACGGTGCTAAACCCAGGTGCAGGCCCTGACCGACTTCTCAGTAAATTGTGGCTTGGTGTTTTAGCCTGGGTGGGAGGTAACTCTGCCCAGTAAGAGCCCTTGCGGCTCATTCTGTTGGATACAATATCCATTTCCTCTTCGGAGGACTCAGAGGACTCCTCCGTGTCCGACTGATCTTGTTCGGCAGGGGCAGGTTGGTTCCCAGACGGCCTGACATGTCCAGGTGGACAATAATCTGGATCCTCTACATCTGAGATGTCAGATTCCGAATCAATCCCACCGATGGGCTCTTCATCCCATCCGTTCAGGATCATATCTCGAGCAAGGTCTGCGGGTATCCTAGCTGGCCTCCAAGTAGCCATGATAGTCTAGATGAGAAAACATAAAACAGACAATGTTTGAATGACACACAAAACTATAAATCAATATGTAGCTATCTAAGTAAATGTCGGTATGTCGGTGTGTGTTTGTGTGTGTGTGTGTCACACACACACACAAACACACACACACACACACACACACACACACACACACACACACACACACACACACACACACACACACACACACACACACACACACACACACACACACACACACACACCGACATTTACTTAGATAGCTAAATATTATATGTAAGTAAAGGCACAGCCATGCATGTGTACACACACACACACGCACACAGCCACACACACCCACACACACACACACACACACACACACACACAGACATACACACACACACACACAAACACACACACACAAATCAATATTCAATAATCATATAATAGGTTACCTAACAGGTTAGCTTTTATTAGAAGGAATTATGAATACAGTGAGTCTCTACACAACAAATGCAGTAATATCAGCTGGATTACTAAACTAGTGTAATGTTAGCTAGCTTAGTAAGCTAGTGTAATGTTAGCTAGCTTAGTAAGCTAGCTAACAGAGTACTAACATTACAACTAACATTATTTAGCAGTTAGCTAACTAGTGTCTACTTTGTTGACCAACATGATACTCTATCACAGAAAAGTCATGGCGTTGATAAATGAAGATAATACTTACATGTATGCTGCTGTGTCAAACTGACCTCCTGGTGGTGAGACTGCAGGCATCAGATGTGTAAGTGGGACAGAAAATGTATCCTGACAGTCACAGTTGGTAAGAATCAAAGGTTCCCAAAGCAAACCCTTGAGATTCTGTAGGAAATGCTTGGGGTCATTTTTGACCCCGCTTATGAAAAACTGGGGTAGTGACACAAAAACTGCAATTTCTTAAAATGTATAAAAACATAAAAAAAAATTCAAATGGCCTCAAGTCACAAACATGTTTTATGAGGAATACCTGGAATATGGAAGTGTAAAAACTTTTAATTTCAGAGATTTTGAAGAATAACAACCCTCGGGGTCATTTTTGACCCCACTTATGCATCTAAGGATTAAACTGTATTCTTGTTTATTAATAACAACTTTTTGTTACTGTCATATTACTATTGTTTACCTGTTTACTTTATTCTCTTATTTTTCTATAACTATAATGATCATATAAAGATGTGCCTTTACCTCACTGGTTGGAGAAAAAGCTTCTTATATTCGTTAGCATAGCTAGCTAACCAGATGCTAATAACAACAAAGTTATTGACTGTATGATCAGTATGACAGATGAACAGATCGCCACTGGGCTTACAACTAAAGACACAGCCACGCAAAAACTGCGGCATGTGTACAGCTCCCTATGGGTATTGCAATTTGTGAAGTCCCGGCCCGGAGCCGCGTTCTGGTGCTCTCCGTTAGAACTACACTCCTGTCAGACGAGACATATACCACGTGATGACACGTTAGGCTCGTGTTGTGTTCAAGGACCCTGAACTTGGCCAGGAAAAACAAGCTTGTTTAATTATTTTGCGGTCTAGATTTCTTGAATTTTTTTCTTTTTTGCGTGTGTTTATAAATTATCTCGAGGGCCGTACCAAATGGTCTCGCGGGCCGTATACGGCCCGGAGGCCGGAGGTTCCCCACCCCTGTTTTAAATAATGGTCGGAATGTGACCTGTGAGCCTTCTGAATTACCGTGGGACAGCACATTCTAAACTAAAATGTTCAATCAATAAAGTAACATCTTATCTTATCTTAATAATATCTTCATATTAATAATAACAATAAATCATACAGTATGTGTCCGAAAGGGAGCAGGAGGAAGCAAACACAAAAATATACAAAAGATATACTGCATATTAAAGCAAACGATTGTAGCCTAAAGGTAAAAGTATGAGCATAACAAATAAAGAAGTGTAATGCAAACATTTACATTATAATTATGATTATTTAATATATAAAGACTATATATTATTACACTTTGAACACTTTAAATTAAATATATTAACATTTTAAACTGTATACCCCGGTTATCTAGGCCCTTTTTGTTTTGTTTTATGTATACATATCACACTGTGGGAAACAATATTTCTGGATGTATATCACATGTAGAATTTTTGACAATAAAGCTGAATTTGACTTTCGCGTACTTGCATATTTTAACAAAGCTTTTAATTTTAGCCACACATAATTTATCTAGAAGTCATGGCTGTGTCAATTACCAGTCTGATATCGTTTTACAAAGATGACAAGAAGAGTGTAGACAGAGGAGAGAACCACTACAAGTCAGGACACGTAACAGTGCAGCCTAGATGAAGGTGTGCTTACCGGCAGTGTTGTCAGGGCTAGCATGAGGGACAAGGTTTATAGTGTCGGTGAGTAGTGATAGCAAGAGTACCGTTAACCTAGAGTTAATTTATTCACATTAATTCCCATCAAAAAATCAATTGTATGTGTCACATGAAATCTTTATTAGGCAAGGCAAGGCAAGTTTATTTATATAGCACTTTTCAACACAAGGCAATTCAAAGTGCTTTACAAAAAATGAAAGACATTAAGAAAATGGCATTTAAAATCAGTCATTAAAAAGAAAAGCTAATAAAATAAACATTAAAAGAAAAAATACATGGATAAAAGTTACAGTGCAGTCTAAGATATGAATAGTTCAATTAAAAGCAGCGACAAAAAGAAAAGTCTTCAGCCTGGATTTAAAAGTAGTAAGTTGCAGCGGACCTGCAGGTTTCTGGGAGTTTGTTCCAGATATTTGGAGCATAATAACTGAACGCTGCTTTACCATGTTTAGTTCTGACTCTGGGGACAGAAAGCTGACCAGTCCCTGAAGATCTGAGAGATCTGGATGGTTCATCATTTAGCAGGAGTTCAGAAATGTAATTTGGTCCTAAACCATTCAGTGCTTTATAAACAGCAGCAGTATTTTGAAATCTATTCTTTGACACAAAGGAAGCCAGTGTAAAGACTTCAGAACAGGAGTGATGTGATCCACTTTCTTAGTGTTAGTGAGGACTCGAGCAGCGGTGTTCTGAATCAGCTGCAGCTTTCTAATAGATTTTTTAGTGAGACCTGAGAGACACCATTGCAGTAGTCCAGTCTACTGAAGATAAAAGCATGGACATGTTTTTCCAAATCCTGCTGTGACATTAGTCTTTTAATCCTAGATATGTTCTTTAGGTGATAGTAAGCTGATTTAGTAACTGTTTTAATGTGACTGTTGAAACCAATAACTAATTTAACCCGCTGACAAGAGAGCCCACCTCCGAAGATCGTGACTCGCTGAGGGAAAGACTCGGGGGCAGGTTTTCAGGAATTTCTTGGCTTCTCTCCCCCGAGCCAGAAGAGGAACACCAGTGTTTCCCACACAATGTTAATACTTGGGTGGGCCGCCCAGGTATATTAAGGCCCGCCCAAGTATATTTCGGACCTTTTTTTATTTTTTTTATCCGTCCGCGAGCGACGCCATCTGCGAGTGATTAACTAATGGACAATGAGCCCTTGCTCTACGTCTCCTGTGCCTGTTCGCTCTGCGGTTGATTAACTAGGGGACAATAATCCCCCCCTGTTGATCCCTCGCTCGACACCTCCTGTTCGTGCTGCCATCGCGTGGAGGGAAACGAGAAACGGAGAAGACGACGTTAATTTAGAAGACGCGGACACTAAGGTAAAGTAACTATTTTCTCCTTATTGTGTTGTTGTTTTCTGACTTTGGTAGGAGATTCGAATTATTTGAAGTTAGTGGCAACTAAGAGTGTATTTAACGTAATCAGGCCAACTTTGCTGCGTGCAAGTTACGTGTGCTAAATTAAATATAAAAAATATTATAATTCGTTTTCTCTTCGGGCTATGCCAGTTAGAAGGACACAGATTAACTGTAGCTAAGGTTAGACTGTTAATTTCCCCTGCATTACTCCTCAGATATGAGTATTCAAAAATATTTTAAGAGAATACGGCGTGAGGATGAGGAGGAGAGACGAGGACAGGAGGAGAGACCACAGGTAACTTAGCCAATGTTAGCATTTTGCTTGCAATGGGAATAATAAATGCATAAGTCTCCATAATGATATATGTCGGTTCATTTGACCTGAAATTATACAATTGCAGTCAACAGTGAGTTGCAATGCAGAGACCAAACTAGATTCAAGCTTGTTTTCAATTCTAGCCGGTGGTCAGTGAAGATGCTGGCACAACTAGTCAGAGTACTGAGGGAGAGGCAGCAGGTCCCAGTGTGGTAGAAGCAGCAGCAGGTCCCAGTGTAGAAGCAGGTGCAGGTCCCAGTGCGATACAAGCAGCAGCAGGTCCCAGTGTTGTACAAGCAGGTGCAGGTGAACAAGCAGCACAGTTCCAAGCATCACAGACACATACACAGACATAGTATAATAGCAAGGAGAACTCTACCATTTAAATGCAGTAATACCAATACATTATTTTCAGATTCCAAGCATCGCCACTCAGGACGGAACCCTGATTGGCTTAAAATGCCACAGTTCAAGAATTGGCTCTACCTCACCCAGCATGGTATGAATGGAATTTGCAAGTTCATATTTGTAATAAAACTTATTTTTTGTAAGAATTAACACGTTTTTCTTTTTAAAAAGGAATGTTTTGCCGAATCTGCAGGCAACACAAGCCTCCAATAAAGAAAGGCCCCTTAAAACGGGCTTTCATAGAAGTTGGGATTCTTGTTTTCCGCAAGGATTATATCGAGCGCCACATCTCCTCAGAGCCTCATCAATATAGTGTAAAGCATCAGGTCTCACTTGCATCAGGTATATCATTTTTTTATGTAAAGCTAATTTCTGCAACCTATCAACCATGTTTGGCTCATATAATGAATTATGTCTTTGCCCTTGGTCTAGGCTACTCAGTGATGCAGGCTTTTGAGCCCACAGTTATTATGGAGCATGAGGCCATCATAGGTGGATTCAAATGCCTTTACTGGCTAGTAAAGAACGAGATTGCTCACCACACCAACTACCCTAAGCTCTTAAGTTTAGCTCAGCTTTTGGGTTGTGATTACTTTGAAAAGCTGAAGGTAAACCTAGTACAAAATGATGCTTGTGAAACTAAGAACTTTAACCAGCTAAATGTTAAATGATCTCTTTTTCTCAGGTGGATCAAAGAAACAATTATCAATCACACAGAATAGTGGATGAAATGCTGGAGATCCTTGCAGAGATAGTAGAGTCGCCTATTTTGGAAGAGATAAGGTCATCTCAAGCAATCAGCCTAGAGGTTGATGAAACCACAGATGTATCTGTAAACCGCCAGCTGGATTTACATGTTAGGTGGGGTATTTTATAAAGGAATGATGTGCATTTAAATAAAGATGTAGGCCTAGTTAAACTTAATATGTATTAATATGTGTGAAAACCTATACATTTTTATTTTAGACACCTGGATAAAGAGGGTTATGTTTTCAACCACTTCCTTGACCTGGTAACTCTGGAAGATGGGAAAGCTGACAGTGTTGTTGCTGCCATCAAGAGTGTACTACAGAAGAAGGATCTCCCGGTAGACAGGCTCTACGGACTCGGGACAGACGGTGCAGCAGTGATGACGGGTATGGAGTTTATTGTTAAATCTAATGGATTGTGTGAAATGTGTATTGTCAGCTGTTATTAAAGGAAACAAAATGACGCCCTCAACACTGCATTTAATTCTTAAACTTAGGCCGTCTGAATGGAGTGGCAAAGCAGCTCACAGACAGTTTTCCAAAGCTGGTTTCTGTAGCGTGTGCTGCTCACAGACTAGCACTGGCATGCAAAGATGCCTCAAATGCTGTCAGGTATATGGCAAACTTCAGGAACCACCTGCAGGAACTGCACCTATTCTTCCGAAATAGTGCAAAAAGGTCAGCCACACTGAGTGCTGCCGCTACCACTCTTGGTCTGAACGACTTGAAAGTCAAGGTGTGTTTTCACCTATTTTCATAATACTATTGTGGTGTCATATTATTTACATATATTTTACTTACCAGTGTTTCTACTTGTTGTTAGGAGGTGAAAGATACAAGGTGGCTATCGCAGAACCTAGCCGTTCAAAACCTCCAGAGGAACCTTCCAGCTGTGCTGGCTGCTCTGGCGGAAGAAGCGAGCACAAGGAAGTGCCCAGTGGCCAAAGTTCTATACACCTTCTGTGCCACATACCGCTTTGTGGCTGCCCTCTACCTTCAGGCAGATGTGCTGCCCCACATTGCAATGCTGTCCAAGGTGTTTCAGAGAGCTGATGTGAACTTTCTCCACATAAAGGAGCAGGTAGATTACAAAGAAATGCATTTGATGCTCCCAGTTATTTGCATTATCCATCCTATTATAATGTGGTATTTTTCCAAATTTAGGTGCCAGTCACACTTGTTACTCTGAGGAGAATTCTGGAGGCAGGCGAGACCCCACTCCCCGGAACGTTCCTTGCTCGCCTACACCAAGACTTGGACAACCCAGGTGGACTTGGGGCGTTTAGCATTGCCGGAGAGGAGGAGAGGATCAGGAGGGGACACGGAATTCTGGAGCGCCCCCGGGAAGATATGTGGGCCAGATTTGTCAGAGATGTAAATGCATCCCTTCTTACTTTTACATTCCAATATTTATTTTCCTTGAACTGAAAAATGTATAACATCATTCCAGGTCCTCAAACCTTACATCTGCAGCCTGGAGAGCAACATTGAGAGCAGGTTCCAGCATATTGAAGTGCTGGGGGCCTTCAGTGTCCTGGGTCCAAAGGCAGTTACCTCAAATGATGTAACCAACATTTCAATGTTGCAGACCCTTGCCAACAAATTCATCCCAGGGAAGGATGCCACAGTTATCCAAGAGTGGACCTCCTACAAGCAGCATGTTCTTGAAGGAACATTTAAGGTTGGTAAATACCTAAATTAATATGAACTTGACGGTTAGAATTGCTTGTTTTGACATCTGTAAATGTTTCAATTATACTGTATACTCATTTGCCCTGCCTTGGCTAATCTCTGAAGGACAAGACACAAGCTGAGATCATGCAGCTCCTGGCCAGTGAGAAGGACGAATGGGCAGAAATATACCCAAACCTCAGCCTTCTCTCTTCAGCGGGGTTGGTCATCCCTGTCTCCAGTGTAAACTGCGAGAGGGATTTTTCTACGATGAACAGGGTAAGTGTCATTCCCTGTTGCATGTCATTCTGTATCGTTCATTTAAAACAAACTGTCTGTTTTACAGGTGAAAACTGACATGAGAAACCGACTGTATTACATGTATTCATTATCTTTACTTATGTTGCGGTCTTTTCAGCAGCACCATCTCTAAAACGGTGATACAGTCACTACCCATCATTTACATTTCACCGTGACATGGACAAAAATGTAACGTCAGCTTACCTCATGGCACGAATCCAGACTCTCCTTTGGAAAACATTGGCCGGGAAACGATAGAACAAGCACGTTTCATGCGAAGACCTGTGGCTGCAACCCGGAGCAAAGCAACAAACCATTGCGCAGCTAACTAGTAGCGCTAGCTTTAGCTAACGTTAGCTAACGAAACGAACTGCCGAGTAAAATTGTAAAACACTGGTAATTAATTATTCTATAATTTGTAAAACTACTGTGTTAAAAACGACAATTTCAAAAATGAAGATTCTAATGGTCAGATATAGATATACAGATACTAAAGATAGGCAGGTACTTGCTTTCAAGCAGAACACAGCGGAAAACAAACTTAGCGGGAGTGTTTACGTGATCTGCGTAATGACGTACAACGGCCTCGACAATTTCTGTAGTCCTATTCAGCCACTCGGTAACAACCATCGTTTTTCAGACACGTAAACTCTTCAAAAATCCCCAGTGGGGTCATTGCTGACGTATTTAATGTCGTAGAACAAAACGTGACTTATCTCTTAAATTTGTGTCAACCACAGACCTTATTTTGAGCTATTTTCCAAAACCCTATGGAAAAAATGCATTGCTTTTTGAGGAAGGAACCGGAAGTGCTAAAAATGCTAACTTACTTCCTGGTTTTACGACGCGTCACTGCGGTTCTCTATACTGGTCTTTGGCAGGTCGTAGGCAGGAAGTCGTAAGCTGGAGTCTGAAATGAAGTGCTACATCTGTAAGTAAAAGTAAAAGTACAAGAATGTAGGAATACTCTTTTAGAAATAAAAATCCTGCAATCATAATGTAAATAAACTTAAAGTACCAAAAGTAAAAGTAGTCATTGTGAAGATTGGTCCATTTCAGAAATATATACATATATGTTTTATAATTATTGATCATTAAAGTGTTATCAAAGCTGGTAAAGGTGCAGCTAGTTTTGATGACTTTGTATACTGCAGGGTAGCTTGTGAATTTACTCCTGGTCTAACTAAAGTCTGATTGGATAAATAAAAGTTTTGGATATATTTCACATCATTAATCCAAGATCGTAAAATAAATACATTTAGTGGAGTAAAAGTACAACATTTTCTTTTGAATTGTTGTGAGGTGGAAGTACAAAGCAGCGAAACATGTAAATACTCAAGTAAAGTATCAAAATGTTACAGTACTCGAGTCAATCTACTTAGTTACTTTACACCACTGGCCACAGCCAATGTAGTTAAAAAAAGGAGCCTTTTTTTATGATAGGAAGGCAACATTTTAGAATAAGTATATTCATCTATTTTGTTTATTACTAAATGTTGTATTTAGTACATTTGGTATATATTTTTTTTAAATGTATATTATAATTTATTATATTATTAAAACTCAATAGTATTACAAGTAGGGCTACAGAACTGCATATTTTGGGGAATATATAATCACTTGCTTGTCAGTGTACATGAGTGCACCCTAAAACTAGAGGTCTGTATGATAAGAATTACAAGCTATTGGTAGCACTAGCGGCGGGGAGAGGCACAGTGTGAGTGAGGAGAGCTATTAACACTGGGGCTGATGCAGTCGGTATAATTGCCTGTCGGTAACATCACTATTATCTCAATTATCTCGGGGCCACTTAACTCGACACAGCAGCAGACTGTCCTTCACGTGGTCCAGTCTCTGTAGGTATGTTTTAATACACTGTCTCTCTGCTGATGTTACTGCAGTTTCTGCTGTATATTGGTAGTCACCAGTGTCTGTGTAGGCTGATGGTCCACATGGTCAGACATAGACTAAGACAGGGCAGCAAATGAAGGATAAAATGAGGTTTCTATTTCAGAAACAAGTTTTCCTATTGAGACCAAAAAGATAATTGTTGCTGTATCCTTTATGTCTGTGCTAGATTGTGATGATTTTTTATATATGAATGCATTTTCTATGCTCCTAAGATACAGTCTACCATGGGGCTCTGAGATTTATTTCAAACCTTAAACCCCTTACGCACCCTTGCTCCTTGTATGATCGAGTTGGATGATCTAAAGCAGGGATCACCAACTACATTTGTCCAAGGGCCAAAATGTATCCAATAGACACTTTCGCGGGCCAGCGATTTTTATATAGCCCAGAATTTTGAAGTTGTTGACTGAATACATGCTCTGAAAGTAATCAGAATACAGTTACAGTTACGTGTCTTAAAAAAGCAAAAAAAACATATTCAGATTACTTTAAGAATACTTTATTTTTCCATAACAGATGGGTATGTTTTGGTGCACAGGAGACACTTATTTTACTGTTTTAATGGCTTATCAAGAACTCAAACACAACATCTTGGTGTCATTCTGGACAGCTCCCTCTCATCTGCACCCCACATAAAAAACATCACCCGGAATGCATTCTTTGTACTGTCTTAAAACCTTTCCTTGGAATATGTTATGAATTGTTAGGTGTCCTTGGGTGCTTTGAAAGGCGCCCCTAAATAGAATGAATTATCATTATTATTATTTATTATCTGAAACGATGTAATAACTTTTAAAACTTTTTCCAGTCACTTGCCCCATGCATTCAGCAGCAGCAGGCCATTCACTTTGATTTGATCCAGTTATGAAATGTCATAATTTCGACAATAAATAAATGCTATATAAACGTTATCTTGCACATTTTATCTATCCATCTCCGTTTCTAACTTTCAATATATTTTAAAAGAGATCTCCCTTTCTCATCTGCGTGCGGGGGCGGGGCCTCACAGACACGCTGCTTCTCTCTCTCGCTCACAGACATGCTGCAGTGCTGTGCAGTGTGCACACAGTTCGGCCGGTAATGAATATTACATTTTGTGAGGAATCTTTTCCACCAATAATTCCAATAAGTATTCCAAAATGTATTCACTTCAGCTTTACGAAAGTAACTGTTATCAGGTTACTCGTTTTTCAAATGTAACGCCAGCTGAATACAGTTAGCCTATTTGATTTTTCTATTCTGATTACGTAACGCCGTTAAATGTATTCCGTTACAACCCAACCCTGCTTCTAGGCTACTGTCCCGCAGCTCCTGCCTCTCTGTTGGACTCCGGTACTGCATCTTACTCACGAGACGTTGTAAAAAAAAAATGGGTGGGGGGCGAACGCAGTAACCACTCCGCCAACGCCACTGTCACCCCCTTCGTGCGGGCCCGGATGAGAATGTCTGGCGGGCCGGATGTGGCCCGCAGGCCGCCAGTTGGTGGTCACTGATCTAAAGGCTACTCTTGGTGTTCTTCCACGTTATCTATAGATTTGTATCTTTCGGGGAAAAAAGTGTGGGAACTCTAAAGGCTATTCTTGAGGTTCTTCCAACTTATCTACAGATTGATATCCTACGGAAAAGTACGAGAACTCATCGGCTTTGCTCCGAGGACTTGTTTTTACTAACTGTCCCAAAAGTCCACTCATTTAGTGGCATTTAGTTATGATGTCCAGTTATTCAAAAATATCTAGCGTCCCGCTATATACTCCTTTCTGTCCTGGAGGAATCCCCTGATGAAGTACCTGTCGTGGCTCAGTCCAAAAAAAGATTCCCTTGAGTTTACCTCTTTGGTCCTTTTTGAAGTACCTTGTCACATAAAGCCATCTCCAAAAGATGGAACATCTCTGCTGTTCGTTGTAGTGTTGTTGGCCACCCAAATGGCATGGCAGATGTGATGGATGTACCGAAAAAAAACAATTAGCTTTGCCTTGTTGCCTAATGACCATGTCCCTGCAGCTACAGCGGTGCTGTATGTAATGAAAACATATGTTACGCTATAGTAGGTGAAGGAGATATTACCAACATGATATTTTAATTACAGCAGCTCCATTGAGTCCTTACCAGGAACAGGGCCCATCATAGCAAAAGTAGTATCTGCAAAAAACAGAACTGTTGTCTTTATATCAATGAGCAGAACATCTTTTTGAAATGAAATATGAAATGTTTTTGATTTAGCTTTAGACGGTTGTACAAAAATTAAAAGTATATATTATTTTATGGACATTCTGCATTTCCTTTAGCTCTGTTAGCATTTGCTCTTGTAAGCTAACACTTCAAGCGGCTTATTGGCGTACTTATCACAGATTATGTAGCTATATTTTAGTTGAAAAACTCACTCAAACGTTCTCAAAATACGACTACATGTTTGGGTGACAACAGCTACGGAAATACTAAAGGGGAACCACTGGAAATGTGATTTTGCAACTTGTGTTTTTATGTTGTTTTCCCCCATAAGCGTCTGTTTATTTGGAGAGACACCATGAGGCTAATTATTGTTTACTTTTTAACATCACACAACTAGCATACTGCTTTCCACTGCAAACTTTTTTTACTTTTATATATGTATATCAGTAAATACATCCAATGTGAAAACTGTGCGGTACAGAAAAGCCTTAAAAAGGTCAACCACCCACCACTGTATCACAAAGCAAATACAAGATTCATTCAGAATCAAGCATTAGTATGCATAAAAAACAAGATTCTTAGTTTGTGTGAAACAGTTCTGCTCCATGTGTTTTGCGTCCGTCCTGTTGCAGATATTTACAGAGAAGTGGTGAAGTATTGCAGTATAACTAGTCAACAAGTTTGGTATTTGCGTGTCTGTCTTCTTGTATACATTTTATGTTTCTGGTTCTGTGCCGACATGCTGTTCCTGGACTTTCATCTTGACCCAGGTGTCCTCCACATGTGTGAATCAATAGCTAGAGGCTGTTTCCTAGGAAGGTGCTGATGGTATTTTGGCAGAAAGGTTAAGGAGAGCATATCTTGAGTTAAGAGTTGTGAAGGTATAATAAACCCATGTTTTAATCAGTTTTTTACTTTGCAAATTCTATCAGGTTGAAGAGGAATAATTAGTAGCAAGAGTTGCGTGCCATTATCATGTTATGCTCCTGCAGATTTTCTGACTTGAAGATCTTTATCAAGTCCATTTCACACAGCAAAACTGAGACCTTAAAGGCATAGTTTGTATTGTTTGAAGTGGGGTTTTATGAGATACTTATCAATAGTGAGTTTTTTTACCTAGAGTAAATGGCGTTTGTAGGGTTAGGGTTTATGTCACTGGGATCCACTTGATTTAATTATAACTTTCTAAGCAGGGCAGAAGTCTTGTCTTGCAAATGCGAACACTATTTCTTGGGTCATGTGATCTGCGTAATTACGATTCTTCAAGGGGCCCAAAATTACGGATTCGGTTTTTAGCACATTTACAACTTTTAGACCCTAATGATTTAAATAATGTCTATAAAGTTTACAGGGTAATTGATTAAGTTAAAGAAAAAATATTAGCTGATTTACAGACATCTCTAACCCAATGTAAGGAAAAAGTATTTTTCTGCCAAATCACGGACTGATATCGAATTTGTAGTACCGCCATTTGAGCATTTCACTCAGGGCTTACGTATGGCTTGGTCCCATGTGAAAAAAGTTCAAAAGGGCACTAAAATTAAGATTAAAATGTTTCACTCTTTAATAACAGTGCATCACAAAAAAGTGTAAAATGTGCAAGTGCAAATCATCTGTGGAGAGAATAATACAATTCATGCTCTGATATTTGCTCTTTTTTTAGCTTAATATGCTACAACTTTACAAAACACTACCCTCGGAGTTGTTCCCCGCTAAAACATTTTTAAATTATTGAAACTTTAACCTAGAGCTGCAAACATTGCTGCAAACAGAGCTGCAAACAAACTAAGGTCTACAACACCCAGTTCAATCAGGAGAGACGTGATGTAGGAAATAACTGTTTATTACCGGGCCACATAATATGAATAAATAGTGATTGACAGATTGTAACAAGTGAATAAAATGGTGTTTGGCGATTAGGCCCCGGTTTGCAGGATGATCATTCAGGAGAGGAAAAAAACGCTCCGATGGACCCCCCTGAGGTCTAGACACTGGTGGTGGTGATAAGTAGTTCGGTCCGGTCTGAAGGGAGAAGATTTTAGCTTGGCCCTGTATTAGGAGACAGGAGGCGAAGGGGTGGAGGAGGGTTGCGCGTTGCCACCTGAACTGACAGCTGACAGAGAGGGAAGAGCAGATGTAAAGGGGTTAGCGGGTGCAATGATAGGCTTGTGAAAATGGGGGGAAGTGATTGGCTAGCTGCGCAGTAACGCCCCCGATCACTTATTGAGAGGGGAGAGAGTATTGAGATGACGTGTAACAGACAGAGGATATTGGTCTTCCTGATTGAACTTGCGTTGAGCTTCATTTCAATCAGGAGAGACGTGATGTATGAAATACATGTTTATTACCGGCAGTCGGACACACAAGGCCGGATTAGTACCTCCAGGGGCCCCTGGGCACTGAGCGCTCATGGCCCAACCCACGTACCAAGAAGTAACACCACGCCTACCCAATCCTACCAACATGACCAATGTTTAGAATTTTCAGTCAATCTGGCATGTCAAATCGCACACTTATTTGTCAAAAGCAGGGACACAGCCACATAGTTCAACCAAAGTAGGTCTAGCCTTTTGCCCTTTTAGTAAAAAATCACAAGACAAAGATACAATGGATAAGATCCTAAGACAGTGTATGGCTCAGGAATACCTAGGTAATATCACTCAAAACCTCAGATCAGCACCCCACTTAATGCCAAAACATGACTGACTGGCTGTACAAGTACACAAGGAGTTGTATTAGTTACAAACATTGAGAGTTACAAAAGTAAAATATGTAGTGAAATGGTGTGGTTGCTCAACTAAGTGTGTGTGTGTGTGTGTGTGTGTGTGTGTGTGTGTCTGAGAGAGAGAGAGAGAGAGAGAGAGAGAGAGAGAGAGAGAGAGAGAGAGAGAGAGAGAGAGAGAGAGAGAGAGAGAGAGAGAGAGTGTATGAGAGACAGTGGATCTTAACTTTTAGAAGTGTTTCTTCCTTGACTTTCTTTTTGAAAAGTCTGTGATTAGGTCATCAAAATCCAGATCCCTCACAAGATCAGACTCGATGGCCATCAAAGAAAGGGCTGAAAGTCTCTTCTGAGCCATGGTTGTCCTAAGTTCATTTTTGATGCGTTTAAGCTGTGAAAAGGACCTCTCACCCTCGCAGGTGGTTACAGGCAGTGTGAGAAAAATCCTGAGTTCAACAAAAACATTGGGGAATGTTGTCTGTAGTCCATGTTTAAGCACCACCTGCAGTCTGTTTGCAGGAGTTTTATCTGGCTCTGTGCTGACAAAAACCCTAAACTGGATCAGCTCATCTCCTAATGACTTATCCAAGTCAGTAGGATATGATGAGGAGAGAATATTGGCCCGTCTGCGGAGATAAGTGTCATCTCAGCACATGTCAAATAGGACTCCAAAGGGATCATGTATGTCTTTGTATGCATCCAGGCATTTGCTAAGTCCTGAGAGCAACCTGTCAATAATTACATTGAATGTCTCACACTGGAATTTTTTACTGCCAGTCAGTGCCACCTCGTGCTCCACTGTCTTGTCATCAAATACTCGTCTTTTAACAACACGGTGAGTCTCGTGCTGGTATGTTTGTGTCACGCCGGTGACGGCCCGGGTAGATATCTCAAAGTCCGAAAATGTCCCTCGTAGTGATGCAACATAAGTGCGCAGCGATTACAAAAGTCGCACAGCGGTCATTAGGTCAATGTCTTTCTTTTGCAAGCCAGTGCTCGTAAGGTTGAATTGGTGCAGTACAGTGTCCCAAAATATTGTCAGCAGAGCAGTCTCTAGTTTCCCAAGTTTGCAACACAGCGCAGAGGCCTCTCGTCATGTGTCCTGACGCTCTTCGTCATCAGCCGCCAACAGGAGCAGCCTCTTAGCTCCGGAATCCGGTTTGTTTCAAGCACCACAAAATTGTTCGGCCAGAGCAAAAGCACCACATACGTCACGCTTACATCGAGGCGGGGCAGGGGCAGGGTCAGGGGCGGGATCAACTCCTGAACAACATCAAAAAGCCCGCGTTTTATCCAGTTTGTACACAACGATGGATAAACTTAACAAGCAGCAGTGGTCCACTGAAGAGACCAGCTACCTACTGGGAATCTGGTCTTCCGAAGAGGTACAGAAGAAGCTGGAGCACAATCGGCCATTGTTGTTGTTTTCGGTGTGAGCTGCGAGGGGTTTCCGCACGGTTTGGCTTTATGAAGCAGGCACGCAAACGGTTACGTCATGACGCAAATGATGACGCAATGATGCAGCACCAGTCGGACTCTGGGCTGTGTGAAAAGAGCCGGAGCTAAACCGAAGAACCGGTTCTGAACCGGAAAAGCTCTAGCACGGAGCTTGAACCGGAGTTGCGTTGGTGTGAATGAGATATTATTGCAGTGTAATTCTCACAAAGAGCTCTTGTGGAGTCTCCTCTTCAGCTCCATCTTGTACAGGAGAGAGATTTTAGCGTCAGTGTGACGTTTTCAGTGAACACTTTATTCCATCGGTGGGTAAGCAGAGCAAAAAGCATAAAGTTCTTGAAGCATATCAAAAAACTGGCTTGCTTCACGACAACTATTTTCAACACAGTTGACACCAACCAAATGCAAGGAGTGTGCTGCGCACGGAATGTAATGTATGAGTTGGTTGCTTTTCTTGAGATGAGCTTGCAGCCAATTATATTTTCCTTATGCATTGTCATAAGCCTGGCCACGGCAGTTTGAGAGATCCAGACCCATATCAATGAAGATCTTCATCACACAAGATGAAAAAAAGAAAAAGAAATAATAAATAAAGATCTTTAATTTTTTTCTTGTCACTGAGGGCCCTCTTTACTCAAGGGCCCCTGGGCACTTACCCAAGTTGCCCATATGGTTAATCCGGCCTTGGGGAAACATAATATGACTGAATAGTGATTGACAGATTGTAATAAGTGAATGAAATGGTGTTTGGCGATTAGGCCCCGGTTTGCAGGATGATCATTCAGGAGGGGAAAAAAACGCTCCGATGAACCCCCAAAATAAGTGAAGTATGAAGTACTGAGATGTGATGCATTTCTTACCTTACGGGCTGACTGCGGAGATCTATGGATGAAAATGAGAGATTAATGCGAGGACATGATGAGAAGGCCGGAATCACTGCCGTGCTTAAGTACTATTACATCGTAATGCTCTTGCAGGGTTAAACATAACGCAGACCCACAGGCCGCAGCCTGCACTCGCAGGGTTAAACATAACGCGACCCACTGGCCGCAACCTGCACTCGCAGGGATAAACATAAACACGGAGGTCACAAACTGACGTGCAGTGTTAAACATGACACGGACCCGGAGATCACACCTAATATGCAGGGTTAAACGAACACAGTGACACGTACAGTGGGGCAAAAAAGTATTTAGTCAGCCACCAATTGTGCAAGTTCTCCCACTTAAAAAGATGAGAGGCCTGTAATTTTCATCCTAGGTATACCTCAACTATGAGACAAAATGAGAAAAAAAAAAATCCAGAAAATCACATTGTCTGATTTTTAAAGATTGTATTTGCAAATTATGGTGGAAAATAAGTATTTGGTCAATAACAACAGTTCATCTCAATACTTTGTTATATACCCTTTGTTGGCAATGACAGAGGTCAAACGTTTTCTGTAAGTCTTCACAAGGTTTTCACACACTGTTGCTGGTATTTTGGCCCATTCCTCCATGCAGATCTCCTCTAGAGCAGTGATGTTTTGGGGCTGTCGCTGGGCAACACAGACTTTCAACTCCCTCCAAAGATTTTCTGTGAGGTTGAGATCTGGAGACTGGCTAGGCCACTCCAGGACCTTGAAATGCTTCTTACGAAGCCACTCCTTTGTTGCCCGGGCGGTGTGTTTGGGATCATTGTCATGCTGAAAGACCCAGCCACGTTTCATCTTCAATGCCCTTGCTGATGGAAAGAGGTTGTCACTCAAAATCTCACGATACATGGCCCCATTCATTCTTTCCTTTACACGGATCAGTCGTCCTGGTCCCTTTGCAGAAAAACAGCCCCAAAGCATGATGTTTCCACCCCCATGTTTCACAGTAGGTATGGTGTTCTTTGGATGCAACTCAGCATTCTTTCTCCTCCAAACACGTCTAGTTGAGTTTTTACCAAAAAGTTCTATTTTGGTTTCATCTGACCATATGACATTCTCCCAATCCTCTTCTGGATCATCTAAATCAGGGATGGGCAAATGGCGGCCCCCTCTTTTTGCGGCCCTCAGATTAATTTATAAACAACGTAATTAATTAAAAAAAATATATATATATATTTTTTTACTTGTAGTACTGATACCATCCACTAGACTCCTAGTTACGTCGCGAGCTGCGTACATGATTTCAAATACCGCAAAATAATCTGTGACGCATTTGTGTGTATTGTGTTTGTATTGCTGGGAAACCCTCACAAGAAACACCGGCTGTTGTTATGCCTGCTGTGACATTAAGTTGCCTCTTGTAATTATGCCTACAAGCTTAAAAGTTGTTTTTATCATCTGAATTTGGCGAAACAAGTTTAATATTCTTAAAACCAAGACTTTGTTTATTTGAAATCAGATGAAAACAAACTGTGACGGACCTGCCGTGTTATCTTTGATTACTACGCTTTTCATTCATAATTTCAGCAGGAGGGAGGGGGAGTGGTGTTGAGGAACAGCAGAGTGCGGGCTGACAGGTGTCTGTGTTGACATTCCCCTTATTGTGGAATAAGGGGAATGCAGAGACTGGCTACAAGTGTTTTAGGTTCAAGTTAGACAACTAATGTCTGGGTTAGTGTTCATGACTTCATGTGTATGTCATCTTAATGGTTAATCTCAATACACACACATTGTCCGTGCTTTCCAATAGTTTAAAATAGTTGTATTCCACTGTTTAATAACCTATTCAATATAAGCATGCCACTTGTAAAAATGAAATAAAATGTCTGTGTGAACTGATATTTGTTTACTGAGCTTATTAGAGGATGTTCCCATTTTTGGGGGATGTTCCCTTTGATTGTAAAATGTCAATGAAGATGTCAGACTTAGTATATTTGTTAATAATTACATACAACACATGGAATTTTTGTGTGTGTGTGTTCCAAGTGAATCTGCGGCCCCATGGTGGCCAGTACATCAATGATGTGGCCCCCACCACCATCAAAGTTGCCCATCCCTGATCTAAATGCTCTCTAGCAAACTTCAGACGGGCCTGGACATATACTAGCTTAAGCAGGGGGACGTCTGGCACTGCAGGATTTGAGTCCCTGGCGGCGTAGTGTGTTACTGATGGTAGCCTTTGTTACTTTAGTCCCAGCTCTCTGCAGGTCATTGACTAGGTCCCCCCGTGTGGTTCTGGGATTTTTGCGATCATTTTGTCCCCAAGGGGTGAGATCTTGCGTGGAGCCCCAGATCGAGGGAGATTATCAGTGATCTTGTATGTCTTCCATTTTCTAATAATTGCTCCCACAGTTGATTTCTTCACACCAAGCTGCTTACCTATTGCAGATTCAGTCTTCCCAGCCTGGTGCAGGTCTACAATTTAGTTTCTGGTGTCCTTTGACAGCTCTTTGGTCACAGTCATAGTGGAGTTTTGAGTGTGACTGTTTGAGGTTGTGGACAGGTGTCTTTTATACTGATAACGAGTTCAAACAGGCGCCATTAATACAGTTAACGAGTGGAGGACAGAGGAGGCTCTTAAAGAAGAAGTTACAGGTCTGTGAGAGCCAGAAATGTTGTTTGTTTGTAGGTGGCCAAATACTTATTTTCCACCATCATTTGCAAATAAATTCTTTAAAAATCAGACAATGTGATTTTCTGGATTTTTTTCTCTCATTTTGTCTCTCATAGTTGAGGTATACCTAGGATGAAAATTACAGTCCTCTCTCATCTTTTTAAGTGGGAGAACTTGCACAATTGGTGGCTGACTAAATACTTTTTTGCCCCCACTGTACTATATGCTGACGTGCTATAAGACCACAGATATATGCATGAATACCAGGTTTAGGGTTTGAGAGACCTTTTGATAGCCAGGGCAGCACTGATATCCGGGCGAATTATAGGATGTGAAGGCAGAGGAGGACAACCGTCCGAGTTGTTGCAGGGATGAGGATGAGACACCTTGATTAGCAGCAGAGGTAGCAGCGCCTATCCTGAACGAAAGCCCTGATATGCTATTAAGACACCACCCACCACCAGTTATATGCATGTGTACCATAGGTAAACTGAAGAGATCTTGGATTGCCAGCACAAGCCGATGTCCGGGAGTAGAGGGAAATGTAGACAATGTAATGCACGAGAGCTGTTAGCTTGAGTGATGCATGAATATCATAACCTGGCTTAACACGAGCCATGTGAGCGTGAGCCAAAAATATGAATGAAGTGCAGGATGCACGCAGAAAATGACATACGCTTAGTTAAATACTGAAACATGAGTCATGACCCATGATATAAGTCTAGCTTAATTAGCAGTTTAGTACGCCAGGATGAGTCATAGATACTGATAAGCTGATTGAGTGATGAAGACTGTCTATCATCTAAAAGAGAATGATGGAGGGACGCTGGTGTTAGATCCAACGACTGTGATAATAAATGTGTAAGCAATAGTGGAAATCTGAGCGTGCCGCTATGGGGGATGATCTCATGCAGATATTCCCCCCAAAACGAAGGATGTGCAGTGCACGTCCTTAAGAGTCAGGGAAAACGCGGTCGTCGTAAGGCCGGCGGATGCCACGTCCAGGAAACAGGAGATGAAGGCGTGCCGAAGATTATCCGCATGCGAAGTACGGTTGCCCAGTGAGGATGAGCAACTGTCGTTGGAGATGTTTGCTGTATACACCTTGACGTTTATGTGGATGCACGCAGTTTGGTTTGAGGAACGTTAATACCATGAGCTTGATGTGATGCCTAGGAACTCCGGGTGTGTGACTGGGCCTATAGTTCCTCATGATTAGGAACGCTGTGCTCCTGGAGGAGTCTCTTCTTCTCTCTTCTTTTTTCTTCTCTTTTCCCAGTTGAGCGGAGTTATAGGTTAGTCATTTTGTATTTGAACACTAGATGGCGTAAAGACAACGCATGAGGGGATCTCCCTGAGCAGTGGGTGATGAACTGGGGTGAGACAACTATTAATATTATTTATCCGAATAGCCGGTGCACGCGTAGTTTCTCCTTACTTGACTCCTGCTTGAGGCTGAAAGAGTTCCGCTGAACAGATGATGGGAACTTTAAAGTGCGTCGTTAATATCTGCTTTGAAGAGCCAGCCTTGGCCTGCACGCTATTAAAGAGCCTGTGACAGCCTCCGAACAACTGTTGTGCAATTAAATATTGGGCTACTAGTCACCTCGAACCGTTAGTTTAAAAAAGAAGGTGCAATACCGTTCCGATAAATATCAATCATTTCGAACATCTCGGTGAAATTCCTTCGATTCATTTTGAAGTTTCGGGGGAAGCCGGAAGGGACGTCAATGCGGGAACGCTTCACTGTGCGGCGAGAGAGCTAAACACGGACAAAGTGCATTGTCATACGTAGAAATGGTGAATTACTGAGTTTAGGCACGTTAATAACGTTTTAATGAAGTTGACTACAGTATATTCATATTTGTCAGTGCTTTCATGTCAATTCGGCGA
The DNA here is from genome assembly GCF_949606895.1 of Notothenia rossii. Classification (NCBI taxonomy): domain Eukaryota; kingdom Metazoa; phylum Chordata; class Actinopteri; order Perciformes; family Nototheniidae; genus Notothenia; species Notothenia rossii. The sequence goes on along the minus strand of NC_136905.1, from coordinate 57,775,349 downwards.
ACATAAAAATAAATGATCGTGGTGAAGATGATGATGAAATTAGGATTAAAAATCGGTAGTTAGAGCTGCTGAATTTCCTCCCGTCGGATGTGATATAAAAACAAATCGATTATTTTTGTAGTTGTAAACTCAAGTGGATGAAACTACATGTATTAGTGCTTTCATGTCAATTCGGCGAACATATGATACATTAAATGATCGTGAGGATGATGATTTAAAAATCGTTTGTTTGAGCCGGTCTGCATTTCCTGTTGAGAAAATAAACCAATGCTTTTTGTAGTTGTAGTACACCAACATGGATTAAACGTGTGTTTTTTTTACCACAATGTTGGGGAAATTAATGGATAAAATGCACAGATTATTATTATTATTCCCACTCCGATCCGGACACTATAGGTCCACCGTTTCCCCGCAGCGAGGCTCCCCCCGTTGAAAGTTTACGTGGGCTGGGCTGGGTGTAGTGGCGGACTGGCCATCGGGACGAATCCCGATGGGCCGGTACCGAAGTGGGCCGGTCGAGAGTCCCGGGATGATTTTTAGTCCCAGTCCACCACTGGCTACATGACCGTATTATCGCCCATATTGACGCACCTAATTCCTAAACTTCTAACAGATACAATTTAAACCGATCTTTCAGCCTCATATGAGCTCTCAGACACGTTCAAAATGAAACTGTCATCGCTGTCTGAGCTTGCTGCTGTGTGCGCCATCGTGCGTTTACATGCAGATGCTGAGATCCTGAACGGTGCAGCTGGAGCGCTGTGCCCGCAATGACGTCACACATAATTTGGCGGGACTTGAAGAATCCCCGAGAAGATCCGGAAAATGGTCAACATTGAAGGGCAGATTAATGGTTATCAAAGTACAAATATCCAAAATCAGTTCAGTAACGGTTTTCAAGGGGACAATATTTACTCAAATAGATGGGTTTGGATGATGGGGGAAACTCGTGTCACAGGCTCTTTAAGATTACATTATCTCCGTGCGTAGAAAGGGGGAACATTGACCGTTGTCATCAAGATCACCCTGAGCAATACCAGTCATGCTAGTAGCCTACGTTAAAGCGAATAGAGTTGTAACGAGAATTAGCGCTTGAATGAAGTGACTAGAATGCGACCGCACCTTGAAACACTTATACGAGTCGGGCAGCACTTACCAGTACTGAGATTCTTTTATTGTGTAGCCGGAACGGTTTGATTCCGCAATGATAGTGGCGGTAGTCAAGATAACTAATAGCACGGTTTCTAAGTAACATCACCTGTAGAATGCCAGAGAACCTTAATGACGGTGTTGTGATGCCGACGACGTAAATTCATACTGAAACACATAGCTAAGAGATGGGAAATAATTATCAGCTGCTTATGTGACAGTCGGACAGTGAGTGCTTAACGGCGACCGCTGTCGTGTGAGTTAACAGTGGAATAAGCTCCGGTGCACAACGCACTGCAGTGGCGTTAATGCCGTTGAACCACATAATAACCGATACATCACGGCATTCTAGAAAAAGTGTAGTTTGAAGAAGTAGTTCTGATTGAATCTGGCTTCGTATGATTGAAAACTACTAGGGATGCACCGAATATTCGGCCGCCGAAAATTATCGGCCGAAAATGGTTAAAAAGGCCCTTTCGGCTTTCGGTCGAAAGGGTTCTAGCACCGAAAAAATATCACCTAATGTCAGTGAACAGGGTTACGTTGGTAAGCTAATGTGTTGTTGTGATGACGTAATCAAAACGCGGCGACAAGCACGGCGCGCGACCATGCTCGCGGCTGGCTCACAGCCAACATGTCTGGCGCTTGGAGATATTTAAAAATATCAGAGAAAGAGGCGCGGATTGCGATTTGTAAAACGTGTTCAGCGGACATTTCTCGTGGGGGTGTAACTGCAAAGACTTACCACTTCGGGATTACTCCACCACTTGAAATCAAAACACCCGGACAAATATGCGGAGTAAGATCAAATCACAAGCACTGACAGCGAGAGACTGTTCAGCGCTGCCTCTCATGTGCTTGATGAGAAGAGGAACAGACTTATGGCTGATAAAGCAGAGACGCTAATGTTCATTAAAAATAACCTCCCACTTTTCCTTAATAAGTAGACAAGGCTGGCTTATCATAAGCTTATCTAGTTCTACATGTCTACTCTACACCCACTTTCCTGAACAATTTTCATTGTGAGTTATAATTCACCATCTCAGGTTATCATTAGGGGGAAATGACAGCAGCACAGTGTTCAATATATTGTACTTTCGGTATCTAAATGATACAATGTTGTTTACATTGCTCATGAGGACAGACCACCTTATTTGCAGATTCTTGAAATTGTAATTTAATTTGTAATTGATTGTGGATTTTGTATCCAGTTTTCACTTTATGTATCTTTATACAATGTTTACTACTTTGCTTATGAGGACAGACAGCCTTATTTACAGATTCTTGAAATTCAATTGTAATTTCATTTGTAAATAGTTACATTCATGTGGATTTATCCAGTTTGCACATTTGTATGCATGCACTTATAGGTGCATTTGTTGTTGTTGAAGGCCTTGCTGTTACAGTCTTTATTTACACTATTTTGTTGTAGGCCTACTGGCCCAGATGTTTATGCAGTTTTAAAGCTCCTTGGCTTTGTTCTGAATGCACTTTGTTGTAGTTATCATACAGAGAAAAGAAAATGCACTTGACTTGGAATTAATGTACTGTATGCATTCAAAAGTGCTGAATAAATGTTTTATGGACCCATAATAGTGATTATTATTTAAGTTAAGTTTTGCCATAATCATTTATTTTTCCATAATCAGGTAGCTGAACAACATTGGTAAAAAATGTATACATTATATATATATATATATTTCTATTAATCATTTTCGGCCTTTCGGCATTCGGTTTTCGGCCAACCGTTTCCTATTTTCGGTATCGGTTTCGGCCAAGAATTTCCCATTCGGTGCACCCCTAAAAACTACCCAACACAATCCTCCATTGATGTTGGTTTGACAGCGGTATTGGGAGAAAAAGGATTTAGTGGATCAGAGACTGTGAACGGATTTGGACAGTGCTGCCGAAAATATGTTGTTGTCGCAGATCCAGCCGTTGGTGCACCGAGGAACGGAATATTGTTAGTGGAGGAAAAAAAGAAAAATACGATCATTTAAGTCAATAAATTGTTCAATTAATATTGGGAGTCAATTCCTAATTTATTTAGTATATGGTCGTGTCATAAACGAGATAATGTGCAGCGACTTGGTCATTGAGGAAAAGAAGCTGTTGGGTTCAGAATTCCAGAAAAGACAGACAACTTATAAGTTGAACTATTTATTGTAAAGAAAGCAAAATATATATTTTACTTGGTCAAGGACTCATCACGTCTTTGGGAATCACAGGCAGCAAAGCTGTAATCTGTAACCACCAAATCCGTCAAGAGCCTCGAACCTCGTGCGACAATACATTTTATTACACAGGGCGTTTCCCGTACATTTATGATTGGTCAAGACTAGCTGAAGAGATACTGCGGTTTAGACTTGGTTCTCTTTTGGTTGGTGCGCAGACTCAGATAGAGTCTCTTGGCAATACGATCCTCCAATCAGCATTCGGCCGGCCTGTGGAAGTCCCTCCCTACTCTGGCACCATCATACTAATTTGTTTTCTCTAACGTTTCTTCAGATATAGTGGGAAACCATAATGTTGCTTCCTAGCTTTGCGGGGGACGCAGCTCCCATACAAAGTGAAGACCGGTGCGATGTGCTGTTCTGACTACCTCTTTGTGTTCTCTCAGTCTCTGCACTCGACCTTGCTACTTTCAATATTGCAAGCTAAACTTTCTTCTGACTATTCCCCTCGTTGGTATCTAACCCATCAGAACCTGGGATTAGTGATTGTGTCTATTTATTCTATAGTCATAGCAATCTCATGAGCACAATAAGCATATCATGTAATAATAAGAATCTTGTAATGTTATATAAAAATAGACTCCACAAAGACCTACGAAACACCATTCATTTCAGGTAAAACTGTGTTGAAGCTTGAAACTGCGTTACTTACTGAGCATTGTAACGGGTAGTAATTACCCGAACTGCATTAGTAATGCGTTACATTACATTACTTCGTACGGCAAAGTAATACGTTACTGAAACTCTATACTTTAACATGTTACACCCAACACTGCCTGGAACTCACCTTAACCCTGAACTAAAGGTAGCAATGCAAACAACGAACATCTCGTGAATTTATTGCAAGCTGCCTCTTGCCAGCGCTACCCCGATGCCTGTTTAAAGGTGAAGCTCAGGAAAAAGAGGTGTGAGAGCCTGGGCTGTGCAATGAACCTGCTAGCCGCCTATGACGCACTTAGTGTCCAGTACTGACTACTGAGCCGGGAGGAGAAGTAGCTTCAAGGGATGTAGCTTAAGCCCTGCCTGCCTGCAGGAGGGGTTGTGGTTGAAGCCAGAAATGGGTAAAGCTTTGCATGCGATGAGGGCCCGTTCCGCGCGAAAGCCGGAAGCGCCGCATTTGAGCGGCCCTGATGCCAGTGATGCCCTCTCGAGAGACTGAAGGCGTGCGTCAATTGTTTGCGTGAAGTAGGCCATTTCCATTAAGCCGGAGGAACTTCCGTGGAGCCCGATTTCCTTGTCCTTTCCTCCCGCGTCCGGGTTTGCGGGGTGGTCGGCTGGAACCGCTAGCCGGCCTGTGGAAGTCCCTCCCTACTCTGGCACCATCATACTAATTTGTTTTCTCTAACGTTTCTTCAGATATAGTGGGAAACCATAATGTTGCTTCCTAGCTTTGCGGGGGACGCAGCTCCCATACAAAGTGAAGACCGGTGCGATGTGCTGTTCTGACTACCTCTTTGTGTTCTCTCAGTCTCTGCACTCGACCTTGCTACTTTCAATATTGCAAGCTAAACTTTCTTCTGACTATTCCCCTCGTTGGTATCTAACCCATCAGAACCTGGGATTAGTGATTGTGTCTATTTATTCTATAGTCATAGCAATCTCATGAGCACAATAAGCATATCATGTAATAATAAGAATCTTGTAATGTTATATAAAAATAGACTCCACAAAGACCTACGAAACACCATTCATTTCAGGTAAAACTGTGTTGAAGCTTGAAACTGCGTTACTTACTGAGCATTGTAACGGGTAGTAATTACCCGAACTGCATTAGTAATGCGTTACATTACATTACTTCGTACGGCAAAGTAATACGTTACTGAAACTCTATACTTTAACATGTTACACCCAACACTGCCTGGAACTCACCTTAACCCTGAACTAAAGGTAGCAATGCAAACAACGAACATCTCGTGAATTTATTGCAAGCTGCCTCTTGCCAGCGCTACCCCGATGCCTGTTTAGAGGTGAAGCTCAGGAAAAAGAGGTGTGAGAGCCTGGGCTGTGCAATGAACCTGCTAGCCGCCTATGACGCACTTAGTGTCCAGTACTGACTACTGAGCCGGGAGGAGAAGTAGCTTCAAGGGATGTAGCTTAAGCCCTGCCTGCCTGCAGGAGGGGTTGTGGTTGAAGCCAGAAATGGGTAAAGCTTTGCATGCGATGAGGGCCCGTTCCGCGCGAAAGCCGGAAGCGCCGCATTTGACCGGCCCTGATGCCAGTGATGCCCTCTCGAGAGACTGAAGGCGTGCGTCAATTGTTTGCGTGAAGTAGGCCATTTCCATTAAGCCGGAGGAACTTCCGTGGAGCCCGATTTCCTTGTCCTTTCCTCCCGCGTCCGGGTTTGCGGGGTGGTCGGCTGGAACCGCTAGCCGCCTGGGGAATCCCGCCTGTAGCTTAATCTGCAAGACTACGGAGCTGATGAATATATGCCTGGAGCTGGGACGAAGCCGTGCTGCTGCTTGCGAGTTGTCACCCGAAATGACAGCTGACGGAGAGAGAAGAGCAGACTTAAAGGGGTTAGCACTGTCACACATTTTCCTGTCAAATGACAGTAAAGTGAACAAAAAAACAAAACATCAGTAAGAACATTTTTTGAACAAATGCATTATAAGCAACATTTAGAAAACAAACTGTACTATTAACAAATTTTAAATGTGCATTAAGACCATTTAGAAAATATACATCAGAAAGGAAATTTTTTACATTTGCATTAACACCATTTTAAAAATATACATCAGTAAGAACATTTTGAAAATATGCATCATTAAGACAATTTAGAAAATATGCAGCAATAGCTAAATGTAGGGCTTATGTTTTGCCTCTTGAAATAGTCCTGTGAGGTAGGTGCATGCTTAACTTCAGGAATATTCTGGATGGGTGCGGACAGTCCTGATAGAAAGAGGAATCTTCTGGTTCAGGTAGAGATGACCAACACCTTGCTGGTCCTTGTTCCTCTCTTTACCAGTATTGCCACTGTAAAACAGCAACAAACAAAATAATTAATCAAAAATAACTCTAGAATTGGGAATGTACAATAACAATGCTTATAAAGCTGGTAATACCAAAGTGTCTTGTGGCATAATGTGGCAACGTCAGTCTGTCAAAACAACACATGGAGTGAGAGAGTGAGAGACGAGAGAGAGCTCACTGACCTACATGAAGTCCCATTCAAAGTCAAGGAGGTTCTTCAGTGGTGTGGAGACGTGTGTGTTGACTGTGGCAGACCTCTTCTGGACGAACACAGCCGTCTTCTTGGAGACAACCTTGCCCCGGATGGCCTTTGTTCCTCTCTCTGTGTTGATACCAATGAAGCGTCTGAAATCAGAAAAATATTAAGATCAGAGTCTGAATGGAAAACTATTAGGAACACTTTGTTGTCTTAAAGGGGTAGTTTGGGTTTTATTCCATAAGGTGATATGAGTTGCTAACCGGTACTGACATAATGGGGTATTTAGTGTAATTGCGCTGCTTGATTTTTCCTATCAGACCCTTCTATATCTTGGAACTATTTCATTTGTTGAGAATTGCCAGTGTATTACTACGCACTGGAGCCAGTTCACATATTACGCCTTTATTCAAGCTTATTGGCGGCTTGATATTGGAAGCGGCTCCACTGAATAGTAATACACATAATTAACAAAGAAAATATTTTCAAGATATACAAAGTTCGGACAAGAGCATCAAGCAGCAGAATTACTCAATATATGTTGTATTCTCGTGTGAATGGTTCATGTTGTTTTTGTTTTTTTGTTAACTGACCCCATGTTCTGCTATTCATTTTTGCCTAACAATTGACCAGCTGGCAGGGAAATGTATGACTGCCTGCCTGAGTTAATGTCTGTGTCAATACCGGTAAGTAACTAATACCATCTTATGTTAAAAAAATCCAAACTATCCCTTTAAGTGTGAAAAGTAATGATTTGAGGTTATTCAGGTTTCAAATATTTTAATTGTAAATATAAAAACATAATGATTACAAGGAAATGAAAGGAGTCTTACCTCTGAATGAATTCCAGAGTACAGGCTGCCCTCTCCTGATACTGAAGGTTGAATACATAGTAGATCAAAGACAGCAGCAAGTCCCGTCAAAAAGGTTGGTGTGATGCCCTCAGATATGACATGGCCCTCAAGGGTGATCATCCATTACCGTCCAGTAGTGACTTGCCCGGTTCCACCTGAAAGTTAAAGTAATAGCAGCATCAGAATGCATCTCACCTTGCGTAAACATCTGCAAACTCAAAGAACAATGGCCAATCTGATATATAATATGTCTATCAATGAAATGCATACCAAGCAGCATCAGACGAGGACTTGCAGGTGGAGTGAGGGTTGTCTCAACGTCAGCTGCAGTGGCAGACACCTGTAGAGAACAGACAAAGACACTAACCAAATGCATTATGAAACATATTATGCATTAATGTTGATTAGGCTAAAATATGTCAACAAGAAGCCCAGTATAATTAATAACTGGCTGCTTTTCTGTACCAGCTGTATCAATCTTTGTGATGACATTTATAATAAACCAAGTTGGCTATGAAATCAACATTGAAATAAATCAATAAAAACTGACACACATTAACATCAGCTTGCTCACCTCTCAAAACCACTTTTCTACTTATCCCAACTCCATTCCACCCGTCAAGTTTGTTTAGTGTTTTTTCGTCGCATTTGCAGCTATTAACAAGGGGCAAGGGTATAAGCTAGCTAGCTAGCAACAACCGCTAACGTTACAGCTAACCAATCTTAAGAAAATGCACAGATGATCCAAAACGGTTAGCATTTGATAAAACACGATGAATCTGAAATGCAAGGAAATATAAATGTTTGAGCTATTCAAACAGGACTCATAAGTGATATTTTAAAATCACACACTCCCTAGCTAACTTTAGACAGCTAGCTGGCTGAGCATCAGTTTGATTTTAAACATTTTTTGAAGTAATGCTAGAATGAATAATAGGCCTATAGCCCACTGACGAGGATAATAAGATGGTTTTTAATCACCTTCGAATTTGTAGATGCACAACCCGATCGATGCAGATGATGCAGGACTTCTTGTTGATTTGCACATGTCGTCCGAAATGTGTCCTTCTCTGGAAAAGCTGCTCTCCTAATGACGTTTCGTATCGAGCCCCAATATTACCGCCAATTTCCCAATAATAATATTGTGTACTGTACTTTAAAACATTAGCATACTGTTTAGGGTCCCTGTGCTGCTGCTTCACATTGGCCAGCCCACAATCCATTGCTAACTACAGTACAAAACCGTGTTACATGAATACAGTAGATTAGTGTTGAAAATTGGCTGTAAATTAACAGCAATTGCTTACAGTGTAGGCTTGTGAAAATGGGGGGAAGTGATTGGCTAGCTGGGGAGTAACGTCCCCGGTCACTTATTAACAGACAGAGGATATTGGTCTTCGTGATTTAACTTTTGCTGAGCTCCATTTGTCTTTGTGTATTTGTGAATGAAGCGCCATCTCATGGTTAAATCCTGACATTTAACAAATGGGAGAATTTGGAAAAGCACTCGAAGGAAATAGTGGGAGGGCTTTAATCTCCCAGCCACTGGGATCCGCTGGGTTTTTGTTTGGAATCCGCTGGGTGGAGTCCTATCTGGAGTGCTACATCTGTAGACCATAGAAATAAAACGTACCTTGAAAAAAATGTATTTTAAAGTTATTTTAAATAAATGTTTTTTTTGTTTTGAATATAACATCTCTTTCTCTCGGCCAAGGTATCTCCCTGGGAGAACAGAAGGGAGTCTAATGGTACTTCGGCTGGCAATGAGACCAGTAATTGGTTATCGATCTATAACAACAACAACAACAACCGCAAAGCTCATCTGTGAACAACAACTTATTCCAATGAAGGCAAACAAAGGGAGCAGCAATCGGTTTGTTGATGACTCCATTAGTGATGCTCTGAGTCTTACAACAGGCGGGTATACATGTAACAGGGACAGTTATGTCTCATTTGTATATAATATATTATGTAAATATGTCTATATAATTACACAAAATCTGTGTTTATTCTTGTTTCATCTTGTGTTAATACCTGACGCAGTAGGACTCACATCAGTATGTGGAACTATAATTTTAGCGTGTACCCCTACGTTCCTTATGTATGTGACACTGTTCCCCTTTTTTTCGCGGGGTTCATGCATCGTTCTCCCCTTTTGATACTGATCTCTGTGGGAGAGGTAGGCGGCTCTTCAGCCAGAAGCAATTTCCGTGTTTTAGTGTCGACTTTATGCACTTTAAGTTACTTTTTATTACTTGTTTTTGTTGTAGTGTCTCACGGGTGTTCACAATGTATTTCTGTGTTGTTTAATTTGTATAGGGGCACGTTAAAGAGAGTACTGACTGGAGAAATGTTTTCTTTCTGTCGCTGTTTCGTCAGGTATGTTGTGTTACTTTTTACGTTATGCCCTTTTGATACTGATCTCTGTGGGAGAGGGGCACGTTAAAGAGAGTACTGACTGGAGAAATGTTTTCTTTCTGTTGCTGTTTCGTCAGGAGTGAAAATAAATGTACATCCTGAATGAAGCTACACGTCTGGGTCGTCGTCTTTCTACACAACACAACGCAGAGTCAGACACAGCCGGTTACACTTGGTGCCGTGACGACCCGTTGTATCCGCGACCAGCGCCGTCTGGTCCCCGGGGTAAAGCTGCTGCCCACCGGCGGGAAGAAGGAAAGACTGGAGTGTGTGTTTTTTTTTTTCCTCTTTTTTTTTTTTTTCCCCTCTCTTGCTGCGACGGCAGGTGCGTTAAAGGGACAGTGTACATATTCAAATTGAGAGATGCACTGAGTCTGAGAGGACACTTATCACTGAGTATATCTGTCTATCTGTGTTTTATCATTTTATTTTATTTTAGTGTTTTATCTCTTGTGGGTGGCTTTAAACTGTGTTTTGATTGCTTTGTGGGATTTTTTTGTTGTTGTCATTAACAATATGGATGTTAGTGGGCATGATGTCACATTTGGGTTGGGGAGGGGCCAGCGACTTAAAGGTAGTGAAAGATTTGGGTTCGCTAGTGATTTCAACCCGACATTAACACCTGCTGCAAGCTCCACACCTATTATGCAGCCAGACCGTAAACTTACACAAGTAGTATCTGTTGAAGCTTTTGGGGAAATGATAACAAGTTTGGCTAAACAGATAGGTGAGAACATATCAAGCACCATGCACCAGCCCAGTGCTGCCCAGCCTCAGTCTCCCACCAATCCACACCCGTCCCACCAGGCTGATTTGTCTCAATTGAAGGTTGTGGTGCAGTCAGACACCAAGGCTCCGCCTTACTTCAGGGGTGATCGTGCTGATGTATTTTCTATTCATGAATGGGAGGACATGATGAGATGTTACCTGAATAGAGTGACATGTGACACTCACGTAGAAAGGTTTGATCTGATTATGTCAAGACTAACAGGTAAAGCCAGGGATGTGGTGAAAGTGTCAATCCGCAGCCGACCTGACTTGAGTGCGACCGACCTGCCCACAGCTGTGTTTGACATATTAAAGGGTAACTTTAGTGAGCTGTCATACTCTAACTTGCCCATGAAAGATTTTTACGGCACTGTTCCACGTGCTGGTGAAAGTGCTATGGACTATTGGATACGCCTTAACAAGTCAATAGATGCTGCGGACGAGTGCCTCCAGAGGCGAGGTAAATGTGTAGATGACCCCAGTGCAGAAGTGGTCTTGATGTTCATTAATCACTGTCCTGACCCCAGTCTCGCCATATCATTCCAACTGAAGGCACCTGAGCGGTGGACCACGGCTGAGGTTCAGGAGCGTCTGGACGCCCATATGAGAAATGTGAGAAAAACAGCAGCGCAGTCTCATAATGTGGTGGGTCTGTCAGTTTATAGTCAGAGCCCTGTGACTGATTCTTTTCGCCCTGTCAATCTGGGGATGTCTCAGGCCTCATTAGCGCACCAACCAGACCCCCCTCCCAACTCTCTACCGGCCACTGCCCTTGCTTACAGTCAGCCTCAGCCAGACCATGCTAGGGTGAGTCCCCAAGTGTCCCCCTTATCCCTGCCTCTCTCTGCTGTCTCTGACCCAGCCCCTACCACCGTCAACCCACCTACTACCGACGCTGGTGTTCAACAGGTAGTTGCAATGTTTGACAGAGTTCTGGCTATGTGCAACGCTTCCCTTACAACCAGTCAAAGGCCAGACTACCATCAGCCAGGTAACCACCAACAAGCCCACCGTCAGAATGGTCAGCCAGGCAACCACCAACAAGTCCACCGTCAGAATGGTCGACTCCGTTACCAGCAGGCATCTGAGTCCTTTCCATGCAAGGTTTGTGGCTCCAGGGACCATTCAACCCATGCACACTGCAGGCTTTACAGATTATGCCTTAACTGCTTCAGTCCTGGTCACATAAGAAATCACTGCCCACAGGCCTCTCCTTCCTCAGCCATGCCACCTTCTCCCTCCAATGCTGGTTTAAACTAGCCCGCCCGTGCAGTGAGAGGGATAGCATGGGCGGCACTAGTGACACCCTCAGTGAGGAAAATGACTTAAGATCAACATATGTGAACTGCTGTAGTAATCTTCCTGATGACAAAACTGTGATTGCTGTGGGTTCACATAGAGTTGAAGGAGCCAATGACTTGTTTTATACCCCAGTGTTAGTAGGGGGTCAGTCAACTTTAAGGGAGATGCTTGATTCAGGGAGCATGTCATGCACACTCAGCGAAGAGGCAGAGTCCAATCTTAGAGCTGCTGGTGTCCTCCCTTGTCCTCAGCCTGTGCCAGAGAAGGTGGTCCTAGTTGGCTGTGGTGGCCTTATGACACAACCCAGATGTATCTATGACCTGGAGATTGAGGTTTACGGTTCTAAATTCATTGTGCCAACTTTCCTTGTCCCAGGGCAGAGAGACGAACTCATTATTGGTAGCAACGTCATCAGGCCCATATTACAGAGGATGAAGTCTGATGAGAAGTACTGGGAGCTCATCCAGTCCAACACCTCAGACCCCGACTGTGAGCAGTTTCTTCAGTTGCTCAGCTGCATCACTCGTTGGTCTGGTCCTGAACTGCCTGACAAGGTTGGCACGGTCAAGCTACGGCAAGCTATCACTCTAGCACCACAGAAGGAGTATCTGGTGTGGGGAAAGCTACCTGGCAGTGTTCCTGTGTCCCCTGGGAGCACTGTCATTGTGGAGCCCACCTCCTCCCGTTCAGCCCCCAAAGACATTATTGTGGGACGGGTTGTGGCACCCATGTGGGGAGATCGTTGGGTCCCTATGAAGGTCCTTAACCCAACCAAGAGTCCCGTGACACTACGCCGCAATGCTAAAGTGGCCGATGTGTTTACTTGTGTCGCGATGGAAGACCTTCCCCTCTCTCAGGGTGTGAATAGGCCACAGACCAGTCAGGCAGCTGACCCTCCTCCTAACTCAGATGCCAGCTCTACCCACACTCAGCAGCTTAAAGACTGTGGATTGGCAGACATCGACCTCGAAGGCTGTGCGGTGTCAGATGAATGGAAAAAGGGACTCTCTGAACTGTTGCTCACTTACCAGGATGTCTTCTCCAAAGACAAGCTGGACTGTGGGGAAGCGAAAGAGTTCGTCGACCGGATTCATCTCACTGATGATCACCCCTTCAGGCTACCCTATCGCCGTGTCCCTCCAGCACACTATCACAAACTGAGAGAGGTGCTGTCTGAGATGGAGTTGAAAGGCATCATCAGTAAATCAGTCAGTGAGTATGCATCGCCGCTGGTCCTTGTCTGGAAGAAGTCAGGAGAGTTAAGGATCTGCACTGACTTTCGCTGGCTTAATGCCAAGACCGTCAAGGACGCCCACCCGCTGCCTCACCAGGCCGACTGTCTTGCTGCCCTTGGTGGAAACGCCTTTTTCAGCACCATGGATCTCACATCGGGGTTCTACAACATCCCCCTCCATGAGTCTGACAGGAAGTACTCGGCATTCACAACACCCTTAGGCCTGTATGAGTACAACAGACTTCCCCAAGGTCTTTGCAACAGTCCCGCGTCCTTTATGCGGATGATGATGAGTGTGTTTGGTGATTTGAACTTCTCCAGCCTCCTCTGTTATTTGGACGACCTGCTTGTCTTTGCTCCATCCGAGGAGGAAGCCCTGAAACGGCTGGAGACTGTCTTCTCGCGGCTCAGAGCCAACAACCTGAAGCTGTCTCAGAAGAAGTGCTACTTCCTTCGCAGGACTGTGGGGTTTCTGGGTCACGTGATAGACAGCAGTGGCGTCTCAGTCGACCAAGAGAAGGTGAGGGTCATCTCAGCTTTCGGGAAGGAGGATCTCATGAACGACGACGGTTGCACCCCATCTCAGCGGAAGGTCAGGTCTTTCCTCGGGATGGTGCTGTATTATCAACACTTCATTCCTGGCTGTTCTTCCATCGCAAAGCCACTCTACGCCTTAACTGCAGGGCAGAAGAGGAAAGCCAAGGGCTCTTTCGGTCGGAGAAGAGCTGGCACCTTTCGAGAACTGACTCCTCAGGATTGGACCCCTGCCTGTGAGAAGGCATTTGATGATCTGAGACACGCACTCCTCAACAGCGTGGTGCTGGCACACCCAGACTTTGATAGGCCTTTCATCCTCTCCACCGATGCTTCCCTTGATGGTCTGGGTGCTGTACTGTCCCAAATTTCTGCTGGTGAGGAGAAGGCAAGACCCATCGCCTTTGCAAGCAAAACTCTCAGTCGCAGCCAGCTCAATTATCCTGCACACAGACTGGAGTTCTTGGCTCTAAAGTGGGCGGTTTGTGAGAAGTTTAGCCACTGGCTCAAGGGTCACAGATTCACCGTCTGGTCAGATAACAATCCTCTCACATATATCATGACCAAGCCGAAACTTGACGCCTGTGAGCAGCGGTGGGTTGCTAAGTTGGCTCCGTATTCCTTCGAAATCAAACATATTCCCGGCAGGTTGAACGTGGTGGCGGATGCCCTCAGCAGAGACCCTTTCGTGAAACCTTTGAGGGAACGGTTGCTGCGTGAACCCTACTTGGAGCTACTGGACCAGGTCTGTGACGTCAGTGATGGGTCTGTGCAAGATGCCTTCCGCCTCACCTGCCAACCACAGTCACTGGAGGGTCCATCTCACTCTGACGCCATTGAAGGTTCAATGTCTGAGGATGAGGTCTCTTCTCTTCTTTCCTCCTTGGACGAGTGGGACTCTGCTCCTAGGCAGCGTGCAGCCTCCCTGGTTGATCACCTCACCACCTTTGAACCACCTGGCCAGGACACGTTGCATTCCCTATCTCTTTCTGAGCTGCAGTCACACCAGCAACAGGACCCAGTAATTTCCAGGGTCGCTCTCTATGTCGACAGGAAGCGCGGGCCTTCCAGACGGGAACGCTACAATGAGAGTCAGCCAACTCTGAGAGTCTTGAAGCAGTGGGATAAACTGACTCTTCTGAATGGCGTCCTCTACAGGGTCACGAAAGATCCCTTGACTAGACAGAAGAGGTCCCAGTTCGTGGTGCCGGAGTCGCTAAAGGCAGATGCATTATCTGGTGTTCACGACCATGCTGGCCATCAAGGTCAGCCCCGCACACTGTCTCTGGCCCGCCAGCGTTTCTTCTGGTACGACATGGAGAAGGATGTCCGCAATCATGTGAAGCACTGCCACAGATGTGTTCTCAGCAAGACTCCTGAACCTTCCGCAAGAGCCCCACTGGAGAGCATTAAGACCTCTGCCCCTCTGGAGCTTGTGTGCATCGACTTCTGGTCAGCTGAAGACCGTCACAACAAGTCTGTGGATGTTCTTGTGATCACCGATCACTATACAAAGTTGGCACATGCTTTCCCCTGCCAGGATCAGACAGCTAAGAGAGTAGCCAAGAAGCTGTGGGACAACTTTTTCTGTGTTTATGGCTTCCCTCAGCGCCTTCATTCTGACCAGGGAGCAAACTTTGAAAGTGAGCTGATTGCTGAGCTCTTGCAGTTGTCAGGGGTTGACAAGTCCCACACCACACCTTACCACCCTATGGGGAACGGCGGCACAGAGGGGTTCAACCGCACCCTGGGCAACATGTTGAGGTCTCTACCACTTCGCTCCAAACAGAAGTGGCCGCAGATGATACAGACAATGACTTTCGTGTACAATTGCACTGTCCATGAGACCACTGGGTTCGCGCCCTTCTATTTGATGTTCGGGAGAATCCCAAGGCTGCCAGTGGACCTTCTGTTCAGGAATGTACTTCATGATGTGACTGTGTGTGACTACAATGCCTATGTGAAATCCCTCTTGGAAGACCTGCACTGTGCCATGGCACTGGCCCAGAAAAACTGCACAGCGGAGCAAAGACATCAGAGTGACCAGTATAACAAATGGGTCAGGGGCCAACCTCTGTCTGTCGGTGACCGGGTGCTGCTGGCGAACAAAGGCGCCAAGGGAAAATGCAAGCTTTCTGACAAGTGGATGCCTGTTGTGCACACTGTGGTGGCCTCAAAACCAGCCCTCCATATCTACCGGATCAGGGATCCAGAGGGACATGAGCGTGTTGTTCACCGAAACCTGCTGCTGCAAGTCAACTTCCTTCCGCTGGAGGAGGCCTCGGATGGTGAAGATGATGCTCCTGTGCCCGCACCTACCCCTAGCATGACCGATACCGCTCCGGCATCTGATTGGCATGGGACAGAGGTGTCCGAGTTAGACACAGCAGCTGCAACAGCTGGGCCATCCCTAGCTGGTTCCCTCTCGGATGTTGACGGGGAGGATGGCCGCACCGCCTCATGGGTCCTTGAGCAGTCCCCTGTTGATGACTCTGTTCATCCAGACCACCCACCACCTCCTTCTGTGTTGGTCACCCCCGTTTCTAGTGACCCTGCAACTGCTGTAGAGACCCCTATGGCTTTCCCAGCTCCTCTGCCACAACGGCCCCCTGCCAATAAGCGTCAAGCATCACATGTAGATGGCCAGGTTACCTCACGATTCGGCAGAGTCATTAGACCTGTGCACCGCTTCATTGAGTCCATGGCACAACTTGAGTCCCTTCTTGAGGGTTGAGATAAGGCCACGTGCTGTTATTAATGTGTGAAATGTGGCGTGTTAGCCATTATTTGTGCTCTGGTGATATACTGCTGTATTGAGCCTTTTTTTATTTTATTTTTCGCTCATCCACATCGTTTGGCCAGGGTGTGGGGTGTAAACTGCACCTCACCTTGTCTGTAGAGTACTGTGGGTTCTTGCTGGGCCCAAGCGAGTCCCTCATTCTCTTATCCTTTAGGTAGGAAGCTCTTATTGCTGTTTCATATGGTTTTGTTGCTTGTTGTAATGGCCAGTGTGTTTATATGTGGATTGTTTTGCGACCCAGAATTTTGCATAATTCTAGCGGGGTGAGTGTAACAGGGACAGTTATGTCTCATTTGTATATAATATATTATGTAAATATGTCTATATAATTACACAAAATCTGTGTTTATTCTTGTTTCATCTTGTGTTAATACCTGACGCAGTAGGACTCACATCAGTATGTGGAACTATAATTTTAGCGTGTACCCCTACGTTCCTTATGTATGTGACACTGTTCCCCTTTTTTTCGCGGGGTTCATGCATCGTTCTCCCCTTTTGATACTGATCTCTGTGGGAGAGGTAGGCGGCTCTTCAGCCAGAAGCAATTTCCGTGTTTTAGTGTCGACTTTATGCACTTTAAGTTACTTTTTATTACTTATTTTTGTTGTAGTGTCTCACGGGTGTTCACAATGTATTTCTGTGTTGTTTAATTTGTATAGGGGCACGTTAAAGAGAGTACTGACTGGAGAAATGTTTTCTTTCTGTCGCTGTTTCGTCAGGTATGTTGTGTTACTTTTTACGTTATGCCCTTTTGATACTGATCTCTGTGGGAGAGGGGCACGTTAAAGAGAGTACTGACTGGAGAAATGTTTTCTTTCTGTCGCTGTTTCGTCAGGAGTGAAAATAAATGTACATCCTGAATGAAGCTACACGTCTGGGTCGTCGTCTTTCTACACAACACAACGCAGAGTCAGACACAGCCGGTTACATACACACAGACACACAAAAAAGCTTTTATTTGAAGCTTTCACTCATTCTTTGTGCACACTTAACTAATAATTAGGGGTGCACCGAATGGGAAATTCTTGGCCGAAACCGATACCGAAAATAGAAAACGGTTGGCCGAAAACCGAATGCTGAAAGTCCGAAAATGATTAATAGAAATATGTAAATGTATACATTTTTACCAATGTTGTTCAGCTGCCTGATTATGGAAAAATAAATGATTATGGCAAAACTTAACTTAAATAATAATCACTATTATGGGTCCATAAAACATTTATTCAGCACTTTTGAATGCATACAGTACATTCATTCCAAGACAAGTGCATTTTCTTTTCTCTGTAGGATAACTACAACAAAGTGCATTCAGAACAAAGCCAAGGTGCTTTAAAACTACATAAACATCTAGGCCAGTAGGCCTACAACAAAATAGTGTAAATAAAGACTGTAACAGCCAGGCCTTCAACAACAACAAATGCACCTATAAGTGCATGCATACAAATGTGCAAACTGGATAAATCCACATGAATGTAACTATTTACAAATGAAATTACAGTTGAATTTCAAGAAAATGAAAATAAGGCTGTCTGTCCTCATAAGCAAAGTAGTAAACATTGTATAAAGATACATAAAGTGAAAACTGGATACAAAATCCACAATCAATTACAAATGTAATTACAATTTCAAGAATCAGAAAATAAGGTGGTCTGTCCTCATGAGCAATGTAAACAACATTGTATCATTTATATACCGAAAGTACAATATATTGAACACTGTGCTGCTGTCATTTCCCCCTAATGATAACCTGAGATGGTGAATTATAACTCACAATGAAAATTGTTCAGGAAAGTGGGTGTAGAGTAGACATGTAGAACTAGATAAGCTTATGATAAGCCAGCCTTGTCTACTTATTAAGGGAAAGTGGGAGGTTCTTTTTAATGAACAGTAGCGTCTCTGCTTTATCAGCCATAAGTCTGTTCCTCTTCTCATCAAGCACATGAGAGGCGGCGCTGAACAGTCTCTCGCTGTCAGTGCTTGTGATTTGATCTTACTCCGCATATTTGTCCGGGTGTTTTGATTTCAAGTGGTGGAGTAATCCCGAAGTGGTGAAAGTCTTTGCAGTTACACCCCCTCGAGAGATGTCAGCTGAACACGTTTTATAAATCGCAATCCGCGCCTCTTTCTCTGATATTTTTAAATATCTCCAAGCGGCAGACATGTTGGCTGTGAGCCAGCTGCGAGCATGGTCGCGCGCCGTGCTTGTCGCCGCGTTTTGATTACGTCATCACAACAACACATTAGCTTACCAACGTAACCCTGTTCTCTGACATTCTGTGATGTTTTTTCGGTTTTTGCCGAAAGCCGAAAGGGCCTTTTTAACCATTTTCGGCCGATAATTTTCGGCGGCCAAATATTCGGTGCATCCCTACTAATAATGAATAAAACGCGCACAAAGGGATTGATAATTGTAGGATACAATAGTGACTTCTCTTTTATGAAAAGGCAATTAGGCCCCACGGACCCGGTTACGGGGCCAACATCGCGTCTTTTGCAGGACACAACGTCTAAGGAACCTTAATATTTAATAAACTATGAATATTTGATATCCATATCACGGGACAAAACTAATTTAACTGATATTTTTCATTTTTCTTTTTTTTTTAAAACACACAATGCTAACAGTGAGCCTCTGAATTAGCCCCGAGCGAAAAATGCTAACCTATTACTGCACCGAAAATCACTCCTAGCTCCCTTATTACTTATCCTAGCTCCACATCCAACACATCGTTTATGATCGTAAAGACACAGAAACTAACAGATACAAACTTGCGACGTTATCAACAAAAACGTACATCAAAACAAGTGGCACGAGGCAGCCCACAACGCTAACATGGCTTACCTTCGTCTTTGTCTGGTCTAAACTGGTCTTCAATGGCATTAAAACGATAACAACGATGGTGTAGTTAATCCATAGGTTAATATCCAATGTGGCTGTGTTCCCTTTGAAATGTTCTGATAATCTATAAGTAATAAAACTGCAATTCCGTTTTAAAAAAGTAGAGCAGGCCATTCCTACTTCATTGAATGCGCGAAGACGCCATCTTCTTTTTTTAACATGAGTGTGTGCGGGACGATTTCCCTTCGATTCTATTGGCTCTAACGATCAGAAAGAGATGTCACATGTCAACATCGAAGAAGGGGGGCCAGAGATATGGAAAATTCACCCAAATGGCCCCAGAAGAGATTTTTTTTGCTAAATCTGTCTAAAAAGGTCAAATATCACTTGTTTTGAATCAATTTTGATACAGGGTACTTATTATATGTTGTACTTTGGATTCCTAAAGCTTTTAGTCTACTAACCCATCATCCAAGGTTAGTTTTCACTATAAGTACAACATATCTTTTGGACGGACACTATAATTTACAGTTTTTTACCATGTTCAATCTGAATTTTCTTTAAAATAAAAAATCTATATTGATTCTGACTTTTCTACATCCAACTCACAGGTTTATCATTACTTTGAGAAACAAGATTATTAATTTAACACTTTTAGAAGGGAAGATGGTCATTTGTTCTGGGAATGTCATTTTCGAGCCTGAAACCTGAAAAACAGGCTTGGGGCTTAATGGCTTAGAAATATATTTTAACAGCCTACTGTGATTTTGTATTTCTGGAAGATACTCAAATATTGCAGAACAATATATCTGATGTAACATTCCAACTAGCAGGCATCGACCCTGCTGAGGGGTTTTTGAGCCGGATAATGAAATCCCACCAGCTGAAGCTTAATCTGATTTTTGGCCTTGAGTGGAGGAGCTTTCGCTCTCCCTGACGGATGTTAGGTCTGAGTGTTCACTCCTTGTATTTGATTATTTTGTTTCCTCTCTGTTAGTTTTGGTCTACGGCTGTGATGAACTGCACAATGATGAATATGTAAATACAAATATTTACTAGTGGGATTCTTTTTGACGTTATCGGCTTTAACAGCCGAATGAAAAACGGAGAAAAGGCATTATAGTTTTTTTTGTCGGATGTTTAAATATATTTTTATGAGTTTTGCAGGAGAGAGGGAAGTTGTAAAGCAATGGTGTGTTTGTGTGTGTGTTGTGTCCCATCAAAAGTGTTGAGTTCTGTGATCATTTTTTGTCTTGTCTCCCACTTCCTGTCTTATTTTGGTACTCACCTTTTGTGTTTCATTCCAGGTCCCTTCACTCGCTATCCTGGGTTGCGGTTGAATTGTCCAAATATCAGCTCCTGTCGTCTATCCCTATCGTCTATTCCTTGACCTCTGTGTGAAACGTCATGGGGTTAAGGAATAGTGGATAGGAGAATTCAATAGGATTTAGGGGAAGAGACTGCGGTGCTTTGAGAATCCGACTGCACTTTCACTATCCAACGTATTTATGATGCGCCAGCGGACAACACAATGTGCGTCTGCTGTTGTGGGAAAACTATGGAAACTTACAGTTTTTTATAGAGCGGACTACAACATGGATGTTTAATAAGAACGAGGGACTACTGTAAATCTAGAGACTCTGCACCGTGCTCTGATGCTGTTGTTTTATGCTTTATGAACGTGGACGACAGAAAAACATATTCTTCATGACCAAAGTTGGAATTGAAATATAAAAGGAAAGTGAAACTCATGCTCGTCAACCTCTCCCTCCGGTCCACATTAATACAAATGATCCCAATACGTATGATTGTATGAATAGATCTTAAAATCAATACAAATGTATTTATTATAAACGTTAGTCCTTAACATCTATCAGTGTGTATGTCACCATTCAAACATCTTTTAAAAGTTTAACAAACCCCACACAGCTCAGTAAACACTGTGAAATGTTGACTTTATTTAATCATTTCGGTAAAAACAAACGTTCACATTTCTCTTTTTGATTATAATACTGATGAACATACAAAACAAAGCAATTTGGCAAGTTACCACATACATTTAAAAATGCTTAATAAGCACCGTAACTTTCATGATATCATTTATCGGTCATAATCGGTTGTTTCCGTGAACGGCAGACTGTTGTGTGACGGCCAATGCTGCGGTCGCAAGGCATTGTGAGGCAGCATTTTCTCCTCTCCTTTCGTAAAGGAAGGTCCAGTGGTTCCTAAGCTAAAGGAGGTTATAAAGAAAGTTTGAAACCTCCTCTCCTATAATTTATAGCAGCGGTTTTGAAAGTGTGAGGCGCGCCTCCCCTGGGAGGCGCCAGAGAGCTTCAGGGGAGGCGCAGCGTGAGAAAAAAATAACGAGAAACAGTTCAATCTAGCTAGTTAACTTCAGCTAACTTTATGCGAGCGGCAACATGGATCGATATTTAGTGAAGTTACCTAAAGTGAAAAAGGAGACAGCGTCTGGCAGAAAACGTCAGCTTTGTTTTTAAATAAAAGTTGTGGCTCATCGGGCATTTATGAGAGAAAATCCCTAATGTCCGAGTGCAAATGAATGCAGCACAAGACGCGAGCCTTGTAACCCCTCCCCCGGCTCTGGCGCGAGCAAGGAAATGTGATTGGCGCCGATTTCATTTGAACGGGACGGCACATTTCGGACTCAAGTACACGGAAGGAATGAGGTATTTGCGGTCTACAATGACAGAGAAGAGACGCACTAAAGCTTTAGATCTTAATAAGTTTGTGAGTCGTTTTGCTGAACAAGATGGTAATCGTCACATTCAGCTGTTATAGGCATGCTAACTTGATGCTCTGCTCACAGATGACTCGATAAGCATAAAAAACGATGATGACCTTACGTGTGTAAATATTTGTTTTCTTTGTGGGGGTCTTCCCCCAAAACACTGTTTTAAGTTCTGAGAAAGTCAAATAAGACGGTGTGTAAAACTACACTGCCCAGCCAAAAAGAAAGTAACCACTTTGATTTAACTAGGCCAGTAGGTACGGGTATTCCACTGGATAATAATACCCCTCCATTATAGCAACAACAACAATAATAACAATAATAATAATAGCAATAATAATTGGGAGGGGGGGCGCAGCTGTTCTTATGTTGCCTGAGGGGAGGCTCACCTTCCCACCAGGCTTGGAATTTCGTCATTTTTCACTTTTTTTTTAAGGGCACAAAGGCCACGACAGGGCACAAAGGCCGTTTGGTTAAATTACGCTGGATTTACGTTTCAGATTAATACCGTAACATTGTCATTCACCAAGAAACATTAATTATGTATTAAAACATTTGTTTTAATTTAAAAACATTGCATAAATATGAACATATACACTCAAACACACAAACAAAACTACTTAACAATACAAGCTCAATTTGAAACAGTGTGTGTGAGAGAGAAATAGAGAGAGAGAGAGAGAAAGAGAGAGAGAATGTGAGTGAGAGAGAGTGATGGAGACTGTATGAGAGAGACGGAGAGAGTGTGAGTGAGAGAGACAGGGAGTTTTAATCTGATTCGGAATCAGAATCAGAATCTGGAACAGGGTCAGAGTTCAGTCTTGGCCCATACGGCTGAATGTCTGGTCTCCTGCTTGAGAGGCCAGCTCTCCACCACCTTGCCACTGCATCCTCACTTTGGTATTCCAAGGGATCACATCCCTGTGATTTGATTAAGAGGAGATCTTCTATTGTTTTCAATTTCAATCTCAAGCGCCAGTCTCCTTGGATCCTCTTGATAGTTGAGAATTGGCGTTCAACTTGGGCTGTGGAGACAGGGAAGACCAGTACAATCCTGATGAGATGAATGAGGTTTGGATAGATGGCTTCTTTTTCTGTGAGCATCTGTGCCATAGCACAAGGAAGGCCTCCCTCCTGTGATGCTGATGAATGTCATGTTTGGCTCACAGCCACTCTCTCTCCACTTCGGCCACATTGCAGCCATCACTCAAAAGCAGTGGCTCAAAATGCTCACACAGTCTCTGAACTTCCTCGTCTCCGTAAGGGTCGATTGCACTGATGTTCTCTGGCATATTTTGTGGATCGAAGATCTCAGCAGCCAGGAGCACAGGGTCTGTGGAGAAAGTCGCAAACCGTTGAGAGATACAGTCAGTGATTCTGTTGAGTATTTCCACCCTTTGGTGGCGGAAGGCCTCATCAGACGTAAAATGGTGGCTGATAGCCACTCCCTTAAACTCAAAAACACCAGCGCTGCTTGTGCTGGTGAAGGCATTGAGGACAGGACGCAAGTAAGGGCCAGGTTTTTCCCTCTGTCTGAGCAGAGCAGTCTGGGAGGCCACAACCCTACTCCTGACAGAGGAAAGGGACAGCTCATCTGCCTGGAAGTCCAGAGAGAGTTCAGACAGTTCAGCCAGGAGATCCTGGTATAAGACCATATGCAGGACGAATTTAGACGAGGTTAGTTGCCGCCAGTACGCTTTCAGTTTGACTTTGTCTTGTCCAGGTTCATCTGCACCATGGAGAAGATGGACCGAGAGACTACGATAGTTGGCAGCAAGGGCGACTAAGGCTTTCCTTCTGTGGTTGATCCACCTTGTCCCCTGAGCACGTGTTGGCTTCAATACATGCTCCTCAAGAGCCTCTCCGATGTCCTTCAGCTGCCTCAATTTTTGGGCTGAATGGCGGTAGAGTGAGTAAAGGCGGGTGAGAAGGTCATCAATCTGGAGGGGGGGGGGTCGTCAGAGAGAGAGGAGATAGAGAGAGAGACATAAGCTATGGAATTCTTCATATTAAGTGTGTTTTTTACCCACAGCATTGTAATAGACAAAAATAAGACATGCATTTCTTCTTAAGTTATAGAATGTAACAAAACATTGCTGCACAAACACACAGAAAATCCCCTAATGTATGCTTATTTGAACACACTTGGGTAAAGTATGTTTCCTTAAAAGCATCCTTCAGACACAGCTCAAGCCTGTGAGCAATGCAGTGAACCTTGATCATCCAGGGGGCCGACTGCTGCTGGAGTCTTGTCAGGACACCGTTGGTTTTTCCAAAATTTACACTGGCACCATCAGCTGCTGTTGCATTCAGACAGTTGCTGAGGTTGAGCTGGTTCTCCTCACACTTCTGTGCAACAGCCTTCAAAATCCCCTGAGTATCACAGGTGTCTGGCTCTACAATTCTGAAAAGAAAAAAAAAACATACCAAAACATTTATTCACCTTAAGTTATTAACATTGAGGCATATGTTGGCTCTGGTTGAAATGGAAAATCATTTGAACTGAATCAACAACACACTAAAAACCAGTTATTCAAAAGCCAGGTGCATTAATAAACAAAAGCCAAGTAAATTACTGTATAAACAAGTATGTGAGGGAGCTACCAGTACTTACCCAAGCAGCCAAATTCTTGGTGTGCCATTTTCAATGACCTTAATGCTTATCACCTCTTTCTCCGTCGTCGTTTTGTCTGTGATCCCGTCAAAAAGCAAAGAGCAGTAGAATGGCTTCTTTTTAACAAGGTCATGAAGCTGGTCTTTCATTGTCCCAGCGATGTGCTCTATGAAAAGTCGACAGGCTTTTGAATTTTGATATGTAACTCCAAGCTCCACACCATGCTTCTTTTCCAGTCCCACTAAAGTTCTGAACAGCCTGAGGCTGCTCAGAGTGGGCCACAGTGTATACAATGTCAAATAATTTACACATCTTCTCTTTTGTTCTATCATTAAGCCTTTGCAGACATTGAACTGTGTCAGACACTTCAGGTGATGGAGTAGTGAGTGCCTGAAAGGCTGCGATATGTGACTTGGACTTTCCGTGTGTGTTAGCTGTATCTTTTTTTATATTTGTAGTTCCTGAGATGTACGGTTCAGTGTTACAAAGTCTTTCTTGCCCTGCATGCAGTGGGATAGACCCATGGTGTTTGCTGTAGTATTCTCTGCATGTGCAACACCAGACCTTTGTTACTACTTTGTTGTTAGCCTCATAGCGGAGCCAATCAAAGCCCCAAGAGTCCACAGTGTGGGTAGCTGATGTCCTATGTTTTGCATTAGTCTCAGTTTCTATCTGGGTTCCTGTCCTGGCCGTTGTTAGTGTATCTCCCTGTTCCTGTGTCAACTCCATGCTTTCTGGTTCCTGTGTCTGCTCTCTGCTTCCCTGTTCCTGCGTATCTCTGTTCTTCTCTCCATCTTTTCCCTGTGCACCATCATCTTGACCCTGACTGACCTGAGTGCTGTGAAAACCGAATGTGCAAGTTAAACAAACACAGCTTCAGCTTGAGACCAGGACTATTATAATATAGAATATATAGCCTCTTCACAACTTTTACTAGGACATAATTGGAACCTTTACATTTCATTAGTTCTGATTTTCTCACACATACACATACAAATACATACTTGGGAATGAAACTGCAAAACTCACCGATGTATAAATCCATCAAGACGCATGCAATTAGCTGCAGAATCACACAGAAGTTTCTCTTTTTTTTTACGGATTCTGTCAAATCCAGGCATCTCTGAAAAGGGTGAAATGCAAGGCGATTATTATAGTATTGGTGACCTATTAGTTGCGTTCAGTGTTGGGAAGTATACTTTTAAAATGTATTCAGTTACAGAATACAAAATACATGCCCTAAAATGTCATTTGTAACATATTCCGTTACATTACTCCATCTAATTACCGTATTCTAAATACTTGGATTACATCAGCTCTGTTTTACATTTGATCAAGTGTGAATCAAGCTGCTATTTCAGAGTTTGAATCACCCACATGATGTGTTGGAGATTTGGAGGATGTTTAAAACCAACCTCGTCTCCGCGTGTCGTTTGATAAGCTGGGTAAATTTGTAAAAAGGAAGGGATTAAGAAACACCAGAATGCAAGTGAAACAATAATCTTCTTTTAATGATACAAGGTAACAATACAAATACAAAGGAATCACGAAGCACTCTGCAGAGTACTCTGGGCTCAGGTTCTACCACGTGTGAGACAGGTCTCAGGAACGGCCGGTCAAAAACAAGAGCGCGAACCAAAGGAAAACACAGGCTTTCATACTAAAACACAGGAGGAGGTGTGTGCGTGCTTTCCCCCAGAGGTCATCTTATTGGGAGAGACCAACACATGGCCTGTCGCACCCAATCAGTGCGACACAGCAGAATAAACCCGGAAACAAAAAGTCTCTTTCAGTTTGACGAAGACCAGACACCTTTTGGTGTCTAGTCAAACTTCACACAGGCCTAATATAGAGAACACACTCATTTGTCCTACAGCCCCTCCCACCATTTGAGCTATCGTTCACATCTTTACTTCAAATAAAAGGTTTCACATTGTATATTTCCAGCTTCCTTTACACATACTGTTATTATTAATACAAAGTAATTAACCACACACATCTATTGAAAACAAGTAGATTTCCCTGATAATTGACATGCTGAAAATCTTAGGAAGAATGTCCCCTGCCCCAGCTTTCTCGTCCCTGTCATAAAAGCTGCTTCCATTTCATATAGAGTAATAAAACATGTTTAAGCTAATTTCTCCACAATGTTTGTAGCCATTTAGTACCCACACATGAAAGAATAAGAACAGAGGTATAGTTGAACAGTAATCATGTAGCACATATATTTACTGCAATGAAAACACACACATTTGCCCTCAGCATGTGTAACGCACACTCTTCTTTTATGAGGGAAACATTCCAGAGTTTTGGAGCTATCCCCAAATTAGGATGTCCCCTGCTCCCATCCTTCTCTAAACACAAAGACTTCACCTCAATATATTGGGGAGGGAAAATATACTTTGTCCCTTCAAATTTAACACACATGAATATATATAAGGTGACATTAAAATGAATATACCAGATTTAACTTTCCTGCCATAACACGTTACTTTAATACTTCAAATAATTCAAATAATCCTTCAATTGCCAGCAAAAACCCACAACTTAACTATAGGATAAACTGAAACACTATGCATCATCTCACAGAAATGTCAGAATCTTTGTTCAAAAAGCCCAGAATATCATATGAGAAGGATTCCAAAAGTAACCCCTACAAATCCTTCAAAGAGAGACTAGTGATAGCTCGCCAGCTATCGCTAGTCAATCAACATGACTGTAAAGTGTAGCACTAATGTCAACACCAGTCGTTTTACAAACGGCTGAATAGCAATAGTGTTTCTTAAACCTATACGTTAAGTTCAGCCATAAACCACATAAGTCAGTCATGTATTATATCAAAACCGCTTAGCAAGAAAAATACTAGATTCAAAGGTGACAGCTATCTGCTAGCTTGTAGAAGCAACACTAGATGTAGACCCCTTGAAGGGAAGACGTTAGCGCAGGGGTCGGCAACCCGCGGCCCACGTGCCGCATGCGGCCCTTTAAGCCCTCTGCTCTGGCTCCCTTGAGCTCAGACAAAAAATAAGAAGGAAATAAAATAAAAGTATTTGTAGGACTATTTATATTTTGTTGCATGGTTGAAAATGTTTCGTATCTTGTATTTTGAGGTGATACTCTGACACATAAATAAAAAACAAAACGGTTTTAATTAGATCAACTAAAATATGCGTCACATCCTGCTACGGTCCCGCGCGAGCGCCTTTTCCTGCGGTTGAATAACCTGACCCCCGGCTCGATGAGCGAACTATGGATAAATCAATGAAATGTACCGGAGGAACACAGGATTTAATTCTGTGTGGACAGAGTTATTTGCTTTCACAGCAAACGATGCTGGTTTACCGGTATGTTTGATATGTAGAGAGAAGTTGTCAAAGGTGCTGCACTGCGGCCTTTACGTATCGAGAAACAACGGGAACAACACGGAGAGGAAGACAGCTGACGATATTCATTCATAATTCAATGGGGTATTTAATTTATTTCAGAAAACACTTTTTATTATATTCCATGGAATGCTCTTAACATCCCGATAGAAATGAATATATTAAATGCTTTGACAATAAATGCATACAAAAATTAATCTCTGGAAGCCGTAGCGCTGTAAAAAGCACGACCAATCATCTGAGCCGGCCCGGCTAAAGTAACTGGATGGCCTACCTGCCTGTCAGCCTTCCATCTGTGCACAAATTTATCTCGTGCCCTCATTGGTCATGTGCACGTTAGTGTGTGTTGGAGGAGGGGCTCTGTGAGGAAGTCTGAAGGAAGAGGCATATTTTTTCCGGTTGTGTATTTTCAAATTCTAGCGCACTCGAGCTGGTTTCTTCATTCTTACCTACCCTACCTTTAACTATTTTTAGGGTGCAGCTATATGTTTTATTTATTTCAAAGTGGGCCCATTTTAATAATATATGTTTTCCTTCAAATGTGCAGAGGACTCCCCAAGTGCTGTGTTTAATTTATTTTAAAGTAGGCCTGTGTATTATTTTTCATTCTCCTTATAAGAGTTCTTTGTTTCTTATTAGAGGTTAACATGTGTATATAATGTAATAAATAGCCTAATAAATGCAAAAAAACTGTAGTTTTTGTTTGATATAACAATAAATACAACTTTATTAGCTATCAAGCTATGAAATATGTTTTGCGGCTCCAGACAAAAAAATGTTTGGGAAAAAGGAGCAAAATGGCTCTTTTGGTCAAAAAGGTTGCAGACCCCTGCGTTAGCGCTATCCAAACTAGCTAGCTATCGCTAGTTTTCATGACAAAATGTAACGAGTCGACTTTAAATAGGCTAATACAATGGTAATTACCTATCAATAGTACTTTCTATAAACACGTAAATGTTAAGTCCTTTCAAGTACTTCCACATACTTCAGTTAAATCATATCAAAACAGCTTGGTCCGCTTGCTTACCTGTGCTTGTCTTGCTCCCTCGGCTGAGGAGGAGGCTGTCGGGCCCCTTCAGGCATGTCTGACGGAACAATCACAGCAGAGCAATCGCTCTGATCCACAGGCACGGGACTATCCTACTGCGCGCACTAGTATGACTTCACTGGAACTTTTGACAGGGGCACAAAGGCCACTTTGGCCGTGAATTGCATTTTCTTTCACAGGGCATCACGGCCAAAGTGCGGGGCAACGACGGCCATGGCCGTCGTGAAATTCCCACACTTTGAAAACCCCTGATTTAGAGAATTCGAACGGCATAGTCTTTTCATTATATCTGTGTCAGTGAAAAAGAAGACAATACAATATTATCTCTTCAACCTTTTACTCAAATTATAATGAAAGAAAAGCATTGAAACATTTGTTAAAAGGTCTGACATTGGATGAATTAAATAATTGTATTCACGGAATTTAAACCAAAGTATAGCTGTATAAGTTATCATGCATCTTGTCGGACGTCCACTGATTAACGTAGAGCATTCACACAGGATCTGCTGGTCCTATGCGGCTGTTTGTTGATACATTAATTTTGTCTTCTTCTGTTTGCTTTAATCAAGGCTACGTAGTTGTGCAGCTTCCCCACCGCCAGTAAATGTGAGTACTACAAAGAACCCTGTTAATGATGTGGAGTTATTTCCCGACTTTTATTATATACACCTCGAAAAAAAATTATGTTTGCAGTCCCATTAATTATATCTGTTACATAAACACAAATTCTAACACAAAGAATATATTACATTTGAGAAAGAAGATAAACACGACATGGTCCGGAAGTCGAGGAGAAAGAGAAACACAGCACACCGAAAAATACCTACAAATCAAACGTTTGGCAATACTTTGGATTTTTCAACAAAAAATCGCTCGCAAATTGTAAGCGATGCCGTGCCGCTTTAGAGTACACAAGTAGTACAAGGAACTAGCGACGGTCATAAAGAGGCGACATGGGGTCTGCGGCTGAAAAGAGAAACCTGAAAGTTAGACAGATGAGTTCAATCATTCAGTGAGGTGTTCTGTCAGAGAGAGTGGTGTTTAGTTTACAGCAGCCTGTGACTGCCAATAAAAGTTTAAATGTCTTCCTTAAAATTGCAAGCAGTTATGAAATACCTGTTTGTGAAAGTTTATTTGTATTTTTTATTGTTCAGATAGAAACCACTGCGTTCTGCTCACTGGTGAGTTAGCCTATGAGTGTTAAGCACATCAGGCTGGCAGCTGTATGGGCATTGCACTATGGTAGTTGTTATTTGCACATTGTTAATCCTGGGCAATGCATCCTTAAATTGTTTCACTGTGAGGTGTTATACAATTATACTATACTCTGGAGAGTTTTTTAAGGTAAAAAAGGTAAACAAGAAACGGCATGATGGGATGTGCAGTACCAAATATATAAAGCACTTTTTTGTTAATTTATGATTTGCTGCATATCAGGATTAAAACAAAAATCCTCTGTCGTACCATATTGAAGTATCATTATTTTTGCATCGTGTTGAATCGCATCTTATCGCCCCGTATCGCATAATGTTGAATCAAATCGTATTGAACTGTATCGCAACAGGGGTGAATCGTATCGTATCGCATTGCCTGGTGTTTCAAATGTATCGTTAATGTATCGTATCATGGCAACGTATCGAGATGCGCATCACATCGCCTCAGTGATGGAGATGCACATCCCTAACACACACACACACATGTGTCCAGCAGGTCGCCACTTCAGGCACTCAAATGTTATATTGTACATAATTAAGTATCACACAAAGATACATTTTGAGCGAAATGTATTAATTCAATTAAAACATTAAAAAGGGCTGAAGATGCTTTTTTTTTTAAATGTCATCTGAGTTTTGAAATAAAACCCATGACAGTTTGGAATTTAATCTGTTTGTTAAGCTCACAAGAACACACACAAAAAGGTGTGATAGTCCAGTCCAGCAGGTAGCCTCTGGGAAAAAGGTGGTGTTTTCTGTATAGGGTTAGAGTTTCAAAAGAAAGAAAACAGATTATGTGGCCTGTAGGGGTGTAACGGTTCACAAACATTTCGGTTCGGTACGTACCTCGGTATTTAGGTCACGGTTCGGTTCGGTTCGGTACGTTTTCGGTACAGCAGAAAAAATTATCACAAAACATAACATATTTTTATTTTTATTTGTATTATTATTATTAAACTGTATTCACTCAAATAAATACAAAATATAATAAAATAAACATTAAGGTGCAGCATTTCGATGAACTGAAATAATCTGTATTTGAAGCCTACTAGTACTCAAAAAAGATAAACTATTAGTTTGGGGTTTTTAATTATTATTAAACTGTGAATATTCACTCAAATAAATACAAAATATAATAAAATAAACATTTAGGTGCAGCATTTTGATGAACTGAAATAATCTGTATTTGAACTTTACTTTACTAGTACCTAAGCAGCCAGTTTGACATTATGACTTGCTTGTCATTGTATTTTCATGTTTTTTTAAAGAGAAATTAACTTGTCCACATTGCTTGCCGAAAGGGCAGATCTGCTGGCACTAACAATGTCTCCTGCTGTGGAGAACACCCTCTCGCTAGGGACAGAGGTAGCAGATACAGCCAGGTAGCGCTTTGCTAACATGGCAACATAAGGATATTTTGCGTTTGTGATAGCTTTGGCTCGGTCTGAACTTTTTGCGAGTGGTGGTGGCTTAAATATGCACTTCAGTCTTTTTTCTTTTGGTACCGGTGATATTCACGTTCGGGTGATACCTTTTCAAACGAGTGTGCAAGTTTGATGTATTGCCAGCCGCGTAACCAATGTTAGTTGAACAATGCCGACAAACAGCTTTGGTTCGGTCCACCTGTCTTTGTCCGTCATCCTTGTACGTAACTGCAAAACCAAAATGTTCCCAAACCGGAGACTTCAATGATGCTGGAGGATTTTCGAGCTCAACTTTATCTGCGTTCGCCATTTCGACAGTTCCTCAAATGACTGACTAAATTTGAACGCATCCCTCTGACCAGCTCTCATAGTATGCCTCTCGTCCAATGAAATGACTTGCTCGCTCTATGACGCGTTGAACCCAATGTGAGCAAATTACTCTGAATGCTGCGACGCAGCACCTGAGATTACTTCCAAGAAGTTGTTAACGTTCTCAATTTTTTACGTTTAACGTTATATTCGTTCGGTACACACGTGTACCGAACCGAAGGGCCCGTACCGAATAATTTCGGTATGGGTACGTATACCGTTACACCCCTAGTGGCCTGAGAAAACAGGGTGAGCACTGACACAGAATCAAAAAGGCCAAAATGCACACAGTTTACCTCACACACACCAGGAGAGATGCTAGCACAGAGTAAAGACTAAACGTCCCTGCTGTCAGTTTGCCCTGAAGCGAAAACACTGACAAATAACAAACTCTGAAATGTGTTCCCTGTGACTGATCCTGGAAATACAGAGGGGGTGACCGGCACAGCAAAGAGAGTGCATTTAAAAAAGCGTATGCAGTATAATTAAGCTCTAGGGGATTTAAAGAGTGATAAGACTACTTTGATGATTGTCAGGTCGAGAATAATGTATTCACTCAAATAAATATAATAAAATAAACATTAAGGTGCAGCATTTAGATGAACTGAAATAATCTGTATTTTAACTTTACTGTAGGCCTACTAGTACTCACAAAACATAAACTATTAGTTTGGGGGTTTTAATTATTATTAAACTGTGAATATTCACTCAAATAAATACAAAATATAATAAAATAAACATTAAGGCGCAGCATTTTGATGAACTGAAATAATCTGTATTTGAACTGTACTCTACTAGTACCTAAGCAGCCAGTTTGACATTATGAATTGCTTGTCATTGTATTTTCATGTTTTTTTAAAGAAAAATGTACTTGTCCACATTGCTTGCCGAAAGGGCAGATCTGCTGGCACTAACAATGTTTCCTGCTGTGGAGAACACCCTCTCGCTAGGGACAGAGGTAGCAGATACAGCCAGGTAGCGCTTTGCTAACATGGCAACATAAGGTTATTTGGAGTCTGTCATAGCTTTGGCTCGGTCTGAACTTTTTGCGAGTGGTGGAGGCTTAAATGCTAGCGGGAGTTGGGTTTGCACTTCAGTCTTTTTTCTTTTGGTACCGGTGATATTCACGTTCGGGTGATGCCTTTTCAAATGAGTGCGCAAGTTTGATGCATTGCCAGCCGCGTAACCAATGTAAGTTGAACAATGCCGACAAACAGCTTTGGTTCGGTCCACCTGTCTTTGTCCGTCATCCTTGTACGTAACTGCAAAACCAAAATGTTCCCAAACCGGAGACTTCAATGATGCTGGAGGATTTTCGAGCTCAACTTTATCTCCGTTCTCTGAAAAACTCTGAAATGTGTTTCCTGTGACTGACCCTGGAAATACAGAGGGGTGACCGGCAGAGCAAAGAGAGTGCATTTAAAAAAGCGTATGCAGTATAATTAAGCTCGAGGGGATTTAAAGAGTGATAAGACTACTTTGATGATTGTCAGGTCGAGCCCTTGATTGTATTGGACATTGAATGTCTGTATTCTGGAAGATATATTACCCAGTTAAGGATATAAAACACTATATTTGACAGATAATCAGATAAAGTTTGATATAGATACAGTATAATACGAGTGTAAAAACAGTGCCATATGGGCGAACAATGGGTAACATGGGTGTTTCATATACGGGTCAAATAGGCTTAATATGGGTGGAATATTTGTGTTACATCTGTATAACATGGGTGTAATACAGGTGTAACATGGATGTAGGAGCCACATATGAAGTATTTTTCTGTGTTTGTTACAATACATGTGTTTTGTGTCACTATAGGTGGTGGGCGTGTCATTGGATTTGTGTGGTGACATTTCTGGTTATATCCGGTTGCTTTTACCTGAGCACTTTGTAATAGATGGAGGAGGAGTGAGCTGGAGAAGGACACTTTTTGTTGACCGCAAGCACGCACGCGCCTAGTATGGGCTCGACGCCTGCTTGCTCAGCCTGCCAGGTGATCCCGCGGCGCACGAGGGAGCATCGTGGGCAGTACTTCCTGGAGAAGTTTGCCCCGCAGGAGGAGTCGGAGGAGCTGGATCTCGACGTCGTGGACATGGGTGATTCGGGAAGCGAGGAGACATCGTTGCGGTTCTCCCTGCCGTGGGGCCAGACGGTCCGGTAGCTGCCATGGCGGGTATCATTAAGGTGGTGGATAGCTCGGACACGACATGTCCGGGTGTGCCCCCCCTCGATGAGAGCCTGGCAGCGCATCTGCTACCGCGGCTGGCTGGTTGGGCGGAGGGTTAACGCCCTCTGCCCCGGGCCCTCTCGCCTCAAGACGAGAGCGTTTATTCGGACCGCATTTTGGGTCAGATGAATAATCTGATTTGTGGTGTGGCCGCCGCAGCAGGGCGGGTGATTTCCCTAGCCACAGTGGCATCTCGTCACATGTGGCTGGGACTCACCGCGCTGTCCAAGAAGGACCGAGAGGATCTCCTTGGAGCCCACGTATCTTCGGAGGGGCTCTTTGGGTTGATCTTCTCGGCCACGCAGCGTTTCAGTCGCCTGGAGGAGGAGAGGGTCCAGCTTGAATATGCCCGACTGCATGCTACCGCTGGCCCCTCCTCAGACCCCGATACGCGCTCCTCCACGGGTTTCAACACAGGTGAGGGAGCGCAGTGCGATAGTGAAATGGAGGGAGAGGCACCGAGTTGCAGTCACAGCGCCCTCCACTTCCACGGCCCGCCCCATGGAACCGGCGTACCACCAGTCACGGGGAAGGGCTGCCCGACCGAGGGCTCCGCAGCAGCAGAGAGCGCCCGGGTGGGGTGCTCCATATTCCCGGAGTTGATTAGCGGGGGGAGGTAGCGCCTCGGTCGGGGGAGAGATTCCCTCTACCGGGGACGCAAGGGCGAATCCCGCCTCCTCCCTGTTTAATACCCAGATCCCCGTTAAGACTTTTAAAAATAAAGATGGTGTTGATCTGTATCCAAGTCTGAGTGTCCTTTGTTTCCACAATACACTTGCACATGTTGATGACTGTACAAATTCCCCACTCGCCACCCCAGCTATAGGTCCCGTTAGGGAGGAGGCTAGTGGGAGTGGGCATATGAGAGTGATAAACCGCAGGCAGCACTGTTGTAGTGCGGTGCGGGTACAGGGACATTATAGCCGACGTTTTTCTGTTAGAAAACACTCTATGCCTGAAGCTAAGACTCCAAATATAGTTATGTTTACCATAGTGATAGGGGCTGCATTATAGCAACGCCTGCACTTGTAAAAGGCTGGAGTAGGTATACAGCTATCAGAGGAGGGACCGCTGGCAAGCTGCTGCCGCGCCTCCGCCGTCACTTGTTATTTTTAGCTGTCCTTCTAGCTTGAATCAGTCTGTTTGCGCTCTATTGTTCCAACCTTACACTACTTAGCCAGTCTGAAGTCGAAGTAATTCCACAGTGTTTTGCCTGCAGCCTGCCTGGTGCTGCACTGTTTACACCCGGCAGCCCGAAGCTATCCTAGCTGCTAAACAAGCTAACCTGGGACTTTTGGGACTTCTCTATGCTATCAGTGACTGGATACCCGGATCTGGCGTGCCTAACACCTGCCTGACCGGAGCTGTCTGTTCCTGTCTACCAAGTTGTCCATCTGACTGTGGTCCATCTGTCTTACGAAGGTTGCCTCATCACAGTAGCTGGTCCCTGCTCACACGCTACCCGGCTAACCTGCGACTCAGCCACAGGCGTGGGTTTGGTCTCCCTGCCTGGGGACTTGACACACTGTCTACCGCTGCTATATCCTGGTTCTACTGTCCCCTAACCATCACCCGGACTACAATAACGTTGAACTGCACCTTGACTGACTTCTCTCACCATGATGTTCAGCAGGCTCGTCATTTGGGCTGCACTGTGTTTCACAGTCACTAACGCTGCCCCACAGCTGAAATACTCCGCCGCGGAGTTGCTGTGTCTCCCGTCCCACTTCCTGATCCCTCCAACTCTGCTTATCCATCGGGACTTCCTCAAACATCCCAGATATGTACACCGTGGATCACGTCGTAACTTTCAGTACACAATTACAAACCAAAACACAAACATCCGCTCTTTTTGGTCTACCGAGCCCCGCCCCCTCCGCTTCGCCTGCTCCGCCACTCGACCTGTCAATCACACTGTGCTACTCCCCCTGCACAAAGCACGCAGCTATGCACCTCTTGGTTGTTTAAAACTGGCTCTTCACAATATCAGATCCCTTACTAGCAAGGCACTGCTTGTTCATGAGTTTATTCTTGACCACAAACTTGACTTGCTATGCCTCACTGAGACCTGGCAACAGCTAAATGATTTCTCACAGCTAAACAAAGCGCTCCCTCCTGGCTTTGCTTATGTCTGTGAACCCTGTGTGACTGGAAGGGGTGGTGGCCTTGCTGTCTTTTACCGCAAAGACATGAAACTCACCACTGTCACCATCCCTCATCACTCCTCTTTTGAGTGCCTGGCAATGAAACTCACAGGATCTAAACCTACCATTATTGTGACTATTTACAGAACACCGAAGCCCTCAGCTGCTTTCCTCAGCTGCTTTCCTCACATAATTCTCAGCCTTATTAACAACAATATGTGACCTGCTCCATCGAAATCAGTCGCATTGACCCGAAGACACACTTTGAGTTGTATACGCTGCTGGAAAGAGGATATTCCTAGCTTTCTAATATCAGGATTGTTTTTGTACTCCAAATATTAAGCGAAATATGTCACATTATATAATGACTGTCACCGAGTCATAATCTTGAGAAAAAGGCCTTCAAAGTTCTCTCTTCTCTGGAATCCATCGATCTGATTGATTATTAGCGGAGCAATGATCAAAATACTACGGAGGGAAGATATTTTCGTTTGGATTACTGGTCTGGGGGAAGCTCGCGAGTGTGTGTGTGTGTGTGTATACGTGTGTCTGTGTGTGTGTGTGTGTGTGTGTGTGTGTGTGTGTGTATGTGTGTGTGTGTGTGTGTGTGTGTGTGTGTGTGTGTGTGTGTGTGTGTGTGTGTGTGTGTGTGTGTGTGTGTGTGTGTGTGTGTGTGTGTGTGTGTGTGTGTGTGTTTTTGCGTTTGTGTGTATTGTTTGTTTCCCGGGGAAAACACTCACGAGAAACACCGGCTGTTGTTATGCCTGCTGTGACGTCAAAATACTCCGTTCTCTGCTTGTAATTATGCCGTCACAAGCTTCAAAGTTGTATTTATCATCTGAATTTGCCGAAACAAGTTTAATATTCTGAAAGCCAAGACTTTGTTTAATTGCAATCAGATGAAAACAATCTGTAACGGACCCTGCCGTGTTATCTGTGATTACTATATTCCTTACATTCATAAATTCAGCGGAGGGAGGGGAAGCAGCGTTGCGGAACAGCAGAGTGCGAATGAGAGGTGCCATCTTCCCTTTACAAGCTTCAAAAATGTATTTATCGAGTGATTTGGGAAATAAGAGTTTCATATTATGAAAGCCAAGACTTTGTTTATTTAAAATCAAACAAAACACCCGAATCCGAAAAACTATTTTTTTACGCAAATCCACGTTTAAATGAGCCGTTGCGACTTTCGACTGATTTCGATAGAGCGGGTCACATATGTGCTATGTCCCCCACTGTCATCCTCCTTGGTGATTTTAATATTCATATTGATAACCCCGCTAATGGTTTAGCAAAGGACTTCATCTCACTCCTTGAGTGTCTTGGTATTACACAATATGTCAATTTTCCAACCCACAACAACCTAATCTGTTGCACCGGTATCACTCCTTTTAACCTCACTGATGATGAGTTCCCCATCTCTGACCATAGATCTGTGCTTTTTGAGGTAAATGTCCCCCTATCTAAAACAAGAGCACTGCGGACCATCACCTTCAGAAACAACGCATTGACCCCAGAGACCTTAACTCCCTTATTACCTCCGTGCCCAGTCCACCCCAGTCCACCCCCATCCTCCTCCTCAACCCCTGCTGAACTGGTGAGTCACTACAACAACTGTCTCACATCTTCCCTGGATGCGCTTGCTCCCCTGAAGTCTTGCATAGTCTCATTTGTGCACACTGCTCCCTGGTACACTGCTGCCCTCCACCAGCTAAAAACCACTGGCCGGCGTCTTGAACGTCTGTGCAAAAAGACTGGACTCTTAATCCACATTCAGCTCTACAAAGAACATCGCCGCCTTTACAAGAACGCCCTCACCACCGCTAAGTCCTCCTACTACTCCAACCTCATCAGTTCTGAAAAAAGGTAACACGAGAAACCTATTTTCAACCTTCAGACACCTACTTCAACCTCCCACAACCCTCCCCACAGACATCTCATCTGATGACTGCAATGACTTTCTGAATTTCTTCAAGAGCAAAATCAACACCATCCACCTGCAACTGGCTGCATCTAGCACCTCCAAAGACGACCCACAGTGGCTGAGCTCCACCAGTCACCAGCTAATCCCCACCCTGTCCAATTTTTCAGCAGCTACTGAGTTCTCCATCACTGAGCTTATCCGTAAATCCAAACCTACTACCTGTCAGCTCGACCCACTCCCCACTGCCCTCGTTAAAGCCTGTGTACCCTCTACTTGCCCCTTGATCACAAGAATCATTAACGTGTCCCTCGCAACTGGAACTGTACCGCCAAACCTCAAAACTGCTGCAATAACACCAACCTGGAGCTGACCGAGATTACCTGAATAACTACAGGCCCATCTCTAACCTCTCCTTCATCTCAAAAACCCTTGAAAGAGTGGTTGCTGACCAACTTCAACAACACCTGGACAAAAACAACCTTCATGAACCCTTCCAATCGGGTTTCCGCTCAAAGCACAGCACCGAAACAGCGCTGGTAAAAATCAACCCGGCCCCCACCTCCTCTTTTTGCGGCCCTCAGATTAATTTATAAACAACGTAATTAATTTAAAAAATATATATTTTTAATTTTTTTTACTTTTAGTACTGACACGTCCACTAGAGTCCTAGTTACGTCGCGAGCTGCGTACATGATTTCAAATACCGCAAAATAATCTGTGACGCATTTGTGTGTATTGTGTTTGTTTCCCGGGGAAACCCTCACAAGAAACACCGGCTGTTGTTATGCCTGCTGTTACGTTAAGTTGCCTCTTGTAATTATGCCTTTACAAGCTTAAAAGTAGTTTTTATCATCTGAATTTGGCGAAACAAGTTTAATATTCTTAAAACCAAGACTTTGTTTATTTGAAATCAAATGAAAACAAACTGTCACGGACCCTGCCGTGTTATCTATGATTACTACGCTTTTCATTAATAATTAAAGCGGGAGGGAGGGGGAGTGGTGCTCAGGAACAGCAGAGTGCGGGCTGACAGGTATTTGTGTTGACATTCCTCTTATTGTGGAATAAGGGGAATGCAGAGACTGGCTACAAGTGTTTTAGGGTCAAGTTAGACAACTAATGTCTGGGTTAGTGTTTATGACTTCATGTGTATGTCATCTTAATGGTTAATCTCAATACACACACATTGTTCGTGCTTTCCAATAGTTTGAAATAGTTTTATTCCACTGTTTAATAACCTGTTCAATACAAACATGCCACTTGTAAAAATGAAACAACATTGATGTTCCCATTTTTGGGGATGTTTCAGTTGGCATCTGACCCCCTCCCCGGACATGATGCGCTGTCGCCTTTCCCGGGCCCTCTGAGGTTCCCGGGATAGGAAAGGGGGGCGCACTGGCCCTTTTACGGGGCGGAAGGGCTTCCCCACTTTTTAGTCCTCTCACACTCTGGAAGGGGTCAGTGCTTGAGTGTGAGACATGGGTTCTGGCGCTCTCCCTGTTATCCTTAGGGATTCAGGGAGGCAGGCGTGTAGTAAGCCCATTCGGGGCAGAGGGGGCTCTCCCCATCCGCCTATATGTTGGGGGGGGGTAACTTCTCTATAACTTCTCTAAAGATTACACTTGAGGTGGTTTTAATGTTTAAGTTCTTCTGAAAAAATAAGTAGCTATTTTATTTTATTTTATTATTTTATACGTTACACGTATTGTGTAACGTTGGGTTACACAATACGTAACCCAACGTTTTGTGGAGCTGGACATACACTGGATCTGTGTTTTCAACTGGAAAGAAAGGCTCATAGTGAGAAAATCACTTTTTTAAGGGAACATGTTGCATGTTTTGGATGCTTGTGTATTGGGCACATGAGTAAAGACTGTAGGAAATGCCTCTCGTGCGAAGTATGCAGTCTGA
The DNA here is from genome assembly GCF_949606895.1 of Notothenia rossii. NCBI lineage: Eukaryota > Metazoa > Chordata > Actinopteri > Perciformes > Nototheniidae > Notothenia > Notothenia rossii. The sequence goes on along the minus strand of NC_136905.1, from coordinate 57,735,041 downwards.
AGCACCCAAGCATACTTCATATCTATCAGAAAGACAAATAAACTGACACAATGCAAGCTAAAGGAAAAGCTATAAGAAGTGCTCTGATCTTCCTTCAGTCCAGTGGTCTTACAGGGGCCAGTGAGCCAGATTGTACTCTCTCCATAGTGCCTATTCAAGTAAAGTCTAAGAAGGGACATGAAACATTCATAACATATGCCTTCCTGGATCCTGGAAGCTCAGCATCATTCTGCATGGAGCGGCTGATGAACAAACTGAATTTCAGGGGAAGAAGAACAGACATTCTCCTTCAGACAATGGGTCAGGAGAAAATAGTTGGAAGTTACATTGTTTCTGACCTGCATGTGGCTGGAATTGGACAGCAGTCATTATTTTGAGCTGCCTGACATCTACACCCAGACAACTATGCCAGTTCATCGAGGCAACATTCCTCAGCAGAAAGACCTTCAGAGATGGCCTCAACTGAAACATGTAATGATTACTGAGATTGATTCAGATGTGGACTTGTTGATTGAGACAAATGTTCCTAAGGCACTGGAGCCATGGGAAGTTATTTGGAGTGTAGACAGGGGCCCATACACAGTTAAAACTATGCTGTTGCAAACCATGAAGATCTGTGGAAGAAGCAGCTAAAGGCTGATTTCCCTGAATGCAGTCAGGATGAGCAGATGGGACCGTCAAGAGAAGACTGTCACTTTATGGAGTACGTCACAAAGTTTGCTAAGTTGATGGATGGCCATTACTGTATTGGCTTACCTTTAAGGAAAAGGGATGTTAGTATGCCAAACAACAGGACAGTAGCAGAACAACGTACACTGAGCCTCAAGAGAAGATTTGATAAAGATGCTTCATTTCATGCTGATTACACCGCTTTCATGAATGACATCCTTTCAAAGGGCTATGCAGAGAAAGGGCCAGTTGTGGATCTGGAACGCAGTGACGGTAGGGTACGGTATATACCACACCATGGTGTATACCACCCACCCACATAACGTCAAACACAGATGTGTTTGACGTTATGAGATATTGTGCTCATAGTCGATGACTCAGCACCTCGCAACTCATGGCTTACAGGAAGCAGAAGAGCCGTGAGAAAAATAGTGGGTTATTGAACTTCATAGACCTTGACAATTACGTTGTTTCTGACTTTTACTAAGTGGTAGTAAAGATCACTCCTTCATAGGCTAACAAACTATATATTTTTTTATTTTATTTTCTATTTTTTGCCTAAAGAAGAAAAGGACACTAACAAAGGACGTTTTTATCCTTAAAAGTTTTTTTCCTTGATTGTCTCCTACATCATTTTTCAGTTGTTTAATTATTATGTTGATATAATTAGGGGCCGGAATGTAGGAGCCACATATTAAGTATTTTTCTGTGTTTGTTACGAAACATGTTTTTTGAGTCACTATCGGTGGTGGGCGTGTCATTGGATTTGTGTGGTGACGTTTGTGGTTATATCCGGTTGCTTTTACCTGCACACTTTGTAATAGATGGAAGGGGAGTGAGCTGGAGAAGGACCATTTTTTTTGACCGCAAGCACGAAATAAAACGTCAAATGCATACTTTTGGAAAGACTGAGTTTTTGCGCGCACAGTGTCTCTTTGTTTGGATATTACTGCCGCAATAATGGATGTTACATTGTTGACATTGTTGCTATTTTGCATGGCGGTAATATGGGTTTAATATGAGTTTAATCTAGATATAATATTGGTGTAATATTGGTGTAACATGGTTGTAATATGAGTGTAATATTGATGTAACATTGGTGTAATATGGGTGTGCAATAGATAATACATCAATATGTTATTGGTGTAGCATGGATGTAACATGGGTGTAATATAGGTAGGGATGCTCCGATCGCCAGTTTTGGGGCCGATCGCCGGAATCAGTATCGGCCGATAGCCGATCCGATCGAGTGGGGGCTATGGGGATCTTCCATTTAAAGTGATGTTTAAAACTCAGTTAATGGGGCTCATTCACTGGCGCTTCCACAAACAACAACCAACATAATTATTACATTCAAATGAAGTACATTATTCAAGTTTACATTAACTTTGGATAATAACATGGGAGAAATGAGCGGAAGCGCTCTCTTTTCCTCTCTCCCTCTCTCCCTCCCCTGACAGCCTGTCAGCATCCGTCTCATGCAGCTCACTGATCCAGTAATGAGTGACCCGACAGTGAAGAATACATTTATAACTAGTTTAGCTTGTTCCAGAAGTAGATAACATAGCTAAGTGTGTTAGGTCTAACTCTTAGTGTGTGTTTTGCTCCGCTCACCGGTCCGTCACAACGGGTGGAGCAGCAGGATTTCTGCTTCACACACATTGCATACCGCTGATACCGCTATTTTAATGTATTTTTCAGACACCTTAAAATACTGCCAGACTGGTGAAGCCATTTTGGCGAGCTTGTTTTGCCGCGTACAGAGAAAAGTGTCATGTATTTTACGTCATGTTATCGGCTCTCCCGATCGGCATTTATAGAGAGCACCAGTAGTAAGATTCATCCCGCTTTCGTCTCATTAGTATGCATAAAAAAGTGACAGGTCACACCTCCCCCCATTATGCAAATTAGCTAAGTCCCGCCTCCCCTTTGATTGAGGTGTGAGATCTCAAGTAGGTGTGATATCCCAAGTAGGTGTGAGATCCGTCGATAGGAGGGGGTTGATGTGTATTCACAGGTGTGAAAAGCCCCCACTGTTGCGCCTTATGGTGTATCATAAAAAAGGTTTCAATCACATTAGTATGCATAAAAAGTGACAGGTGGGCCCGCCCCCAAGTCTATTAAAAAAAAATGCCGCTTCCATCACATTAGTATGCATAAAAGTGACAGAAGGGCCCGCCCCAATTATGTGATGTCAGAAGACCGAGGGGATGGAGTGAGATAAAAAAAAAGAACCCCGTGCAGATAAAAAGCCAGTCATTTCCAATCATCAAGTCATCTTTCCAAAAAGAAAAAATGGCCAAGAGACGCCTCGATATGGGTTTAATCAGCGAGACGCCTGTGACGACTTACCGCCATCCGTCCGGAGCGCCAATCAAGAAACGGATGCAGTATCTGTGCCGGGTTCAAACACCTCCGGTCGAAGATCTTGAAGAAAAATGGCTTCTGGAAAATGAACATGTTTGGGGATACGTATTCAACTATATGGCGAATTAACTGCATTTCTACAATCTGAAAAATGGAGAAACGTATGGACCCCACAGTGTTAAAGCGACGTTGACCTCAACAGATTGGGCTGTGTTAACTCTGGTGTCTTCCAGAGATCTCCACGCAACCATTGTATCGGAAGAAGTAGTGCATCAAGAAAATACTGTGAAACCAGCGGTGTACAAGATATTTGCAACAAAAAGCAAAGAAACGCAAACAAAAAGCGAGTTCAGAGAAGAGTTTTTCACCGTTACCCCTCAATGTGGAGGAAGAAGAAGGAAATATCCCCCCGCCGCCAGAAGTGAAAAGAGTCCTGACAAGCACCGTCTGGGAAACTAAAAGCGGACCATCTGTGCGATGGTATTACCGCGCAAGCCGTTTGCTGACGCAGGGGGAGGGGTTCTCTCTAAAACACAGTGTCCTGCCATCTCTCTCTGCTTCTGCTGATGTGTAAAATATACAAAATAACGTTTTATATACTTACTCTCTTGTTAAAAGGTGATGAAGTTTGTAGCGTAAGCAAGCCATCAGTATTCTAGTTTTAAGGATCGAAGGATCCAATGTATTTTTAAATGGAGCAGAAATAGAACTAGTCTCCCAGTGCAAGTATCTTGAACAGAGAGTGTCATATTGGACTCGCACTTGACTTTTTAAGAAACATATCCAGAAAGTATCCAATACCATTAAATTCAACTTGCAACATTTTAAAACAAATTAGACCTTTTTCTTAACTGTCAATGCTGCAAAGTCATACCTCCACTGTATGATTCTATCCCACATTGAATACTGTTTTACAAACTGGTCATTTGCTTGTGCCACACACCTGAAACCCATAGAACAGCTGTTCAAGAGAGCTATCCAGGTGTTTGACAGAAAGCCACAGTCATACCACCACTGTACCATCCTTGAATATGCTGCTCATGCTCTTTCTGCATATCATGTATTTATTTTTGCTGTATGTATATATATAAATGTCATGTTCTTATATGCTGTATGTGACGGGACTATAGAAATGAGCTCAGAGCTAAAATCCGGCTCATTTACACTTGTAAGCATTATATTTGTTTTAAAGTGTTCATCAATGTGCACTACGGTAGCCCTGAAGAAAATTAAACATAAAAATATGTTATCGATGTCCCCATTCCCAGTTTGTTTTGGGAATAATTGCGATGTTTACTATGTTTTGGTAGCTCTTAACAAAACAGAATTGTTGTAAAAGACTGCGACTCTAAAAGGCAAGTTTGTGATTTTAACACTGTTTCGATGAAACAATACATTATACAATATTACGACTTTTTTGCCATATTTTTAACACAATCTTTTTTTTGTGGTTGTAGGGCTTCAAGATATTTTGCATGTCATGCATAAACACGGTGTCATCTTTTCCTTGAAACTGACGTGCTGCCCGTTTTACAAAACAAGTTATTTTTCTGCTTCTTCATCCTCTGAATTTTCCTCCCCCGTCCCTCTTCCTTCAGCCAGCACAACAAGAATCAAGGTGGATCTGTGAAATGAAACACCTCTTCCCAAAGCGTGACTTCCCTATTGAGAGCATGCGTCTAGGGCAGTAGGGTCTAAACCAATTGGCCAGATATACTAACATGCAGAACGTACGGTATGTTTGAAGACTAACCATTTATCCAGTTCAAGCTGTCTTTAAGATGTGACATTGCGCTCTGACTATTTCCCGTAAAATGGTGACAAACTATTACTTATTCTTAAATTTGACCTCTTGCTACTTGGTTGAAAATGATAGTTGAAAAATAACTTAAAAAAAAAAAAAAAAGACTCAAACAGCGAGGGACATTATACTGGTGAAAAAACTCTCAATTATACAGATGACTCCCCCTCCACTCAACGCAATAAGTCCCTCCCTCCACTCAGCAAAGCATCTAAAACTAAGGACCCCACTAAGACGACAGTTTGAAAACTAGCTATGGATCTGAGAAAAACCAAGTCTCCCCCCGTGAGTTGCAGCCAGGAACAAACTCCTGGACTACCATCATCACCACCATTCTGGACACCCGAATACTACTGCTGCTTATTTTGCTCCTTGGGCCAAGACGTCTCTGTTTATGGACACAGTGAAATCAGTGTTGGTTGATATTGTGGAGGGGGTGATACATCGGTACAGAGAAGAAATATGCAACGGATGCCGAGTCAGTCACCCCGGCCAGAGGCAACACGATTGTCTGAATGACATGCCCGATTTTTTCTTCAGAAACAATTACAACACGTTAATGAAAAGACTCTGGCTCAGCGACTTCATTACTGAGATCGACCAGACTCTTGTTGATAAAGAAATTTTCACGGATGATTGGAGGATCCAAGGCGCTTCGGAGGCTTTTCTGCACAATCTCAAACATTCTAGACGCCTCAAGGAGAGACTTGAAAAGATCCGCCGAGTTGGATAGAGAAGAAGAAGACTCATAACCTGCGGTTGGTTGAAGCCAGGGATTTTTTCTTTTTCGATACATTGACTTTTTCTTTAAAGTAAAATAAAAATGGGGAACTACTATGCAAAACGCTCGGTATATATTGATCAGAATGTAGTCAATACCCTTTTAATAAGTGTGGTGATGAGGACGATTGAAAACAGAGTGAATAGTGATCCCCGTGTAAACAGAATGGCTGAAGTTTGTAAACTAGAAGGCATTTTGGATATCGTTCGTTCTGGCAGTACTATTCCTGGTCATTGGGAAACGATTGTAAACGAAACATTTAAAGTGGTCCTGGAATCTTCATTTTCCGAAACATTCTGTAACATTACCGAAGAAATGAAACAAACATCAAACGTGTATTATGTGCTCTCATTGTATGCTCTGTTTGTAGATGTAATGCATCTTTGTGTCAAAAACAGCATACACATGAATATTTTGACTGAAGTGAAAAAACTCCATCATGATATTTCCATTAATCTGGGGAATTCTAAGCTGGAGACGGTCCTGGGGATGTTACAATCAGTATAACTATTGATTTTTGTGTGTGAAAATGTTTAAATGTAAATAGGACATTTTCTTTTTTAAATAAAAAAAAAGTGTTTTTTACATTTTAAAAACTGTTGTCTTCATTATAGCAGGGGGAGCGTGTCTGATACATGTGTATTACAGTCCTTCACATGCACTGTTGTCTTCATTATACCAAGGGGAGGGTAACAGTGAAGATGTATGATACATGTGTATTGAAACGTGCGTATTATACCCCCACAGAAACACAGAAACATGGAAACACAGAAACACAGAAACACAGAAAACACTGAAACCACTGAAACACTGAAAAAACACAGAAACACTGAAACACAGACACACAGAAACACCAAAACACAGAGACACAGAACCACAGAAACACAGAAACACAGAACCACAGAGACACAGAAACACAGAAACACAAAAACATGGAAACACAGAAACACAGAAAACACAGAAACACAGAAACACAGACACACAGAAACACCGAAACACAGAGACACAGAATTACAGAAACACAGAAACACAGAACCACAGAGACACAGAAACACAGAAACACAAAAACATGGAAACACAGAAACACAGAAAACACAGAAACACAGAAACACAAAAACACAAAAACACAGAAACATAGAAACACAAAAACACTGAAACACCGACACACCGAGACACAGAACCACAGAAACACAGAAACACAAAAACACAAAAAATACAAAAACACTGAAACACCGACACACAGAAACACCGAAAACACTGAAAACACAAAAAACAGGCTTGTGTGCTAGTATGGTTTTTGAATAAACACATCAGTATTTAAAAAAGTCAAATAGTATCAGCCTCCCATCGACTTTTTAAAATACTGATGTGTTTATTCAAAAACCATACTAGCACACAAGCCTGTTTTTTGTGTTTTCAGTGTTTTCGGTGTTTCTGTGTGTCGGTGTTTCAGTGTTTTTGTATTTTTTGTGTTTTTGTGTTTCTGTGTTTCTGTGTTTCTGTGTTTTCTGTGTTTTCTGTGTTTCTGTGGTTCTGTGTTTCTGTGTTTTCTGTGTTTCTGTGTGTCGGTGTTTCTGTGTTTTCGTGTTTCTGTGTTTCTGTGTTTTCTTTGTGTCTGTGTTTTTGTGTTTCTGTGTTTCTGTGTTTTTGTGTTTCTGTGTTTCTGTGGTTCTGTGTCTCGGTGTGTCGGTGTTTCAGTGTTTTTGTGTTTCTGTGTTTCTCTGTGTTTCTCTGTGTTTTTGTGTTTTTGTGTTTCTGTGTTTCTGTGTTTTCTGTGTTTCTATGTTTCCATGTTTTTGTGTTTCTGTGTTTCTGTGTCTCTGTGGTTCTGTGTCTCTGTGTTTCGGTGTTTCTGTGTGTCTGTGTTTCAGTGTTTCTGTGTTTTTTCAGTGTTTCAGTGGTTTCAGTGTTTTCTGTGTTTCTGTGTTTCTGTGTTTCCATGTTTCTGTGTTTCTGTGGGGGTATAATACGCACGTTTCAATACACATGTATCATACATCTTCACTGTTACCCTCCCCTTGGTATAATGAAGACAACAGTGCATGTGAAGGACTGTAATACACATGTATCAGACACGCTCCCCCTGCTATAATGAAGACAACAGTTTTTAAAATGTAAAAAACACTTTTTTTTTATTTAAAAAAGAAAATGTCCTATTTACATTTAAACATTTTCACACACAAAAATCAATAGTTATACTGATTATAACATCCCCAGGACCGTCTCCAGCTTAGAATTCCCCAGATTAATGGAAATATCATGATGGAGTTTTTTCACTTCAGTCAAACTATTCCTGTGTATGCTGTTTTTGACACAAAGATGCATTACATCTACAAACAGAGCATACAATGAGAGCACATGATACACGTTTGATGTTTGTTTCATTTCTTCGGTAATGTTACAGAATGTTTCGGAAAATGAAGATTCCAGGACCACTTTAAATGTTTCATTTACAATCGTTTCCCAATGACCAGGAATAGTACTGCCAGAACGAACGATATCCAAAATGTCTTCTAGTTTACAAACTTCAGCCATTCTGTTTACACGGGGATCACTATTCACTCTGTTTTCAATCGTCCTCATCACCACACTTATTAAAAGGGTATTGACTACATTCTGATCAATATATACCGAGCGTTTTGCATAGTAGTTCCCCATTTTTATTTTACTTTAAAGAAAAAGTCAATGTATCGAAAAAGAAAAAATCCCTGGCTTCAACCAACCGCAGGTTATTAGTCTTCTTCTTCTCCATCCAACTCGGCGGATCTTTTCAAGTCTCTCCTTGAGGCGTCTACAATTTTTGAGATTGTGCAGAAAAGCCTCCGAAGCGCCTTGGATCCTCCAATCATCCGTGAAAATGTCTTTATCAATAAGAGTCTGGTCGATCTCAGTAATGAAGTCGGTGAGCCAGAGTCTTTTCATTAACGTGTTGTAATTGTTTCTGAAGAAAAAATCTGGCATGTCATTCAGACAATCGTGTTGCCTCTGGCCGGGGTGACTGACTCGGCATCCGTTGCATATTTCTTCTCTGTACCGATGTATCACCCCCTCCACAATATCAACCAACACTGATTTCACTGTGTCCATAAACAGAGACGTCTTGGCCCAAGGAGCAAAATAAGCAGCAGTAGTACTGCAAGATTAGGGTGTCCAGAGTGGTGGTGATGATGGTAGTCCAGGAGTTTGTTCCTGGCTGCAACTCACGGGGGGAGACTTGGTTTTTCTCAGATCCATAGCTAGTTTTCAAACTGTCGTCTTAGTGGGGTCCTTAGTTTTAGATGCTTTGCTGAGTGGAGGGAGGGACTTATTGCGTTGAGTGGGGGGAGTCATCTGTATAATTGAGAGTTTTTTTCACCAGTATAATGTCCCTCGCTGTTTGAGTCTTTTTTTTTTTTTTTAAAGTTATTTTTCAACTATCATTTTCAACCAAGCAGCAAGAGGTCAAATTTAAGAATAAGTAATAGTTTGTCACCATTTTACGGGAAATAGTCAGAGCGCAATGTCACATCTTAAAGACAGCTTGAACTGGATAAATGGTTAGTCTTCAAACATACCGTACGTTCTGCATGTTAGTATATCTGGCCAATTGGTTTAGACCCTACTGCACTAGACGCATGCTCTCAATAGGGAAGTCACGCTTTGGGAAGAGGTGTTTCATTTCACAGATCCACCTTGATTCTTGTTGTGCTGGCTGAAGGAAGAGGGACGGGGGAGGAAAATTCAGAGGATGAAGAAGCAGAAAAATAACTTGTTTTGTAAAACGGGCAGCACGTCAGTTTCAAGGAAAAGATGACACCGTGTTTATGCATGACATGCAAAAAAATTTTGAAGCCCTACAACCACAAAAAAAAAAAAGGTACAAGTTTATTGTGTTAAAAATATGGCAAAAAGTCGTAATATTGAATAATGTATTGTTTCATCGAAACAGTGTTAAAATCACAAACTTACCTTTTAGAGTCGCAGTCTTTTACAAAGATTCTGTTTTGTTAAGAGCTACCAAAACATAGTAAACATCGCAATTATTCCCAAAACAAACTGGGAATGGGGACATCGATAACATATTTTAATGTTTAATTTTCTTCAGGGCTACCGTAGTGCACATTGATGAACACTTTAAAACAAAAAATAATGCCTACAAGTGTAAATGAGCCGGGTTTTGGCTTTGAGCTAATATCCATCTGTAGTCCCGTCCCATACAGCATATAAGAACATGACATTTATATATATATATACAGCAAAAATAAAATACATGATATGCAGAAAGAGCATGAGCAGCATACAAGCATTTACCACATGGCAGTACAATGTAGCAGCTATGATATATAAAGTGCAAGATAAGATAAAAGCAATACATAAAGTGCAAGAGGAGATACCCCTGTGTTAAAGTGCATTTATTTAACAGTGATTACACGTCTGTTTGTTGCTCAACCATTCTTTAAGTTGACCTTTAAAACTATTGAGAGTGGGACAATCCCGTATCTCAGTTGGGGGGCTATTCCACAATGAGCTGCCTTTAATGGAGAGGACATTTTGTCAAAGGTGGTCCGTCTGTGGTGGACCTCACAGTCTCCTCTGTTTTCTGACCTAGTGCTGCGTCCAGTGTGTTTTCTGTGGATGAATTCCCCCAAGGGGAGGGGGGCCAGCCCATGTAAATATAATTTTTTTAAAAACACATACTTTTAAAAGACATAAAAATGTCAAAAACTCAAGAAATTGTGATTTTCAAGGATGGTACAGTGGTGGTATGACTGTGGCTTTCTGTCAAACACCTGGATAGCTCTCTTGAACAGCTGTTCTATGGGTTTCAGGTGTGTGGCACAAGCAAACGACCAGTTTGTAAAACAGTATTCAATGTGGGATAGAATCATACAGTGGAGGTATGACTTTGCAGCATTGACAGTTAAGAAAAAGTTATAATTTGTTTAAATTGTTGCAAGTTGAATTTAATGGTATTGGATATTTTCTGGATATGTTTCTTAAAAAGTCAAGTGCGAGTTCCAGTATGACACTCCCTGTTCAAGATACTTGCACTGGGAGACTAGTTCTATTTCTGCTCCATTTAAAAATACATTGGATCCTTCGATTTTGATTGATCGTTTACAGAAAATTGTCGTTGAGAATTTTTTCACCAGTATAATGTCCCTCGCTGTTTTAGTCTTTTCTTTTAAAGTTATTTTTTCATCTATCATTTTCAACCAAGCAGCAAGAGGTCAAATTTAAGAATAAGTAATAGTTTGTCACCATTTTACGGGAAATAGTCAGAGCGCAATGTCACATCTTAAAGACAGCTTGAACTGGATAAATGGTTAGTCTTCAAACATACCGTACGTTCTGCATGTTAGTATATCTGGCCAATTGGTTTAGACCCTACTGCCCTAGACGCATGCTCTCAATAGGGAAGTCACGCTTTGGGAAGAGGTGTTTCATTTCACAGATCCACCTTGATTCTTGTTGTGCTGGCTGAAGGAAGAGGGACGGGGGAGGAAAATTCAGAGGATGAAGAAGCAGAAAAATAACTTGTTTTGTAAAACGGGCAGCACGTCAGTTTCAAGGAAAAGATGACACCGTGTTTATGCATGACATGCAAAATATCTTGAAGCCCTACAACCACATAAAAAGATTGTGTTAAAAATATGGCAAAAAAGTCGTAATATTGTATAATGTATTGTTTCATCGAAACAGTGTTAAAATCACAAACTTGCCTTTTAGAGTCGCAGTCTTTTACAAAAATTCTGTTTTGGTAAGAGCTACCAAAAACATAGTAAACATCGCAATTATTCCCAAAACAAACTGGGAATGGGGACATCGATAACATCTTTTAATGTTTAATTTTCTTCAGGGCTACCGTAGTGCACATTGATGAACACTTTAAAACAAATATAATGCTTACAAGTGTAAATGAGCCGGATTTTAGCTCTGAGCTAATTTCCATCTATAGCCCCGTCACATACAGCATATAAGAACATGACATTTATATATATACATACAGCAAAAATAAATACATGATATGCAGAAAGAGCATGAGCAGCATATTCAAGGATGGTACAGTGGTGGTATGACTGTGGCTTTCTGTCAAACACCTGGATAGCTCTCTTGAACAGCTGTTCTATGGGTTTCAGGTGTGTGGCACAAGCAAACGACCAGTTTGTAAAACAGTATTCAATGTGGGATAGAATCATACAGTGGAGGTATGACTTTGCAGCATTGACAGTTAAGAAAAAGGTCAAATTTGTTTAAAATGTTGCAAGTTGAATTTAATGGTATTGGTTACTTTCTGGATATGTTTCTTAAAAAGTCAAGTGCGAGTCCAATATGACACTCTCTGTTCAAGATACTTGCACTGGGAGACTAGTTCTATTTCTGCTCCATTTAAAAATACATTGGATCCTTCGATCCTTAAAACTAGAATACTGATGGCTGGCTTACGCTACAAACGTCATCACCTTTTAACAAGAGAGTAAGTATATAAAACGTTATTTTGTATATTTTACACATCAGCAGAAGCAGAGAGAGATGGCAGGACACTGTGTTTTAGAGAGAACCCCTCCCCCCTGCGTCAGCAAACGGCTTGCGCGGTAATACCATCGCACAGATGGTCCGCTTTTAGTTTCCCAGACGGTGCTTGTCAGGACTCTTTTCCCTTCTGGCGGCGGGGGGATATTTCCTTCTTCTTCCTCCACATTGAGGGGTAACGGTGAGAACTCTTCTCTGATCTCGCTTTTTGTTTGCGTTTCTTTGCTTTTTGTTGCAAATATCTTGTACACCGCTGGTTTCACAGTATTTTCTTGATGCACTACTTCTTCCGATACAATGGTTGCGTGGAGATCTCTGGAAGACACCAGAGTTAACACAGCCCAATCTGTTGAGGTCAACGTCGCTTTAACACTGTGGGGTCCATACGTTTCTCCATTCTTCAGATTGTAGAAATGCAGTTCATTCGCCATATAGTTGAATACGTATCCCCAAACATGTTCATTTTCCAGAAGCCATTTCTCTTCAAGATCTTCGACCGGAGGTGTTTGAACCCGGCACAGATACTGCATCCGTTTCTTGACTGGCGCTCCGGATGGCGGTAAGTTGTCACAGGCGTCTCGCTGATTAAACCCATATCGAGGCGTCTCTTGGCCATTTTTTCTTTTTGGAGAGATGACTTGATGATTGGAAATGACTGGCTTTTTATCTGCACGGGGTTCTTTTTTTTTTATCTCACTCCACCCCCTCTGTCTTCTGACATCACATAATTGGGGCGGGCCCTTCTGTCACTTTTATGCATACTAATGTGATGGAAGCGGCATTTTGTTTTAATAGACTTGGGGGCGGGCCCACCTGTCACTTTGTATGCATACTAATGTGATTGAAACATTTTTTATGATACACCATAAGGCGCAACAGTGGGGGCTTTTCACACCTGTGAATAAACATCAACCCCCTCCTATCGACGGATCTCACACCTACTTAGGATATCACACCAACTTGAGATCTCACACCTCGATCAAAGGGGAGGCGGGACTTAGCTCATTAGCATAAGTAGGGGAAGGTGTGACCTGTCACAGCACCTGTCACCCTCTATGCATACTAATGAGATGAAAGCGGGATGAATCTTACTACTAGCACCGATCGATCGGCAGAGAGTGAATATCGGCCGATATCGATCGGCGGCCGATCGATCGGAGCATCCCTAGATATAGGTGTAACGTTGGTGTTAGTTACATGGTTGTAATATAGGTATAACATAGCTATAATATTGGTATAACGTGGATGTTAGGTGTAATTTGGGTGTAATATGGGTGTCATGCTGGTGGAATATGTGTTAATTCATACATAAATGTATGCCCTAAATAGCAAAGTAACTTAGGAGATTCAGAGTGAAAGTGTGTCAGTTTTTTCTTTTTTCGTTCTTCATATTTAACGTGCTCATCTGTCTCCACCAGTCTCATCTTTTGAAATACTAAACTTTGTGATTATATTTTAACTTCTCTGCCATTAAACACCTAATTTACACAAAGGTTTCTCCTCAGAAGTTATAAGCATTGACTTTCCTCATTCAGTTCAGTCATTTCATCGTGTGCAGTCTGTAAAAGGTCATACTCTTGACTTAAGCCTTTCTTTTGGTCCTCTAGAACCAATCTTGACAAATGTTACACTATCTGTCTGAATATGCGGCCATGTTATTTAACACAACAGAACCCCACTCTGCTCAGAGACCTCAGCTCTTGAACACCAATCATACTTTTGAACACCAATCCCCTTGTATGGCTTTTTAGCAGTGCCGGTGGTCCACTCTTTTGCCATAAAACCCCCAAATCTCAGCTTTACTTAGGCTAATAGAAGCCCAGGCAGAAAATGTGTATCAGGTCAGAGAAGACAAGCCTACAATTAACTTTAAATGGAGTATTACATTATATGTCACGATATGAGACAAAAGCCTCCTGTCAGTCGTATTATTGGAGTTTTAATCATTGGATGTCTGTTAAAAGATGAAGCTATTATTTCCAGATATAATTGTTATGAATGCCATAATCCCAGGTTCGTCTAGATTAGCTTTGTCAGTAATGATCCAATGTCATTGATGCTTAATGAAAATGACAATACATGTCATTATCATATATATATATATATATATATATATATATATATATATATTTGTTTTTATGAATATGTATTAATAATTGTACTACTATTTTAAATGTTACCTATAATTATATTTGTTTAAATATAGTTTGTATTATACATTTATTATTGAGTTTGAATATATATATATATTTTAATAAAATCGTATAATGATGCAACTTGTGTTTTACACCTGTAGACATTATGTCCAGGTTATGCCTACCTGGAACCAATGCAAGTAAATCCTAAACTTTTTTCACATATAGAAATCATTAGGATGCATACGATAATTCATTACTGAGCTACTGCTACCCTCTACTACTGACGTTCTTATATCTTTAATGCATAGGTGGCGTGCGAGGCTCAGGTTTGGGAAGGCTAAACTACTTTTTTTACCTGACGCTGCACGCCTCTGGCGTCTATCGTTTTTCCAACCCAGTTTAGATTAACCACGCCTACTTCCGCATCACGCAAGCAACGATGTAGCTCTAAGCGATAGCGTCATTGACGTCATCTTCGGCAGCCGGTGTAGCAACCATGCTAAACAAAACAAAATCTCCCGGCCTGCCTCAGACACTGCCCGGCTTACTAGTTGTTACCTTATCTTGGCGGGTGTCCGTCGTGGCATCGGGATTACTGGTTGTTTTATTGTTTGCCTTGTAAAATGTCGGTATATCTACTTTCGAGGCTTCGCTGTCGGATCGTGATGACATATGCTAGTGGCCACAGAGGGGCTTGATTACATCACGATCACAAGCCGCTTGACATAAACATGCCTGCGCAGGCGCTTGCACTCCGTAAGGTGGCTGCATAGCAGCGCTAATGTCAGACACAAACATTATATTATATTTTAATTTTACCAGGATGCAGTGACACAAATATTTGGGAAGACTTAGCAAGTTCTATAGATTACCTTCAAACACAGAATTGGTTTCAGTCTTCTCAGTTCACATGCCGTGAGAAAATATTAACACATCCTCCTCTAAAACATGCTGTGGTTGATCCGCCAAAAACAAAGATCCCACAGTCCTGAGCAGCCGCACGGCCTTCTGAGCCTGCGGACATTTGCAGGATCACAGCATGATTTTAATTAAGACGGTAGACTGTGGCCTCATACAGCCAACAACCTGCTCACTCATATTTAACGTCTGCTTTCTGTTAATGAAGCCAGGCGTTAATGTTCTGCTCTTCCTACAGGCATGCACAGGGGGGAAATGTGTTAAAACTTCTGATTTATATCTTGTTCCTTACACAGGCCATAAGCACAGTCGGATATTTCATTTTGACATGCAACCCATCCTTGATCTCTATATAAAGTTATCATTTCTTATGCACAAGGAAACTAACATTTTCTAAATAAATCACTTTCTATATGAGTGTGGTCAATGATCCATGGGTGAGCTTTTTAAAAAAAAGATAGCAGTCATTTTCTGAGTCAGTTTGTCATGAAAATGAATACATAATTAGAATAAATGGAGAAGCTGTCTGTATAGATGTCTGTCTTTGGATTTCCTCGACTATCATCAAATGTACACTTGCCGGGGGTATTGAACAGGCACTGCATTCGTTAGTATAGTGAAATCACAAGAAACTCACTCTCAAGGCCAATGATGCATTCACATGTGCCTCTATTTGCCTGCTGGGAAGAGGTTCTTCTGTCTTAGGTGTGTTAATGAGTTCTAGGTCTTAATTTGGAAACAACATGGATGCTAAAAAAGATTGTAGTTCTTTATGAATGTGAATGGCCAGTGTTTAAACAACCCTTAGATTACTATTTCCAAATTTTTGTTATGGCCTAAGTTCAATTTCCAAGTTGGAACTGATCTTTCTGATTATATGGACACCACCTGAATGCAGCTCAAATATGGGCTCAGAACAGTCTCATAATGCACACATGCACACAAAAGGATTCACACTTGTATTTCCAGTTCCACACGTTTTTCAATGCACACACAAATGGGTTCCGTTTCATATACATGTTAATAAAATCCAAATACAGAAAAAAGTTTTACATATGTATTTTTAATCCACACTTATTTGTTTTCCGTTTAAAACCTCTGCACCTGCAACCAGGCTTGGATTTTCCTAATTTTAGGGGCAAGGCCATTTGGCCTTTGGTGTCACAACATTTTTTAGGGCATAAAGGCCATTGAAGGAAAAATTAGGATTTGGAGCTTGGAGACTTTTTTTAATGTCAAACATATCATTATATAGGCCTATGCCTCCTCTTAGAGTATTGCTGTGTATACAAAATAAAATACTCTACTTTGAATAATTAGGGTTTGGTATGTTTTCTATCTACTACTTCTCCCATTCAGAAATCTGAAATAAAATCAACATTTTTATTATTATTAATATGTAACAAATACATTCAATTTCAGAGCAGAAGATACAGCCTTCAAGGGTCACACTCTGCACATAAATCATTCAGCAGTGCACAGTGAAGCTCAAACATTCAACTGTAAGAACAAGCAATACTGTGGAATTTAAAATTGTGTGTGTGTGTGTGTGTATACATACGAGAGAGTCTCTTTAATCTGACTCATCATCATCATCACTTGAGGATGGACATAGGGAGGTAGGTGGAGTAGGGCTAGCTGCCTGTGGGTCAGGGTTGAAGTTCAGTCTTGGACTATATGGTTGAATGGTTGGTCTCTTTCTCAAGAGGCCTGCTGCCCACCATCTTGCCACCGCCTCCTTGCTCTCATATGCAACAGGGTCACAGTGGGACAGTCACTTTGACCTTTTTACCTGTGCTGGACTATGGTGATTTGATTTATATGAATGCACCTGCCAATTACTTGATCAAGTTAGATGCTGCGTATCACAGCGCACTGAGATTTGTGACAAACTGTAAATTATTAACCCATCACTGTACCCTGTATACAAGGGCGGGTTTGCCTTCACTATACGGAGGCTCAGTCACTGGTACATTTTTATATACAAAGCCATGTAAGGGAAACTTCCATCCTACATCTGCTCCCTGATCTCACGGCGAATTGTAAGTGACTACTGCCTGAGATCGCATGCTGTGTTTTTATTAAATGTGCCAACTGCTAGGAGTGTCTTAAGGAAGATAGCTTTTAGATGCGCAGCTCCTCTGTCTTGGAATAGTCTGCAAATTAAATGGAAACTATGTGGATAGTTATTGTAAATTGTAATCCCTGTAATGATGCTGTATGATGTCCTTTTTGTTGTTCTGTTGTTTTATGTTTTTATGTTTCATGTGGAACTTACTTGAGCAGGTCTCCCTTGAAAAAGAGATCAATGATCTCAATGGGATACACCTGGATAAATAAAGGTTTGAAATTAAATTAAATGAAAATTTGATCAAAAGGAGATCCTCGATGGTCAAGGTCTCCAGCTTTAAGCGCAGTCTCCTTGCATAAGCTTCATTGTGGAAAAATGGCGCTCCATTTGAGATGTGGAAACAGGGAATACCAGGACGATCCTGACGAACGACGGTAAAGGGAGTAGAGGCGCATGAGCAGCTCGTCAATCTGAGGGGGAAAAAACAACATAAGTGAATTATTCCATACTGTGACGGTGTAAACAATAGTATACAAGTAGAACATGTAGCAAGCAGTCTGATTCTTGGTGTGCCATTTTCAATTAACTTGATGCGGACCACCTTTTTCTCTGATGTGCTTTTGTCCATGCTTCCATCAAAGAGCAATGAGCAGTAGAATGGCTTACGTTTTACCAAAGCATGAAGATGGTCTCTCATGGTCCCCGCAATGTGCTCTATAAAGATGTGACAGGCTCTTGAGTTATGATACGTCACCCCCAGCTCCACACCATGCTTGAAATGCTGAAAGGCTGCTCGCAGTAAGCCACAGTATATGCTATATCAAATAGCTTGCACATCTTTTCTTTGGTCTTATCATGTAGCTTTTGTAGATTTTGCACTGTAGTCATTGTAGCTGTTGGGGCTGTGAAAACCTGACATGCTGTAACATGGGTTTTGGACTTATTGTGTGTATTGGCAGTGTCTTTTTTAACATTTGTAAAGTTGACTGCTGAAAAGTTTTTCTTGACTTGTCTAGTAGTTTTTTTTGTAGGCACCTGCTGCCTGCTTTCCGCCTGTCTGCGATCCGCGATCTGCGGAGGCCTGCTCCCACCTGTAGAGTACCGGCTGTGCTGAGGAGGTTTTTACCGCGGAGACGTCGCGGAGAGACGGAGTGGCTCCACGCTTCGGGCTGGGGCCTGCTTCCACCGGGCGTGTGCTGCTGTGCGGAGGAGGAATTACCACGGCTGGGGCCTGCTTTCCACCTGTCCTAGTTCTGCTGATGCGGAGGCCTGCTCCCACCTGTCGTGTGCTGCGGTGTCGTGTGCTGCTTTGCTGAAGAGACCTTTTACCCCGGGGATACCACGGAGAGACCGGAGCGCTTCCACGCTGCTGCTTTCGCCTGTCCTTTGCTGCTGTGCTGATTTGCCCCAGGAACATCGCGGATACTGTGTGCTGGTCTGGGAAAATTGCCCATATCAACATTCTGCTGTGCCTGTTAACTGTTTTAGACTATGAGAAGATCTCTAGTCATACCGAGAAGTCTACTGGATTCAGGTCTGTTCTGCCAACCGCAGTGGGCATCCCCTGCAAAGGTTCGGATGTGTTGCACAAACAATTACCGGTTGCCTTGTCACAGACAATCTGCTCGACAAAATATGTTTGTCTTTTTTGTTTGCCCGCGATGATGGTTCTTCAGGATTGCTTCTTAAACTCAAATCACACTCTCGCAGACTTTTCCGGTGATTATAAAGTAGATGACAATGTATGTGTGTCGTTTAAGAGGAAAAAAGGTGCCTGTTTTTTTTGTTGTTATTACTTTCAGGAAATGTACAACCTAACCCTGGTCCACCCAGTTGTAGTAGTCAGATCGCTACTCCTGCTGATTTTAAAGCTAGGTCTGGGTTGGGTCTCATCCACTTGAAAGTGCGGAGTCTGTTAGGTAAACTGGATTTTGTCCACATATGGTTAAGCTCGACTGACGCTGATGTCATTGTTTTATCAGACACATGACTAAATAAATCCATTTTGGCCTCTGACATTGCCTTAAATGGTTATAATGTGTATCGTACCGACCGGCCTAATAAAGGTGGTGTCGTTGCCATTTATGTTAAGAATAAGTTCAGTGTATCCACATTAGTTTCCAAATCTATCAGTGAGCAATTCGAATTGTTAGCCTTAAATATAGAAGTGGCAAATGGTCATGGTGGTGGGCTGTTACAGACCCCCCTCAGTTGTCAAGGACTCCTTGTCTTCGCTAGCAAATCTTTTATCGCAACTAGACTACAAGGAAATAGTGCTACTTGGAGATTTTAACTGGGACTGGTTAACTGCAGTGTCAGAGGATTTTAAAAACCTTTATCTCATTAAATGTTACTCAGATTGTTGACAGTCCTACTCGCCCTAACATTAAGTTCCCAAATAAATCCTCCTTACTTGATCTCATTCTAACTAATGTTCCCTATAAATACTCATCTGTGGGAGTATTTGCGAATGATGTGAGTGACCACTGTGCTGTAGCCACAATCAGGGACACTAAGGTCCAAAAGGTTAAACCTCGTATTATTATTAAGAGAGACATAAAACATTTTGTGGAGCAGGGTTTTGTACATGACCTGTTAGGGTTTGATTGGGGAAAAATCAATCTGTGTACTGATGTAGAAACTGCATGGTCTTATTTTTATCTTGGTTTTATGGAGATCATTGATAGACATGCACCCCTGCGTACATTTAGAGTAAAGGGACGAGATAATCCTTGGTTTTCTGCTGAACTGTCCAGTCTCCTTCATGAGAGAAACAAGGCCTGGGCAAAGGCTAGGAAATCAGGCTCAGAGGTAGAATGGCTGCGTTTTAGGCAGCTAAGGAATAGCTTCACATCGAATGTCAAAAGTGCAAAGTCTAATTGCTATTTGTCAGTAACCACAGAAAACCTAAATACTCCTAGGAAATGTTGGAAAGCCATAAAATCGATATCCACCGGTGAGATCCGTAATGAGCTACCTCCGTGCCTTACCACAGCATCTGGCACTATATCGGACAGGGCCACCATGTTAAATTGTTTTAATGAGC
This sequence comes from Notothenia rossii, assembly GCF_949606895.1. NCBI lineage: Eukaryota > Metazoa > Chordata > Actinopteri > Perciformes > Nototheniidae > Notothenia > Notothenia rossii. The sequence goes on along the minus strand of NC_136905.1, from coordinate 57,714,737 downwards.
ATTTTGTGTCTTGTGGCTCTCTGTTTGATTCTGTCACTAACTCTGCTTCTGTGAACACCCGAATCCGTGACTCTGTGGTCTGGAAAACCCTTTCAGTTTGACTCCTTTTACTGTTAATGTTGTTCATGAAGCATTATCTAAGTTAGATCCTAAGAAACCGGCTGTTTAGGTGAAAATGTCGATGAGGCTACTTTACATTTTTACGCGGATGATACCGTGATGTACTGTGCAGGTCCCTCCATTAAGGAGGCTGTTGTTAAATTGCAGGCTGTTTTTAACATTATTCAGACTCAGCTCTCTGAACTAATGTCACAAAGTTACCAACAGGAAGAGGAAACTGCTGCTTCTTTCCTCCTTCGGCTCCGTGAACTATTCCACCAATGGGAAGAAGTTGAACCAGCTGGCTCAGCTCAGGATGAGAGGACTATCCGAGACCAGCTTTTCCTTGGTTTGAGGCCCGGTATGGTACAACAGGAACTTCAACGGCAGGTGCTTAGAAATCCTACAATGTCCTTCCGTGAGGTGTCTGGTGAAGTTAAAGCATTAGAAACTGAACTAAGGATGAAGTCTGCCTGTGCATCACGTGTTTCAGTGCCACAGCCGCGACCGGCATTGGCACCACCTAGCCTGGAAGAATGGAGAGAAACAGTAGAACTGAACTCAGGAAAGAAATGAAAGACCAACTGTCCATTATTACAGAAACTCTTACAGAAGAGATCAGACGCCAACTCTCACCACAAATGCCCCAGTTGGGCACAGAGACTCCATACCCACCCCCTAACAGACTAGCTCAGGGAGGCCATAACGCATCCTCCCCTAGACAACAGTGGCCAACCTATTTGCAGAGGCTGTGGGCAGGCTGGCCACATTCAGAGAAACTGCCAGCATGTAAGGGGGCCGTTAAACTAACAACCTCAGCCACTGAGAGCCATGTGGTTGGGGAGGGGAATCAGGGAAACCAAGCAGACAGGCCCTCTATTGTTGGGGAGTGTCCAGGGGTTGACATACTCGTAGCAGGAGTAAAATTGCCCTGCTTGCTTGATACAGATGCATAAGTTACGCTGTTTAGTAGGGGTGTAACGGCACACGTACCAGTACCGAAATTATTCGGTACGGGCCCTTCGGTGTGTACCGAACGAATATAACGTTAAACGTAAAAACAAAATGAAAACGTGAACAACTTTTTGGAAGTAATCTCAGGTGCTGCGCCGCATCATTCAGAGTAATTTGCTCACATTGGGTTCAACGCGTCATAGAGCAAGCAAGTCATTTCATTGGACGAGAGGCATACTATGAGAGCTGGTCACAGGGATGCGTTCAAATGTAGTCAGTAATTTGAGGAACTGTCGAAATGGCGAATGCAGATAAAGTTGAGCTCGAAAATCCTCCAGCATCATTGAAGTCTCCGGTTTGGGAACATTTTTGTTTTGCAGTTACGTACAAGGATGACGGACAAAGACAGGTGGACCAAACCAAAGCTGTTTGTCGGCATTGTTCAACTAAAATTGGTTGCACTGCTGGCAATAGATCAAGCTTGCACACTCATTTGTAAAGGCATCACCCGAACTTGAATATCACTGGTACAAAAAGAAAAAAGACTGAAGTGCAAACCCAACTCCCACTAGCATTTAAGCCTCCACCACTCGCAAAAAGTTTAGACCGAGCCAAAGCTATTACAAATGCCAAATATCCTTATGTTGCCATGTTAGCAAAGCGCTACCTGGCTGTATCTGCTACCTCTGTCCCTAGCGAGAGGGTGTTCTCCACAGCAGGAGACATTGTTAGTGCCAGCAGATCTGCCCTTTCGGCAAGCAATGTGGACAAGTACATTTTTCTTTAAAAAAACATGAAAATAAAATGTCAAGCAAGTCATAATGTCAAACTGGCTGCTTAGGTACTAGTACAGTATCAGTTAAAATACAGATTTTTCAGTTCATCAAAATGCTGCACCTTAATGTTTATTTTATTATATTTTGTATTTATTTGAGTGAATTTTCACAGTTTAATAATAATTAAAAACCCAAAACTAATAGTTTATGTTTTGTGAGTACTAGTACAGTAAAGTTAAAATACAGATTATTTCAGTTAATCGAAATGCTGCACCTTAATGTTTATTTTATTATATTTTGGATTTATTTGAGTGAATACATTATTCACAGTTTAATAATAATTTAAAAAACCCCAAAAATATTTTATGTTTTGTGATCATTTTTTCTGCTGTACCGAAAACGTACCGAACCGAACCGTGACCTAAAAACCAAGGTACGTACCGAACCGAAATGTTTGTGAACCCTTACACCCCTATTGTTTAGTGTAACTTTCTTTCAGAAATGGTTGAGTGGAGAACAGAAAAGAAACCCACAAGATCTGCACTGGCTAACGCTCAAGGCAGCCAATTGAGTAAAGATCCCCTACACCGGGTACACCATCCTGGATTTCTCAGTGGGAGGAGTCACTGTGCCAGGTAAAGGAGTCATCATTGTCAAAGATGAGTGTCTGAAGGCGGAAAGAGGTATACTAGGGATTAATGTGATTTCACACTGCTGGAAAAAACTGTTTCAGGGTGTCCACCTCGGGCTGACTGCATTTGGAGCCAAGATGTCCCAGCAAGCCAAAGGAGAGTGGGAACGTGCCTTTGCTGTCTGCCAAAAGGTGTCACAAATCGATTCCTTGGATGGACCGGTGGGAGTGGCCAGGTTGACCTGCCAGGAATCAGTGGTTGTGCCTCCAAACAGCGAGATTACAGAAGGCTCAATGCTCTGACTCAAAAAGATGCCTACCCCCTGCCAAGAATTGAAGAATCCCTCACAAATCTCAAACAAGCTGCATGGTACTCCACTCTGGACCTCGCCAGTGGATTTTGGCAGGTGGAAATAGACCCAATAGATCAGGAGAAGACGGCATTCACCACCCCCATGGGCCTCTACGAGTTCCAGAGGATGCCCTTCTCCGTGTGCTGCTTGTTGTGTCTCTACACTTTCCAACTGTGCCTCTCGTTGTGTCTCTCCCTGTGGCCCTTGTTGATTTTTCCCTGTATGTCTCTCTGTTCCTCTCCTTCTGTCCCCTGTTGTCTTAGTCATTGAGCCCGACTGGCCTTACTGCAAAGCATTAAAGGTCCCATGTCATGGCCATTTCCACTGATCATAATTCCATAATGTTGAGGTCTACTAGAATAGATTTATATTGTGCAATTTTCCAAACTCACATTGGTTTCTCATACAGCATCTCTGTAAACTACGTGTATTCACTGAATTTCACTCTCTGCCTTTAACGGCTCGTTGTAGCTCCAATAGCTCCAGCCCCAACCCTCCCTGTGAGCACAGTGTGCTCTGATTGGTTGGGACGTTGTGAATCGCGCTGAGCTCCATGGAGGTGTGGTTTCCTTGTTTAGCGATACACAGCGAAACACAGCCAAACTCACCCTGAGCACACACAAAGTCACAGCCGAAGTAAAAACAATAAGTGTGGCTTGATATTGAGTAAGAAAAAGGTTGATAAACGCTGTGAGAATGGGTCTGCAGAGAGAATTTTGCCGCGATCCCAACTGTCTGTTATCAGCCTGCAGCCAGGGAGGAGAGATCAGCAGAGCTGCCGGCACTGAGTGTGTGTGTGAGGAAGTCCGTGGATTGGTGAATTTGGACCAATCAGCGGGGAATTAACGTAACGGCTCCGCGGACGTAACGTAACGGCTCCACGGATTGGTCCATTTGGTTCCGGGTAACGCATGACATCATGAGTTACCCAGAAGAATCAATGGACAGTGACGTATCTCCAACGAGGCGTTTTGGGGAGGTATTTTCTGTGTTAGAGTTTTACTCGCTACAGGGTGTACTTTGAGGGTTTTGACTCTACAGACCGTTTACATGCATAAAAACCTTCATAACACACAAGGGGACGGACAATAACCGGAAAAGCATGACATGGGACCTTTAAGGCATATGCAAACATAAATGTGTTTTATTAAGCCTAGCCTGACACATTGAAAGATTATAGAAATACGTGTCAGTACAACCTAATATACAACTTGCTCTCTCTCACACACTCACTCAATCCCACTCTGAGAGGGAATTTAGCTAAGCTAACCGTAGTTGAACCATGGAAATGCAACTATAAAAACTCACAGTTTGATGAAGTCATCCAGTCGCATACACGTTGCTGCCGAATCTCTTAAACGTTGTTTCTTTAGTTGCTGCAACCTGACTCGCGGCATTGTTCTGAAAAAGTGATAGTGCAGTCAGTGTTAGAAAGTTAGCTAGCGATAGTAAGTAAGTAAAGTTTATTTACAAAACGCTTTTCACAGAAAAAGTCACAAAGTGCTTAACCCTCTGAGACCCACGGGGCCGTATACGATCCCAAATATCACGTTGTGTTCAAATAACTTCTCAGCTGTTTCAGCCAGAGACATGCCGTGTTTTTCCTCTTAAACTACAGGAACGGCAAATAAACAGCTCTATTATGTTTTTCATTGACGGCCCGTCCACACAGCGGCGTGCGTTGAAGCTTCAACGCTTCTACCCATTCACTTTGAATGGGGTGACGTCACGCTTCGCCGAACTGCATTGTGGGGAGTGTAGCTAGGCGTTGCTCGCGTCAAAAGTTGAACCATGTTCAACTTTTGAAGCTTCGACGGAAGCGTCAGCCAATCAAATCCCGTTTATGAAAATCTGCCAGTACGACTGCTAGCCAATCAAACCGTGTGTATGCTGCGAGTAGTGAATCACCCGGTGCTGTATGATCAGTCTCTGTTCATCTACCGGGATACAAACCGGAGGAGCCAGGCATGGAGGGAGGTGGCAGAGATAGTGGGTGAAACTAGGTTTTCGCCTGTTTGGGGAGTTTATATCCAGTATACCTCGTTTAAACATTGAATGGACAGCTAGCAGGCATAGACAGTATATATAGCTAGCATGGAATGCTAGCATTTTGCTTTGTATGTCGGGGGCGGGAGATTCATGTGATTGGTTGTTGGTCGCGTTGCTCGCATTGACTCCCCAAGCTTCAGACACGCCAAGCGTCAACGCACGCTGCTGTGTGGACACTACGTGAGAGGCGTTTACTTATTTTGGTGAAACGAATGAGCGTAGAGTTTTAAAAGATGCGGATAGTCTCACCTTGATTCTGACACATTGTTTATCGTTTTCAATTTTATAGATCTATTCTCATCCACCATCTTTGTTTGTGACGTAAAGAGTGTAAGAGTCACGTTTCTGAATTGGACAATCTGAGTGGATGCAGTGACAGCCAATCGGAGTTTGTATCAGAGGGTTGCCTGTCAGTTCCGTTGTTATGTGTACTGAAACGAGAGCCGGTATAATTCCATGCGCGAAAACAAAATAAAAGTTGGAATACGTTCTTTTAGTGTTTTCAAAGTAAACTGAGGTATGGCAAGGACATTTACTACAGCTGAGGCTTTGGAGCAGATTTTTCAAGGGGACAATGTTGATGAAAATGCAGACAAATCTGCTCAGCATGTCATGTGTATGTGTGGAAATTATATATATCATTGTATATATCAGTGTACTCTTCGAAATTGGCAAGGGAAAAAAATGACAATTCCTCGCAAAAAAACGCCCATGGACACTGCCCAAAAGAATGGGCATAACTAATGCATAGCATAAGTTAGAATATTCTAATCAGTTCTGATACAATGATAATAAATGTGTGCAATTGGCTGTGTTGAACGTTTCTTTCAATGTTATGGTTAGCAGTTATTTTCAATGAAATAGGTAAAATATTGAAGCTCCGTTTTTTATTTATTTTTTATTTATGGGCAAATATCCCCTATTATAGTGTATATAAGTCTCTAATGAGTGACATATATCATTAGCTGAGGTTGTGCTGATTTCTGGGATGTGTAAAACTTGATTTTACTGCAAAGAAATTACAATCTATTAGGCAAAACACTGATATATACAAAAACGGAAATGTCCTATGTGGGTCTCAGAGGGTTAACAAAACAATAAGTGTTAGAAATTGCATGTGTGTAACCCTCCTGTCCACAAGAGGCACTGTGTAGGGAAGCAGGTAGAAGTTCCTCACAGGCTATAAAGCTCAAAGGATTGCAGAGGAACAGGTGTGTCTAACTGGTGTATAGAAGCATATATTTACATTATTTATTTTTGTACCTCAACACCACCAATAACCAACAATAACTCTTGTCTTAGTCAGTGGCTTCTCTGTGGACACAAAAGACATCTTTGTGGACAATAAAGCTCTGTTCAATAAAGATATTACTTTGTGATCTATTGCTTTATAGGCGAGAATTCAAGGACTGTCCTTACAGCAATCCCATCAACTGCTGGAGCTCTGCCTGACACAGGACCCAAATCTGATGTTTGAGCTCCTCCGCTTCACATCAGATGCGCCTCCACCTGGCCCTGCTGTTGAAGGTCAATCCAGTTGGTGTTTCTGCCATAACTGCAGATAAATGTCCACAGATGTGGAAAGGAAGTGCTGTGGGCAACCTCATGACTACTGTGTTTCCAGCCTTCCACAGATGGAAGTGTATATTTTGCAGGAGGGGGTCCTGCACCTTGCAAGACGGATCTGGAACGATATCTGGGCAGTGGCTGATGTTCAAGACACAGGGGAGAGCAACAAACAGTTCCGCTATGCAGCATACAGACAATTTGTTGTGTGGCAATATAGAGCCGTGGGACAGGGTCACAGAGTGATTATACCCAGTTGCTGTGTCTGGAAGATACGAGACCGGTACCCAGATCCACATGGACAGTACAAAGGCTTCATCCCCAGTAGGGTATAAGCTCACAGTCATAAGTGCAATCACAATATTTCTTTAAATATAATTCAATATTTATGTTCTGCACTTTCGTCAAACTTGTTTAAATAAAATCTTTTAAATGATTAATAATAATAATAATAATAATAATAATGCCTTTTATTTATATAGCGCTTTTTACAACTCAAAGACGCTTTACAATATGAGGGAGGGTAGACAAACAAGGAAAGGCAAACAAGTAAGTATAGTAAAATAAAAAAAATAAAAAGGCAGTCAAGAGGAAGTTGATTGAGAGGTGGGGGGGCTTATGGGTAGACAGAGTTGAAAAGATGTGTTTTGAGGCGGGACTGAAAGACTGTGAGGGACTCAGAATCACGGAGATCTTGGAGGAGGGAATTCCAGAGCCTAGGAGCCGCCACTGAGAAGGCTCTGTCCCCAAAGCTGCAGAGTGTGGATGTGGGAATGGATAGGAGTCCGGCTGCGGTGGATCTGAGGGACCGTGGGGGTTCATAAGGAGTGAGAAGGTTTGTTAGATAAGGGGGGGCCAAATGGTGGAGTGCTTTATAGGTGAGGACCAGAATTTTGTAGTTGATGCGATGGGAGACAGGAAGCCAGTGGAGGTCTTTGAGGACTGGGGTGATGTGATGCCATGATTTGGTATGCGTGAGGAGACGTGCAGCTGCACTTTGAACCCGTTGGATTCTGTTGAGGAATGTAGTGCTGATGCCGTAAAGAAGTGAGTTGCAGTAGTCAAGGCGGGAGGAAATGAAGGCATGGATTAGTCGTTCGGCTGCGGGGCGGGTGAGAGAGGGTAGGATTTTTGCAATATTGCGGAGGTGGAAAAATGAGGTTTTCACTGTTTGGCGGTTGTGAGGTTCAAGGGAGAGGGTGGGGTCAAAGAGTACACCAAGGTTGCGTGCCTGATCGGAGGGGGAAACAATGGTGCCATCGATGGTGAGTGTTATGTTAGTGACTTTGCTGAGGGTGGATTTGGAGCCAATTAGGAGGAGTTCTGTTTTGTAGCTGTTCAGTTTGAGGAGGTTATGTTGCATCCAAGTTTTAATAGCTGTTAGACAGGAATCGATGTGGGTAAGGGGTGGGTTATGGAGGGATTTGGTTCTGAGGTAGATGTGAGTGTCATCAGCATAGCAGTGGAAGTCCAGGTTGAAGTGGCGGAGTATCTGACCGAGGGGCAGGATGTAAATGATGAAGAGGAGGGGGCCAAGTACTGATCCTTGAGGAACGCCTTGGGTGACTGAAGCTGTAGCAGAGGAGTGGTTGGGGAGGGAGATGAAGTGGCATCGTTCAGTGAGGTAGGACTGGAGCCATCTGAGTGCAATACCTTCAATACCAAGGTCCCTGAGTCAGGTGAGCAGGATGTTGTGGCTCACGGTATCGAAGGCTGCACTCAGGTCGAGGGGGATGAGAATATTGAGGGAACCAGTATCCGCAGAAGTGAGGAGGTCATTGAGGACTTTGACGAGTGCAGTTTCTGCACTGTGGTGAGGACGAAATCCAGACTGCAGGGGTTCATAAAGCTGGTTGGTTTGGAGATGGCAGTGAATTTGTTTGGCTACAATGCGTTCAAGAGTTTTAGAGAGGAATGGTAGGTTGGAGATGGGGCGGTAATTAGTGAGGGAGGAGGGATCAAGACCAGGTTTTTTGAGGATTGGAGTAACGGCAGCAGTTTTGAAGGCAGAAGGGAGTTGAAAAGGTTAGCAAGATAGGGGCAGAGGACAGGGAGGTAGGACTTCAGGAGAGGAGTGGGTGGAAGGTCAAGGGAGCAGGTTGTGGGATTTGAGGAACCGATCAGATGGAGTATTTCAAGTGGGGTAACCAGGTTGAACTGGGAGAGGCGGCGCTGGGGAGGAGGAGTCAGGAGGTCCAGGGAGATGGGGGGAGAAATGGTAGCGGTGGAGGTTGGGGGAGATGCTTGTATGTCAGATGGAGCTGAGAAGGAGTGGTTAATGGCGTTAATTTTGTCTGCGAAAAACTGGAGGAATGAGCTGCAAGTAGTGGAAGTAGAGAGGTTCACAGCACAGGGTTTGAAAAGCTTGTTAACTGTGGAGAAGAGGGTCCTGGGGTTATTGAAGATGTCCTGGGGTTAGTGAAGATGTCCTGGGGTTAGTGAAGATGTTGGAGAGGTAGGCAGATTTGAGATGGAGTTTGTAGCTTATGTAATGGACTGAGGGATGATTTATTTGAAAGACGTTCAAGTTGGCGGCCTTGCTGCTTCATTTTACGCAGTGCGGGTGTGAACCAGGGTGAGGAGGACTTGAAAGTAACAGTTTTATTTTTGAGGGGGGCTAAAGTGTTGAGGGAGGTGAGTAGGGTGGAGTTGAGGTGGTTGAGCAGATCGTCAGGTGAGCTGAGGGTTGCGTCCAGGGGGAGATTAGACGATAGCAGTTCGGAGAGATGGTTACGGTCAATGGAGTGTAGATTACGGAAGGTGATGTTTCTGGGTGGGCAGGGGTTTCGGGTGGGGGAGGCAATGGTGAATTGTATGAGTTTGTGAGGGGGAATGGGCAAGGGTGGAGGTCAATCACTGGGAGGTTGGTAGAGCAGACGAGATCAAGAATGTGTCCTTTGTCATGGGTGGGGAATAGAGCCATCTTTTTTTCTCTTTGCTGGTCTGTGGATGTGGTGATTGTAGTCCAGACCAGCCAGCAGTGTCCGAGCTGCATATACCGTTGGAGAGAAGCTGAAGCACTTGCTTGCATACATGAGAATGTGATTATTGAAGGACTCTAGGTCTGCAGTTGATCTGAGAGCACAGTGAAAACCATATACATTATTTTTTTTCTGGTTATACAATTTGATGCATAAAAGCAACAAATTCAGAATAACACAGAAGTATTGACGTATGGGAAAACAGTCACTTGAACATAGACCTTGGCTGGTATACCTGAAACGCAGATATTTGTGGACGTTCTTAAGCCAACGTGCATTGAGAATTATATCAGTAAGACTCTGGTGTGCCACGGAGCCCTGCTGGATCCACTCCTTCTCTCTGCTCTCCAACAAGGGGCCATGGTGACAGGCTCCAAGGGCCCATGAATGTTCTCCTGTGACGTGGTACAGGAGTCCAGTCCACATGTCCTGAGAAAAATCAGATACAAATGTGTTATTAGAGAGGATCTCGCGTGAAGTGCACTGCTCGGCTGCGCACCGCGTCTCAGCTGCTCCGTCCGTCTTGTGTTTTGTTTGTTTGTTTGTTTTTGGGCTAATTAATGTCCAAACGTTGTTTGTCTGGATGAAACATCATTTTTGAGAGACCATGCTTTTGATCCTGTGGATTACTTTTGCCTTCTGCGGACCATGTCTGGCCATACAACTTTTCAAAACACACCTGAGCCACAACACGAATAGGTATGGCGAGGAGCCCCTGCCTCTACGCTGCTACAGCCGCGAGGCTATGCTGGAGCTACAATGCAATCGGCCTCCTATGAATACACCAAGCCACCTGTGTTCTTCGTTATTGGATGACATCCCTCGGGAGCAGCTTAGACACATCAGGAAAAAGAGACGAGGAAGGAGGGGAGGCGTTCGGAATCGCCTACGGCGGAGATTCAGCCGGCCACTAGGCCTGTCACGATAATTAATTGTGTTGGACGATAAAATTTTCTGGAAATTATTGCGATAAACGATAATATTGTCGGCGCCGTTTTAAGACCATTTTAGACATAATGATAATATATAATAATAATTCAAGTACATCCTTTCAAACTTAACTTTTTATTGAACATTCAACATTGCAAATGAAATGTGAAATAATATTAAAATATATAAATGATATATAATAAATAAAACAAATTAATTAAATTATAATAAATTAATTAAATCACACACAACCAAAACAATAAATTAAATAGAGTCAGGCTGGAAAATAGAGCTCTCTCTCTCTCTCATATATATATATATATATATATATATATATATATATATATATATATAAATATATATATATGAGCACACATTATCTCACAAGCAAAAAAACCCTCCTTAAAACAAGTCAAGTGTACAGTTCACTGTCAAAGACCCAGATTCCTCAACAGGCCATATCCAAATCTGTTTTTCTAAGTTTTCGAGCAAGGAACACCAACATGTTTGCATTGTCGGGCGGGGGCTCTCCATCTCCAGCTGCCGTGTTTGCTCCCAGCTGGGAAAACGGAATGGGGTGGTTGTGTTTTAGGTGGTTTAAAATGCGTGGTATTGCCTGCTTTTGTCGCTACCTTTTTTAAACCAATGCGACACACCGCCCGGCTCATTCAAGTCCGTAGGTTCGCCTCGTTGATTTGGTTTGAATCCAAAATACTGCCACACCGGAGAATCGAGATGTGTAGTTAGGTTTTGTAACCAATTCCATTTCACTTTAAATTCCCCGCGAGTAAGTCACACGTTGTTTCCCGCTTGTCGCTCTATTATTAATTTGGCTGCGACGCTGCTGCATGTGCACGCGGAGTGTCCTGACCTGGCTGTGTGTCAGCCCCGCCCCTCACAGCGCGCCTGGCAGCCACAGCGCTCCAGGCTAAAATGCTGGTCACATCTTTATGTAAACGGCAATTTATCGAGCTCAGAAAAGTTATCGAGTCCATTTTATTTATCGTACGATAAGTCAATTTATCGATTATCGCGACAGGCCTACCGGCCACCACTTCCATCCATCATTCTCACAAACCTGCGCTCATTGAGCAACAAAGTGGACACACTAAGGATATCCACAATGTACTGTCATGAATTTCATGAGGCCTCTTTACTATGTTTCACGGAAAGTTGGCTACAATCTAAGATGCCTGAATCTCTCTTTGAAGTACCCGGATTCACCCTTGTTCGAGCAGAAAGGGATGTGAACTCGGGAAAAACCAGAGGAGGCGGTATTTGTGTGTATATTAATGATCTGTGGTGCCGATCATACTCAGTCAAATGTCAAACCTGTGATCCCAACGTAGAAATTCTCGGCATGACGTTAAGACCCTTCTATCTGCCTAGAGAATTTGGGTGTATTTTACTGTTTGTTGTTTACGTGCCTCCCAGCGGCAGAGCGTCACTGGCGGCCGGCTCCATCGCTGACTGTGTTCACGAGCTGCAACTCAGCCACCCCGATGCACCGGCAATAGTGCTCGAGGACATGAACCAATGTCGCCTAGAGACTGTGTTACCTGGGTTCCAACAGTATGTTAAGGATCACCAGAAAAGACAATATCCTGGACAAATGCTTCGTACATGTTAAAGGAGCCTATGTGACTAAATGTAGACCACCAATACTGAACTCTGATCATAATGTTGTGAATATGATACCAGTGTATAAGACCAAACTGAAGAGAAGTAAACCGGAAAATAAAGTAATAAGGACATGGACAAATGAAAGTAGGGAACAGTTGAAAGCCTGTTTTGATTGGACAGATTGGGACATTTTTCAGGAAGGTTCACTAGATGAAATAACTACTGTTACCAATGACTACATTAACTTTTGTGTAGAACTAGTTGTTCCCCCTAAAGAAATACAAATCTATCCAAATAATAAATCTTAAGTGACTAAGGACATTAAAACCGTTACAAATACCAGGAAAATAGCTTTCAAAAACAAAGACTATGGAGCACTTAAACAGACAGAGAAAGAACTGCAAGTCAAATTGAGGGAATCAAAACTGGCACACAGAGAGCTTTTGGAAAATGCTTTTAAAGCCAAAACCCCCAAAAAGGTATGGGACAATATGAGAACCATGACAGGAATGTCATCCTCAGCTAAATCTATTGTGACGAACAATGAATTTTGTTTTGCTAACTAACTAAACACGTTCTTTACCCGTTTTGAGTCACTGGATAATTCTGCAAAGTGCACTGAAATGCTCGAAACTATAATACCTGCTTCCTCTGACAAAATTACCATCAGTGTCGAAGAGGTCAGAAAAATATTTCAGTGCACCAACACCAAGAAAGCGGCTGGGCCAGATGGGTGCAGCGGTTTTTTGCTGAAAAACTTTGCTACTGAGCTGGCTCCAGTATGGCAACCCATCTTTCAGGCTTCTATTGACACGCACACCATCCCTCTGTCATGGAAAACTTCACACATCAAACCGCTGCCCAAAATTCCATGCCCAAAAGAACATAAGGACTACAGACCAATAGCCCTCACCTCAGTGATTATGAAATCACTAGAAAGAATTCTGCTCCGATTTCTTATCATAACAACACAAGACAAACTGGATCCATACCAATTTGCCTACAAACAAGGGTGGAAGATGCTGTGGCCACTCTGGTTCACATCATCACTAAACATTTGGATAAACGCAACACTTATGCAAGAGCCCTCTTCCTAGACTTCTCATCAGCATTCAACACAATACAAGCAGACATCTTGGTGTCAAAAATTGCCAAAATGGAAGTAAATCCATACCTGATTTACTGGTATGCTGCTTTCCTCACTAGTAGAGAGCAACTTGTGAAGGTTAACAAAACCCTGTCATCTGCCATCACAACCAATGTAGGGGCCCCCCAGGGGTGCGTGAGTTCAGCTGTGCTCTTTACTCTATACACTGATGATTGTCGTACCAACACACCAAATCAAGTCATCAATAAGTACTCTGATGACACTGCAATAATATCTCTGCTCAGTAACACAGACGACCCTGAGCTGCACCAACAGGCTGTAAATCAGGTGGTTGAGTGGACTGATAACAATGCTCTTGAGATCAACACCAAGAAAACTGAGGAAATCATTTTTGGCTCACCATCTGACTCCCATAAAGTCCCCATTGTCATCCATACAGATGAAATCAAGCAGGGAGTTTCATACAAATACTTGGGTGTAATGATTGACCACCTGCTGTCATGGAAGGATCACATTGAATATCTTTGCAAAAGGACAAAACAAAGAATTTATTTTGTCCGCCGTCTTAGGTCTTTTGGGGGTGAGCAGAGAAATTCTTCTGTTGTTCTTTACATCTGTGATCATGTCTATTCTGCAGTACTGCAATACTACCTGGTACAAATGTTTATCAGCATTCTTTAAAATCAAAACTGCTCCACATGTTAAAAATCTGCTCAAAGATTGTTGGTCAACCCTGTCAGAGACTCTATGACTCAGCCTATCATAACAACCTAGTGAGGCTGTCCAACAACATCATCTCTTACCCAAACCATGTTCTGAACAGTGAATATGAACTGCTACCTTCTAACCGGAGATAAAGGGTCCCACGATTCAATAAAGTCAGACTGAAACACTCCTTTGTGCATCAGTCAATCCTCACAGTAAACACAGAGCTAAATCCCATATCAAATGCACGCTGAAGGCTCTTGAGCATGTTTTCTTTCACTGATTGTGCTGTTACGTTAAATGTTTGTTGTTTGTGTTTCATGTATTGTGTCTGGATACTTGTCTGTTGATGTTGGACATGGAGCTGCTGTGACGCAAGTCAAATTTCAGACTTGATCTGACAAATAAAGTATTATCGTATCGTATAATCGTATCGTATCGTTATGTATTGAATTATTATAAATTATTTCATTTGATGATATTTGTTTTGTAATACTTACAAAGAAGTCTTCATAATGGTCGGCAGTTTTACAGCAGTACCAGAAGTGGTTGCAGATGTCCTTGTTCCACATCTGTAGTATGGAGCACCCCTTTTGCTGCCCTGCCTGGACATTGAACAAAATATTTTGTATGGGACGTCAACTGGGTTTATGACAACAGGGTTGATGTAGATGATTTTAATGAAGTACAGCATATCTATTTATTTATCTATCTTTATTTTGAGAGATCATGGACTTACGGTCAGAACTTTTTTGCCCAAGTTTTTGGACCCATGCCAGATGTCCAGAGAGTGGTGGATTCCGCTATCTTTCAAGTCCCCTTTGCCTGAAGGACAAAAACAAGTCATGAAACAAATATGCTATGTAATAACCTAGCATATTTGACTATGTCCAGTCATAATAATGCAGTGATGAATGTAGTCTGGGACTTGCTGCAACAAACCCCTGAAGAAAACGACATTTCATCCACTTACTATGTGCAGTATTGCGCACAGAATCCAGGACTGTCCATCCGAGCATCTCCTTTGAATCGAAATGAGAACAAAAAAGGATAACTACATAGTTCCATATTGCGATAAACATTCAATTGCATGCTGCTCAAAATGCATGAAACACTGAGCAACCTTAGGTCAGCCTAGCGTTTGGTATCTCACACAAAAACAACAATATTGAAAATATTGATTCACATCTTTTCAAAAGCAAAGGTTGCCTGGTATAGGCTCACACTCAACATGAAGAGTCAAAATTACACTCAACCCCAATAAAAGAAGTACTGGACTGACATTTTGGGCACATTTGGTTGCATTATATTTCTACTTTCACACAATTACTTTTGAGTTCTTTAATGAACTTTATTTTAAATTATTTTTGCATCTGCCCTGCTAATACTGCTTCTGGGGAACAAATACAGTTATATACCATGGTGTATAGTTTGTGCTAGTGTGTGTGTCTCCAACTTACCCAAGATCACAACAGGCCCTTTAGAGTGAAGCTGGGTGATGAGTTTGGCCCTCATCTCGCTCCAGAAATCCTTTATACTGTCCACACAGTAGGAGTCCTGGATTCTGAAGAAGGAGGACCTCTCCACCATCCCCATGTTCATGAACCGGAATAGTAGTGAAATATTTGGCATAGTTGTTGCCAGAGAGCAGTATGTTACTGGCCAACATGAAGTCCCCAACCAGCATCCCATACTTTAAAGTGGGCTGGGAACACCATTTCCATACAGTGTGACCATGAAGACACATCTAAAAAAAGACATAGGTGAAGAAGACAGCACAGTACTTTAACAACAATTACTACTGCTTGTATGACACGTATGCAGCAATCAGTCCAAAACTTATAATGCCAAATGATGCCAAACAAATACACACCTATTCAACGATTGCTGCTGTGCCCCTGGACTTGACACTGATTTTGAATGGCCCAGGAGCACGGCACTCGAAATTGGTTGTTGGGTCCTTAGCGGTGTTCACAGGCAGAACCAGATATTTGGCCAGTTGGTGGAGACTGTCATGATACACAATGGATGCAGGATGGCCGATTATGTCATCCTCAACCAGGACTTTAGCCTTCTCTGGAAATGTATCTGTTGTAGTATCTTGGGTGTCATCTATACTGTCGTACACAGAGTCCTCCATGCTAATAGCCGGCAGTGCATTGAAGTTAATCTGTTTCGTTATAGAACCTCCAGTCCTGTCTGTTAAAAAAAAAAAATAGCTATGAAAAATGAAAAAAAAAAGAAGAAAATAATTGACTATAAGCTGTGCCAAACGGTGTTGAACCTACCGCACACAAATACGAGGAACGTAGTCTTCATCCTCACACTTAGCAGAGTTCGAGTCCACTTCCCTGGTTTCATCTTCCTCTAATGATGACACAGACTCTGTCTCCTTGTCAGGACATCATGAGTCATCTTCCCAGTCGATACTGGGGGGAAATAATAATTTCAGATATTTATCTAGACAATAAGTTACAACATTGGGCTTAAGTGCAGCAGGGGAACTGGCAGTAGCTGAGCTGTTAGTGGGCACAGCCCATATGAAGCATAACTTACATCGAGTTTTGAATGTCGGTGAATTCATCAGCATTGATGAGGCCAATGTGTAGGTCTTGTGAGTACATACTAACCAGACAAAAACAAATACAATGGTCAGGATGTCACATGACCACAGCTCACTAAAGTAAAGCTCACTAAAAATAACACCCTCTCTCACTACAATTACCATACCTTGCATCCAATTTGCGAAGAGCAGTCTCCTGAGCACTGTTGTCCAACTCCTCTATACTTTCTCCTGAGAACTGTTCATCTCTGCAAAAATGTAAAATGTAAAATAATTACATAATTGCATTTGAATCTGTTTACTGGACATAAAATGGTTCTTCATTCTCTAAAGGACACAACATAGGACTGTTGCTAAATAGATAGAATACCAGTCTTTGGTTAGTTTAATAAAAAATGTATGTTTCACATGGTTGAATAGCAGTGACAAAGCGTGTTGAACATGCTTCGGGTTCATTTTGTAGGCCTGAACCATGTTGGGGCAGAATCTCTGCTCCGCGCCGTTCCTATATGAGCGGGTTCTCAAAAGAAGGAAAAATGCCAAGCAGCCAGGATAAGGGTTAAACAATAATCTGCTTTAATGGTGGAAACATACAACACATCACCTAATCACGAAGCACTCTGCAGAGTACTCCGGGCTCAGGTTCTACCACCGTGTGTGACACGTCTCAGGAACGGCCAGTCAAAAACAAGAGCGCCGATCTTCAAAATGATCACAACATTTATACACAGGTGGGGAGGAGTTTTATCGCTTGCTCTTCCCTAGCTATTTGTTATTGGCGAGTTCACTTCTGAGCGACCTAGCCAGTGAGTTGGTAGTGTTCCATTGGTCGGTTTCACTTCTGGGCGGGACCCCAGGTAGTAAGTCTGCAGTTGTTGATTCCATGTTGCTTCTGTGTGCGTGTGTGTGTGTGTGTGTTTCTGTCCCTCTGCCCTTAGGCAGATCCCCCAATCAATGATTTGGAGTCATGACAGAGGACTCTTTGACAGGACACATACTCATTCCCCCTTAACATCTTCAACACACACAAACATCCTATCATGTATCTTATCACACAACAGTCACCTGTTTTCTTTTATGAAAGCCATATTTGTAAATATCCAAACGCCATCGTCCCATGACAGTCACCGAATCAGTCAACCAACATAAGTTAATTGTTCTTGTGGCTTAATGGCTTCCCTGAACTTCCCTTCACCCCAAAGTCAACTTACTAGGAATGAATACATTTTATTGATAAGCTCAAAAGGACGTTTATCTCGTTTACTGTTGGGTGACCCAAGTCTCAAGGCCTGCAGGATGTGTAGGAGATAAACATTAATTCTACAACACTTTAACTGCCTTATATCTGAAAATGTATCTGGGAATTCCCCTGTTAATTGCAAGGACTATTGATAATTAACAGAGAGACCCTAGGGGCCTCTTCTTGGTATCTGCTAGGCAGAAGTCACTCAATGCAGAAATCACAAGTTTAACACACATTCTATATAAGGTGACATTAAAATGAATATACCAGATTGAACTTTCCTGCCATAACACGTTACTCTAATCCTTCAAATAGTTCAAATAATACTTCAACCACAAGCATCTCCAAATGTAGCCATATTTACTTTGACACATATGAACTAGGCTTGTAATGCAATCAGGTCTGCCAACTTTCTATTGTTCTCTCTGATAATTAGTTTCTCTGACCCTTTACCTGAGATGGTTCTTAATGGCCTACCCCCATTCCCATTGCTCACACTTTGATTTTACTTGTTCACCCCAGGTGTATGAGCAATGCCATGATGTGGAGCTGTGAACATATGTTTTTTCCTAATGTATCTGTGCCAAGGAGCACCGCCATGTTCGTAAAAAAACGAGGTAGAAACTAAACATATGCAAATATTTACATATTGCCCATCAATGAAAACAGTTAGCCTACGTGATGTTCCCTTAGAATAAGCATAACTTTACACTTACCGGTCAGAAAGTTCCTCCGACAAAATGGTGGAAACGGCGGGGGGTGGGTGTCTCGGGAATCCAGGTTTCACAGGTGTGGAACTTGATACATCTTTCTCGTAACTACAGAAAGGCACAAAAAACCTACATTACCACATGTCCTGTTCAAAACTGATAAAGACAAGCATTTCGTCATATACATTCACACACTATTGGCTGCTACTTACATATTCATTTACTTTTTTATGTATAACAAACAAACGTTCTATGTCTATGCGAGAAGCAAGGTGAGGCAAGTGTATTTAAAAATAGCACAATTCATACTCGTTGGCAATTTAAAGTGTTTTACAAATGAGCTGCTAAAACTTAGGTTGGCTATATAGTTCAGGGGAATTGTAAACCATACAAACAGATGTCCAAGAGAAAAAGGGCGACCATGGCGTCAGATTTCAACTCGGTGTGTTCCATCAGTAGTCGCCATCGTTGAAAAGCAACTCCAATATTGACTCTGGTTTGACTTCTCCTAGTTTCCACTTTCTTTTTGTTCTTAATTTGCTCCGTTACATTTTTTCTTTTGCGACGAGTAGACGATATTGAACCTAACTCTGCCATGGTGAAAGTGGCCGCCTGTTGCTTGCGAGTCATTGAAGTACTGCTGCAATGCACGCCCAATGACGGCACGACCAATGAGGGCCGGCTAAACGGATTGGTTGTAGTTTTTACAGTGTTATGGGTTCCACAGATTACATTTTTTTATGGATTTTTTGTCAAAGCACTTAAAGATCCTGTGACACGAACCCAACAACTGTTGTGCAATGAAATAGTGGGCTACTAGTAATCTCGAACCGTCAGTTTAATAAAGAAAAAGCGATACCGTTCCTATAAATATCAATAATTTCGAACATCGCGGGAAAATTCCTTCGACTCATTTTGAGGTTTTGGGGGAAGCCGGAAGTGACGTCAATGCGGGAACGCTTCACTGTGCGGCGAGAGAGCCAAACACGGACAAAGTGTGTTGTCATGCGTAGAAATGGTGAATTACTGAGTTTAGGCACGTTAATAACGTTTTAATGAAGTTGACTACAGTATATTCATATTTGTCAGTGCTTTCATGTCAATTCGGCGAACATAAACATAAATGATCGTGGTGAAGATGATGATTAAATTAGGATTAAAAATCGGTAGTGAGAGCTGCTGAATTTCCTCCCGTCGGATGTGATATAAAAACAAATCGTTTATTTTTGTAAACTCAAGTGGATGAAACTACATTTATTAGTGCTTTCATGTCAATTCGGCGAACATATGATACATTAAATGATCGTGAGGATGATGATTTAAAAATCTTTTGTTTGAGCCGGTCTGCATTTCCTGATGAGAAAACAAACCTTAGCTTTTTGTAGTTGCAGTCAGTGGTGTAGTGGGCGTTGGACGCGGGGGTACGCCGTACCCCCACTTATTTGAAGCATGATTTCTTTTTTTAATAGTCTAATACATCTAAAATCATTGCCAGTGTTATCAGTTGCAAGTGTGTGTTTGTTGTAATAATGACGAAAACATAATAGGCAGATTTCACAGTAATTATAATAAAAACGTAGCTCAAGCATTTATGCAACTTGATTTGAAGCGTGTGTGTGTGAGGGGCATAACTGTGTGTGTAGGATGACCAGGTGTCCCACACTGTGCGGGACTGCACACACAGCATTTGTATTATTTGTCCCGCGTCCCACACATTGAGACTATGTCCCGCATTTGAGTGATAGTCGCGCAGAAAGGCCGGATCGGTTCGCTGACAGCCGGCACCGCCCTTTATTATTATATTGTCTAAACGGCATCATGTAAGTTGCGCTAACAGGCGACACAGAGGTCCCCAAGCCCCCCCCCCCCCCCCCCCCCCCGTTGACAGTTCACGATTGCGTCCATAGTGTCTCCCGTCCACCCACCACCCCGTCCACCCAGTAAAAACATCCCCACTACACCACTGGTTGTAGTAGTACACCAACATGGATTAAACGTGTGTTTTTTTTTTTACCACAATGTTGGGGAAATTAATGGATAAAATGCACGGATTATTATTATTATTATTATTATTATTATTATTATTATTATTCCCACTCCGATCGGGACACTAGGTCCACCGTTTCCCCGCAGCGAGGCTCCCCCCGTTGACAGTTTACGTGGGCTGGGCTGGGTGCAGTGGCGGACTGGCCATCGGGACGAACATTAACACATTTCTCTTTTTCTGTAGGTTTTGAATGTGGAGATGCAAACAGTGTACTGAGACTCAATCTACAAGGTACCAATTACTGAAGCACTATAAATTAAAAATCATTCAGGGCAAGCCCTTCATCACAGAGTTCGGAGAGAGATGGCCAGCTCTGTTTTCAGAGAGCGAGGTGATTTTTTTTATATTTTAATAGATGCACATGTATACAAAAATAACCTCAGCTGAACTTCTTTGTTTGGTTTACACCAGTAGATGAACTCCTGTCCTTCCTGCTATGACACTTGATGGATATTATAGAGAGGCGAAGTCCCGCCCATCTACTTCCAACCCATGGGACCCCGAAGCGAAAAATTATACATTGACGTCAATGGAGAGAGAAAAGTCATCTTTCGATCCCGTTTGAATTGTGCCACGAATGACACATATGATGTTTGTGAAATTAAAAGAACATTTTGCAAAAAAAATAAAAATGTGTCGTAAAACTATGAAGTTACACATTTTTTTGTGTGAAACCGCTCAGTGAACTACAGGTCTCTTTTCTCGCACAATACGCGTCACCATCACAAAGATGGCCGTCACGTTAGCAAATTTCACCTGTTTCTTTCAGAATGAGGCGAAAAAGTATAAAACGAGGTGAAAATCACTACAAGTCTGGGCATGTTGAGAGCTGTACATACACGAAAGGGGAGTTAGCCGGTTCTGTAAGAGCCAGCATGCGGGACCGGCTTTACAAGGTTTCAGTGAGTAATATGAGTGCAATGTTTAAGGTTAATGTCAGCTAGCTAACATTAGCTAACAAGGTACACTAACATGTTTTGTTTTAGCAACTAGTTTTCTCCTTAAGAACTTCGTGGTCTCTGTGTATGCTGTGGATAACATTAGTGTTCAGAAGAATAAGATACACTCCCGTGTTCTGTTTTAGTTGCTCTTCAGATTGAAGCGGCCAGTTTTATATCGACTATATGTGTGATCTCCTTTTTACATCTCGTTGTGTCATTTGAGTTTATTTGCTGTGTGTAGATTCAAGGATTTTGGTTATCTTGTCCAGGGATGCAAACTTGTCACCTTTCGGCGAAATTCGCCGTTTTGAATCCAAAATAGGTCGTTTGTGTGATCCATGTAGATCTGCAATACAAATATTTTGGGGTATGGGAGGGGGTCTGGGACCCGGATTAATGTGCGGCCGCAAGCTTTTTTTATATATTACAATGAAGCGCGAACTGTGTGCTCGAGTCTTCCTGCCTGTCGGCTCTGCTCATGATGTATAATAAGGCTCTGCTGCTCGGCGAAGATGGTCTAGCTTCAGCAGCTACATTGCCTACGGTGCGTTCGTTAATATTAACTGTGTGGTTCGGAGTCACTGTGGCACAGACTGGACCGCTGGTGAACAGCTGTTATAACGGGCCGTTCAGGTGTTCAGAGCAGAGCTCCCTGTCGGAGCGGCAGAGCGTGATGTGCACTGAAAAGTTTTTTTTTTCCGTCGCAATATTATCGTTGAGCTAGCTAACTAGCATACATTGTCACTATCTGCTAACGTTAGCTTTAGCCTTCGTTTTCTAATCGTTTTTTTCATAGGCTATAAACAGAGGTGGTATAAGTATATATCTTGTACTTGATTAAAAGTAGAAGTACTCAGTTATTTTACTTGAGTAAAAGTAGAAGTACTCAGATCTTGTACTTGAGTAAAAGTAGAAGCAGCCTACTCAGATCGTGTAGGCTACTTGAGTAAAAGTAGAAGGACCAGAGTGTAGGAATACTCTGTTACAGTAAAAGTCATGCATTCCAAATGTTCCTAAAGTAAAAGTAGAAAAGTATTATTATCAAAATATAGTGAAAGTAGCGACAGTAAAAGTAGTCATTTTGCAGATTGGTCCATTTCAGAATAATATGATATGTTTTATAATGAATTATCATTACAGTGTTATCAAAGCTGGTAAAGGTGCAGCTCGTTTGAATGACTGTATAATGCAGGGTAGCTTGTGAATTTACTCCAGGTGGGACTAAAGTCTGATTTAAGACTTGATTATATTTCACATCATTCGTCCACATCTGTAAAGTAACTAAAGGGATTAAATACATGTAGGGGAGTAAATAGGTGTATATAGGATATATATATTTGTATACATATCTGTAAATTGTATAATTTTATTTTTCGTATTTGGCATTTCTCTTTTGTCCACGGAAATACACTTGGCCCTTTCTCTTTTCCATGTGGAAAATGGCAGCTGCATATTCTGCTTTTCTCATCTGGCTCCCTGTCTGCTCGTTTACAATGAGACAATTATATAATTAATTACTAATAATCATTTAAACCTGTTATTACCAATATTTCACAAATTCTTCATGTAAACTTAAGAGCACAGCTGTATGTTGAGTATGTCAGCTTTGCTTGGTTCATCTTACTGGGGGGCAGCTACATGGATGTCGGTGCAGTCCACAATAATTTTGCAGTTGAAGGCAGAATGAATTTATTATTGACTCAGAATGGAGCACAACTTCATGTCATACAATACATTTACTTTATTTGTAATTGTGTAAAAAAATATGAGCATTGATTAGCAAGCAGGACCTGCAGGAACAGAGAATGGTGATGGATGGAGCTGGAAAGAGAGAAGAATAAAGAAAAAATATCAACTTTATTATCGGATATTAAAAATTCTATTTCAAAACAAGTTGCCGCTCCTACAGTTTTCTAGTATGTAAAGATGATTTCACATGACCAATGCAAAATATCACACTCAATACATGTGTGTCTCTGGGGGGTGCATTGTGCCTTTGATGTATATAAATAATATACCATAACCAAATACTATTACGTACAGTGGAAATCAGGTTGCCAGAGCAGGTCAGACCAGTGTGCATGTTCCTCAGGGTCTCAGCAGTTACAGGTGAGGTAAAGAAAATAAAAGAGAAAAAGGTCAGTAACAACACTTTAAAGTAACAACACTGAATAATTATCTCTTTTAATAATTTTCTCTCAGTAATCACACAACTACTGTCTTTCCAACAAACACATTGACTCACTCTCACTATCATCACAATGAAACACGTCCAGAAGAATGTCCTGCAAAGCTGCCTGCCTGCCTTCCTTGCTTCGACTCTCCCTGAGCTGCCTGATCTTTTAATGTTCAATGTTAACCATTTGTGCAGATAGCATTAAGTAGAAAAGATCGCTGATGCTAATGTGGCGTTAGCCTACCTCCCGCCCCCTTAGCACCTGGTGGAGGGGGCGATAGGTTACTCTTCAAATGTTTCACAAAATACTTACCATCATGACTACTCTTAGTGTTTAACATTTTGGTTTACGTCACGTTAAGGCTAATACAAATGACAAGGCTAAGTAATGTAATGTAATGCTAACTAACATGCTCGCTACTAGCTAGGTAGCTAACTTGACTATGTTCCATGCAAAACATGTATATTACCTGATATGTTTGGTCCAACGACTCCTGGTCCTTTCATAAGACGGGAAGCGATAGAACGAGCAAGTGGTATGATCACTTTTGTGATTACAACCTGGTACAAAGCACACAGGCATCTTGTAAAAGTGAATTTTTTGTAGCAATCTCTTATATTTATTGGAGGGAATAAATCAGTCTTCTTCTTCTTCTTTGCTTTAATTGCGAGATCTTCTTCTTTGCTTTGCGAGTCGCAACCAGTCTTGGAGCATTATCGCCTATGACATCACTTACGCGACCCAGAATGCATTTGGGATTTGTAGTCTTTCTAGTTGCGTATTTAACGTAGTCTTATATTTCAACAGTTTTACAACAAACTGTGACTTTTTTTACATGGAAATGATTGTTTAAGATTGACAAACATCATATGTGTCATTCGTGGCACAATTCAAACGGGATCAAAAGATAACTTTTCTCTCTCAATTGACTTCAATGTATAATTTTCCGCTTCCGGGGTCCCATGGAGGCTCCCAGAAGGGGAGGGAATTCGCCCCTCTATTATAGATGCAACAGCTTTAAACAAAACATTTTAACCTGTATCACAATGTGTTGCAGGTAAACGCAGAATTCACCCGCATCACCACCGTTACGCTGCTGCCTACCTTCATGTCTCAACTGGATCACCATTCGTCTCAGTTGATGAAGGTTTTCAAAAAGAAGGGGGGAACAGCAGGACGCAATTTGGGCCTGATCATGGCAGCCATCGACAAGGTATGTAGTTGTATTCAATTGTGTAGTTTTGGCACTGCAACACCATATTCTATTTATCTCTCTCTCTTGTTGTACCTCTCATATAAATATATTTTAACCTCTCTGACCCCCTTTCTTTGACTTGCCAAAAATCAGCACACAAGCATAATCAGTATTCTTGTGTGAAGATTTTGAAAATGTGTTTGTCCCTCAGGATCCCACATTTGAAACACGACGGGTGTCCTTAAAGCGCTCTGCGTCTACATGAATGAAAGTTCAGAGAGCTTCATAAAGGAATATTTGGTAAGTTGAAACATAGCCAAACACAGATATATATATATATATATATATATATATATATATATATATATATATATATATATATATATAAACTTTAAAGTAGAGACACTTTATACTGATATACACCTTAACATCAGCAGGAGAGGACTCTTTAAAGTAGAGACACTACATACTGATATACACCTGAACATCAGCAGGAGAGGACTCTTTAAAGTAGAGACACTGCATACTGATATACACCTGAATATCAGCAGGAGAGAACTCTTTAAAGTAGAGACACTACATACTGATATACACCTGAACATCAGCAGGAGAGGACTTTTTAAAGTAGAGACACTACATACTGATATACACCTGAACATCAGCAGGAGAGGACTCTTTAAAGTAGAGACACTGCATACTGATATACACCTGAATATCAGCAGGAGAGAACTCTTTAAAGTAGAGACACTACATACTGATATACACCTGAACATCAGCAGGAGAGGACTCTTTAAAGTAGAGACACTACATACTGATATACACCTGAACATCAGCAGGAGAGGACTCTTTAAAGTAGAGACACTACATACTGATATACACCTGCACATTTGCATAATATGTCCTCTTTAAATTAAAAGCAAAAATAACTACTTAAATAATTGAATTTGTTTTTTATTCAAAGTATTTGCTGCTACTTTGGTTATATTGTTCATGTACATTCAAAACTACATGTATTTATTTACAATGGAAAATAATAAAAGGATTTGCTCATTTGTTTCATATTATAAAATGATGTGTGTCAGGGCTAGTTCTCATACTGATAATCATGAATACTATGTTCTAATCCCACTTTAGGAGGTTGAACTTCCAACAACACAAATGGAGCCAATGGTATTGGGACTCTATCTCGTGAAACAAGAAGGAGCAGAGCCCAGGGAACCACTTGCGGATGTTGGTGTCATCATCGAGGGTGTTGGAGTGCTGCGAGAGCTGAAATACTTGGCAAATGGATGGGCATTACTGCTTGGACTGATTTACAGCCTCAATCTGAGCTACCCCAAGGAGCTGAAACATACATTTGAAATCATTCAAAAAGTATTGATGGGTTGGATGGCAACAGACTGTCAACCAAGGTGCAGGTTCTGAAAAACAGATTACAAGAGTAATCCCAAGGACAAAATACTGTGACAGAGATAACGTCCAGTTAATTTCCATCTCGGTACATTCTCTCACACACACGCACACACACACACCACACAACCCACACACCACACACAGAGCCACACCGCACACACAGAGACACACAAATACCACACACACAGACACACAAACACCACACACACAGACACACACAATTGTGTTTCTGCTTTTGAAAGTTCAAGGCATATGTTCATATATAACAGAGGCTAAGATCTACTGTAACACATTATGTGCTTGGGCAATATTATGTGATGCGTTTCATCTAAGTGTTTGGAAAGACATTAAAAACACCATACTTCGTAGTAAAGTTGCATTTTATAAAATGTTCATATAATAAGTCATTGTTGTAGCTTTTCAGCCCACATGTTAACTTCTTGAGTCACTCGTGTTTCTCGTCACTGTCAAATTCAGCAGCTGTGGGTTTTTTATGCCAAGAGCTTTACAATTCTAATATGTGCACCTACCACCATTGGGTTGTCGGAGTTAAGTGTTTTTTTGTTGTTGAATTGTTGTCGCAATTCAGATGGTTGTTTGCAAAATGCAATGTTATAAGTGTACACTACTGCACTTTGTCTAAAATTAACATTTTAAATAAAGTGAGGGGAATACAAATTACTGAGTTGTAGTCATTTGAATTACTTATATTGATAGAGCAATTTGGATTAAAGTATGTTGAGTGCAAATAACACAATCCTACAACATAAATTGAACTAATTTGTGTTAAGTGATTACAACCTAACTGTGTTAGGTAAATCAGTGCACACTTTAAGTAAATACAACATAATTGGGTTAAGTAAAAACATCAATTTAACTAAATTCAACATAACTGTGTTAAGCAAATACAACATAACTGTATGATGTAGAATTTAATTAAGATGCTTAGGTAAGCTTTACTTAAATCCAAGAAGTAAATATTAGTTTACTAGTCTGTTTCCTATTTACTTAGCCTTGTTACGTGCAACCGTTTGACATAACTGGATTAAGTCAATCTAACATTTAATTTATTTTAGTGTTGAGTAACCTCAATGGTATTGAACACATTTGTTGTTCAATGTAGTAATGAATATAATTTAGTTCCAATTTGATATAATTACGGCAGACATGTTTGTTAACTTTAGTGTGCAAGTAATAAAAGTATTATTTGAATGTGCAAATGCTGTAATCAGTTTGTTTCACCTTTTCTACTAGAACCATTGCCAACAGCTACCATCCCACCAACTGAATACCCTGATAAATAAAATAAAGAAATGTAAACTCCTGTCTCCTTGTGGTTTGTGGCTCCAGTCTGAACATTCATCTCCAACAATAAGACAACATAGTACCATAGTAACCCATAGTACAATCAGTGGCGGTGCCAGAGTATTTTTGTTGGGTAATCTATGGTAGGGCTAACCCATCCAGTGGTGGGGCTCAAGTCAGTATTTGTAATGTAATTCAGTGGCGGATTTAGGATTGTAGGAGATCCGGGGCTTAGCCCAGGAGTTGTTGGGGAGTGCAGGGGTAAAGTGTTATTTTTTTACAAGTGGGGGGTGGACCAAACATCCTTAAGGGGGGTCGTCGCCTCCTTTAGGGAGGTCTGGGGGCATGATCCCCCGGGAAGATTTTTTTTTAAATATTGAAGTTCAAAGCATCAATCTGGAGCACTTTGAGAGCAACATTAACCCTACCTTAATAATACCTTAAAGCGGACAAAAGGCACTGGAAAACACTTATTCATTAACACCCTTTGATGAAGCAAACTAAGTCCTTAACTCACTCAAATACAGTCGTTTACTTATTTCAGTGAAACGAATGTGCGTAGAGTTTTAAAGCATGCGGATAGTCTCACTTTGATTCTGGCGCATTGCTTATCGTTTTATAGATCTATTCTCATCAACCATATTTGTTTGTGACGTAAAGAGTGTAAGAGTCACGTTTCTGAATCGGACACTCTGAGTGGATGCAGCCACAGCCAATCGGAGTCTGATTCAGAGGGTTGCCTGTCAGTTCCGTTGCTGTGGTTCCGTTGTTAAGTGTACTGAAACGAGAGCCGGTATAATTCCAAAACAATATAAAAATTAGAATACGTTATTTTTGTGTCTTAAAGGTAGACTGAGGTATGAAGGGTTAACGTTACATCTTAGGATAATTTTTAGTCATGTTCTGTATATAACATACACGGGTATAATAATGTGGTTACTCAATGTTTACTAGCTATAACGTTAACATTACATCACTCTTTTTCACTTCTTACTCAGTCAGCCAGAGTGCAGATATCACCATTAGATTCACAAACCTGAAACATCATCCATTTCTTCACTACTGGTGATGACATTGTTGTCAGCTGCTGATACTACTGCTGCTGCTGCAGCTTGTGGCGCCTTTTTCAATGAAAATAACTTTCTAATATCCATAACTTTGTAGGCTATTAGCTTAAAACTTGTCGCGCCATAAGAGAGCCATATGGCGATGGGCACTAGGAAGGATCACTTCTTCTTCAGGCAGGCCAGGCTCCAGGATGAAATGACTGTCACGGCCTGGCTCTTGGCCATAACAAAAACGTGGAACGGACGCAATGTAAGGAAAGATATTTATTATTACCATTAAACTAAACAGAGCTACCACAATGGGATGTGTTGATCAGTAAGATCAGTAGTGTATGTGTGGGTGTGTGAACATGGTGTGGTCGTGCAAAGTGTTGACTAAGGTGAAGGGAAACAAAATCATAAGTCAGGTAGCTGCTCTCCAAAACAGATCCTCCAACAGAGAGAGCAAGTAAGTCTCTGGCTCGGGCCTTTCACTCCTCATGACCGTGCCAACAGCCAGGTGCCCTCAATCAGTGCTGAAGGTTAAGGGGACATACACACACACAACAGGTAAAGTAGGGCACAAAGCGCCTCGACCAGCTGCTGTTTCGTTCAGAAAATCTCCTGTTCATTTCCCCAATGACACTGTCCAATGTGCTGAAGAAGAGCCGCTTGCACTCTGTCTCACTTCCTATGTCCTGCTGACCTATAGTACTATCCACCACGTACTGCTTCAGGTGTGTAGGGACTTGGCGAGCTCTCTTCATTGGCGGAGGAGCTGCTGGTTCTGATGCGTCAGCTGAGCTGCCAGTGGAACACTGTGCCCAAATGGCTTGGAACTCTGAGTCAATCCAGAGATGCTCCACGCAATCCAACGGACTTTTAACAACCTTCACTCCAGTGTAGAGGTCTGTTTTTTTATCCTGCAAGACTTTGTTAGGAGGGTCCAGAAGGGCGAGGATTTTGTGGACCATAACCGCAATAAATTTGAAGTGGGGTTCTTGAACTGCTTTTAGGAGACCTGCTGCCTCTACTCTTAGTTGGGTGGGAAGACCACTGCTGTCAATCTCCGCAAGGAACTGCTCGACAGCGTCATAATTGTTGACTATGACTGACATGGTACCTAGGTGACCGGTCCACCTTTGGTCCAATAACCTTTTCAGGCATTGTCCTGTGTACACACACAGGGCCGTGGGAAGTAGGGGTGCTGAGGGTGCTGCAGCACCCCCTGGTGGAGGACAGGGTATCTGCACTTCCACAAGATTAAATACAAATATAATACAACAAAAATAATTGTCAGCCTTGATGTAACAACATTCATAATTAAGTAAAGATAACACCCTTTTCACCCCTGTTACATTTTCCATTTGCCCTGTACGATGGGCGCTGTAAGTGATGAAAGTGGGGGATGTTGGCTTATCAGGCGCCCGCAGCTCACAGCCAGCGTGAGAGAGAGAGAGATAGATAGAGAGAGGGGGTGCACCGGTACCGGCGGGGAATGTTGTTAGCATCTGCTGCGCTAACGGATATAAGAAGCCGTTTCTACAATAATGTTGAGGGAGAGCTCTCCTGTCAGACTGAGAGGCTCAGTGAGGTAAAGGACTCTGAGTGTTTAGATAGTTCACTTTAGTCTAAGTTGTCTCAGTGGGTCTCAAATGTTTTGATCACAATTTATGTAAACAAATATTTACAAGGCACTCCTTTATAATTATTAGAATAAATAAAAACAGGTTTGAAATCATTCCAATGTATACTATAGGACAGTAAACCAAAAATATTGTTTAAAACTGGAGAGATTTAAAAATATGCATAAATAAATAAATGTTAACTGATAAAAGAAGATATAAATGAACCACAAAAATAAAACATTTACTTGTTATTGGTGTGGAGGAAACTTCTGTGTAGCAATGCAATGGGAGTCACCGACCCATGAAGGAGACACAGGACGAGCAGGAGTTCTGATGTCAAACACTGATATTGAATACAAGCATCGGCCGGAGAAATTCACATCACAAGTCACATAGTCAAAGGTTCTGACTGCACGGGTGGGTTGCCATGTCAATTCTGATCAGCCTCCCATCTTGGTAGACCATTTAACTAGCTTACAGAGAGTCAAATCAACATATTGGGGATGCGCATTGATACCTGGAGACTGTCTCTGACCCCTGTTGTGCTTTGAAGCCAGCGTTCTCAGAGTCGTATAACTCCCTACTTCCTCCAGATCAAGTCATAAAACTTATAGTATCAACATGCGGCTACATTATCACGTTCCTTACGGGAGATAAGGATCAGGGCTGATCGTAAATGTCAACACACAGGAAAGGGTTAATTTCTTGGAGTGAAGACAGAATTATTCCCTCACAATTGGCTATGGTAGGTCATCGGTTATGTTCACATACTTATTTGATTATTAAAATGCAAACCGATCTTTTTCATATGGGTGTTTTAGAGTTGTACCCCCTAGATCAGTATCTAGTAATTGGACGCTCAAAGTGCACCAGATTGAAGCATTTTAATTTAAAATGTTGAAAAAGATCTTCCCGGGGGGGCACCCCTGGACCCCCCTAGAGGATGTGAAGTCCACCCCCCAATTAAAATATGTTCATGCAATACTGAATACATTTGAAGCCTTTTTATATAAGCAGTCCACCATATCAATATATTTCTCTGTTTGTAGTGTATTGGCATTTTGTAGAGCTTTTTCATTGCCAGCTAAAATCTTGCCTAGGGCAGCAAATTGGTCAAAACCGGCCATGGTGTCATCCCCACAGCACCCCCCGTTTCAAACATGTTCCCACGGCTATGCACACACATCAAAAAAGACTTGCAGAGTGTTCTCCGAGGACATGGCATGAATAACCACCAGATGTAATTGGTGGTTGAAGCAATGCACATATGGGACCTCTCTCTCAACTTTCTCCTGCAGTATTTTCTGTACGCCTCCTCTTTTCCCTGACATCACACTTGCACCATCATAGCACTGGCTGGGGATTTTGTCTGTTGTGAAGCATGCCTTTCTTAGCTCAGAAATGACAAGGTCTGTCAGACTTAGGGCATCACAATGCTTCGTAGTGGCCATTACCAGCAGTCTCTCACGAATATCATTGTTCTTATTTAGATAACGGACCACGATTGACACATTTTCACGACCTGTTGGATCCTTGGTCCCGTCCACCTTTAAAGTGTACCAGCTGTCTCCTATTTCTTCAACTATTTCACTGGTCACTATTTCACTCATGAGCCCTATTATTTAGTTTTGAATGTCATGTGAAGTGTGTGTGGCATTTTTCGGAATAGTGCTGAATGCCTTTGCTAAGGCCGGTCTTTCCTCAGTGTATATTCCCTCATAGACAAAAACAGTCCACTTTCCACCTCTTCTCTTGACTCCACAGCATCCGAGGTCCCCCTGAGCGGTTGCTGTTGTGACACAAGGAACTCAAGGATGTCCACGATCGCACTTAAATATTGGCGATTTCTTGCCAGTTGCCCCTCATTAACAAGCGTGGAGAGCTCAGATCCTGTAGCACTACGAGCACCATATTTGATCCAGAGAGCGTTGCATTTCAAATGTTCCTTGCTGGATGCATGTCTTGAAAAATCTTTGGTGCTATCAGTTGCACATTTCCAATTACAGAAGCCGGTTTGTGTGAAGGCTTTGTCTGCATTAGCACCACACCCTATGTTAAACTTTCAACATGGAAAGCAAAATGCAGCATCAGCCACAACTGAATATTCCAGCCACTTTCTTCAATTAAACCAATTCTTGGTAAAGGTGCGTTTTTGGCCATTAATTATTCGGACAGGGTAGGACTGCAGGATAACCTGGGCTGGCCCCTCTGTCCCAAGATCGTGGCATTAAAAGGTGGAGCTGGAGGCGGCTATTGACCCATTCTAGTGCTTATTGTGGAACAAGATGCTCTGGCCGCCGCCGGGACATCTTCTCTGGCTGGTGGAGTTAACTCGCTCTGAACTAAATCCCTCTATGGAAGCTCGGCCTCCACAATATCTTTGCTGCTGCCAGAACTACCAGCCTTCTTGTTGGACAACCACTTTCGGATATCCATCCTGACCTTTTCATAATAAAGTGACTAATATATAAACCAAATGTAATATTGGATAAAATACTACACCAAATGGACAGACACAGATTAAAAGCAAAGCCCCCTGGTTTGTCTCTAGAGTCAAACTGCCATGAGAAAAATCGGTACCACTTTACAATAAGACTACCCTTATAAAGGGTTTACGAATAGTTTGTAATTCATTTATTAATTAAGTTAAATCATTAATAAGCTTTTATAAGATTTGAGATAAACAGGGCAACTGTGACCGGTTGCTTGCCAAATAGTGAGCCCACATTTATCTGTACTGCTAAGCTTTATTAGAAATGTTAGTAACTCATTAATAAATGGGAATGTGTTTTACACTTTACA
Organism: Notothenia rossii; assembly: GCF_949606895.1. Lineage (NCBI taxonomy): Eukaryota > Metazoa > Chordata > Actinopteri > Perciformes > Nototheniidae > Notothenia > Notothenia rossii. Next base: position 57,681,892 of record NC_136905.1, on the reverse strand, counting down.
ATAAGGCTCCCTTTTGGCAGTTATAAATGTTAGTAACTCGTAAAAAAAAATTGTCATAAAGAGATGCCAAGAAACATCAAGATGGAAGGGGTCTAAGGACAGAGGGTGTCATATTGTCATACTGATATTCTGTACAAACTGTGAAGTCCACTGAGACAAATGTAACATTTGTGATATTGGGCTATATAAATAAACATTGATTGATTGATCGACTGAAGGCGGGGTATAACCTCACTGAACAACACATACCAAGGATGCTGGCTGATGAAGAAGACAAAGTAAGCTATCCAATATAAGGTTTAGTCATCTTGCCAATAGTGAGCCTGTGTTGACGTATGAAAACTATGTTAGAACTGGTTTATAAATGGTTCTTAATGATTAATAAAGTGTTTACAACTTAATTAATAAATTAATTATTTATGAATCTTTTATAAGGGTAGTCTTATTGTAAAGTGGTACCGAAAAATCGAAATCAATGTTCCACAATCCGTCACTAGATGTCACTCATTGTACCAATACGGTTTATATCATACACAGCATATTATTATTATTATGGTAAAAATCGAATATAAACTAATGTAATATTGAATCCCACACTTGACGGTTGAGAACATAAATTCGTAACTTACCTCGTTTAAAGCTTTGTTGTAGTACTATGTCAATATTTATAATATATTTCGAGGGAAGGTAGCTTACATTGAATTACAAGTAGAAGAAGAAGAAGTAGAAGAAAAAGTAGAAGAAGAAGAAATACGCTAACGCTACAAACAGGCACAACTCTGTTACTCTGTTTTTACCATAGACTGGTTTTTACTGACATCTAACATTTTATTTCACCTTGCTTTATGTTTTTTAATGCACATTCAAAAACGGGAGCATTTTGCGTTGTTTCAACCGGGTACCGGCCACCGAAAACAGGGACTTTGCCCAGAAAACGGGGATGTTTTGGTCTGTGGACTGTGTTTACAGCTAAGCACACACGCTAACATGAATTAAGACTACAAGCTCACTTGGGGTTGAGGCTTTTTTACACGTTGCTTGACTGCCTGCCCACATATCTGATCCAAACATAGTAACGTATATTGGGGAAAATAATTATTTAAAGTTATTTAATAATTGTGACATTTATCGTACTTTTTGATGGATGAATGATGCTCAAAGGGAGGGGGCAAAGAATACAACTGAGGGGGCAATGCCCCCTTTTGCCCCCTCGTGGCGCCGGCTCCTTCTTCAGGGCAGGGAAGGTTACGCAGTACGCAGGGTACTGTCCCGCAGCGGCTGCCTCTCTGGTGGACTCCGGTACTGCACATTACTCCCGAGACGTTTAAATTTTTTTTTTAAAAAAACATCCGGGGCTTTTCAGAAAACATCCGGGGCTTAAGCCCAAGTAGCCACCCCCTAGCGCCGCCACTGATGTAATTACATACACGCTATATCGCACCCCTTGACAGTGAAACGCCATGCATGAGGCTTTTATTAGCTTTTATTCTTCTCCTTCTATCAGCTAAATTACATCGAGAGCAACAGGTGTGAGTTAAACAATACAATAGCGGCTAGCCTATTCTGCTAATTCCAAGTTGTTACATGCTACGCAGCGGCAGAAACAAGAAAAGTTGGCATATAGAATTGACACAGAGAGGGGGAGAGAGAGGGACAGAGAGAGAGAGACACAGACACAGGTAAACAGAGAGAGACAGAAACAACACACAACAGGTGGCCTGTGTCTCTATTGTCATACAAAACACTTTTTCAAATGACCCATTATTACAAATATTCAAAACTCACTATTCACTCTTCAGGTGGGTCAGGTGACTCTGGCACCTGTTCGACTTGTACCTCAATGCGAGGGCGTTTAAGAACAAATCTATCCATCTGAAATATACAATTAATCCTACAAGTTCTGCTGTCAGTCTGCAATTTACTCAGCGCAAGTTTGGGGACTTTTCACTGTGAACGTGACGTATCAGTAATGCGTGATGCAACAGACCCAACGTTTGTTGCTCTGATTGGCTGTAGGTCTATTCAAATTCCATTCGGACTCGGAGGCATTTTGATCTGATCACGGCTGCGCTGATATTATAACGCGAGAGAATTTCCAGACCTTTAGTGTATAAAACTCCACTACTTAGACTATTCCTTGCACCCCTCTAACATAATCCTGAATGGTCTCAACCATATTGCGTCAGTAACATGCACTTGTTGTTACAGCAGGATCAGTTTGTGTGTTGTGGACACACTGGTAGATTTTCGCAATCCGTGTTCTCAACATGCTTACTTTAACATACTTTTTCATGGTCGGGCTAAGGTAGGGCTAAGCCATTTCTTGGTATGGCTGTAGCCTACCCCAGCCATACCCTGGCGCCGCCACTGAGTACAATGATCAATGAACCCAAAAAACACATGTTAAGAAGTCATAAAAGCACCAGAGCATAATTAAGACACAATAAAAACACAATAAAACAAAACTTACAAATGAAATTTAAAACAAACAAAATAAAAACATAGTATTAAATGGAATAAAATCAGGCACACCGGTTACCCAAACGCCTGCCCAAACAGGAATGTCTTTCAAATAGTTTTACAAGAGTCAACAGACTCCGCAGAGCGTAGATGAGCAGGCAGAGCATTCCATAAGTTAGGAGCCACAGCTGCAAACGCTCGATCACCGCGGGTTTTAAGATGGGTGCGTGGAACAGACAGTACATTTTGCCTCTGAGACCTGAGTGGGCGGGCTGATGTATGAGGGTGAATTAAGTCAGTCACATAAGCAGGAGTCTGACCGTGCAATGCTCTGTAGGTGAGAGTGAGGATTTTGAACTGTATCCTATAGGCTACAGGGAGCCAGTGAAGAGATCTCAGTATTGGGGTAATGTGGGAGCATTTGTTTGACCGGGAGAGAAGTCTTGCAGCTGCATTCTGGACTGACTGCAGGCGACCAAGAGCAGACAAACTGAGAGAGGAGAACAATGCGTTGCAGTAATCAATGCGAGATTAAATAAATGCATGGATAATCATTTCTAGGTCGGGTGTAGAAACTACAGATCTCAGCTTGCTAATATTTCGTAGGTGGAAGAAACATGATCTCGTCAGTTGCTTAAGATAGGTATCAAACGATGTGGATTGGTCAATTAGCTAAATAGCTAATTAGCTTAGGCAATACTAAAGCATGAACCAAACAAGTGTAACGTTAGCTTTCTAGCTTGCTTACCTTCATATTTGTCTTTGTTGTTCTCAGTTTCTCAGTTCTGCAGTTAGTCTCACGTTTTCAAATGCAATGTCTGATCATGCAGATGGATTTCAATGTGACGCCGCGTATCAAGTGTGACGTGAATCCAAGCTACAAGGAATAATGGTGCGTTCAGGTTCACACGGCTCAGAGACCAGACCACTGCTCTGACGCTTTGAAAGCAACTTCGAGGTTTTAACAGTATCAGGGGCACAAAGGCCATGGTGGCCGTAGGACGTACTATTATTTTCGGTGCTTCACGGCCAGACCGAGGGGCCATGGCCGCTGGTGAAAATCCTACCCTGCCTGCAACACAAACCGCTTTCTGTGCATGGATCGCTGTGCATTCGTGTTGTGTGGTTTTTTTGAGACTCCCCTGACGGTCACCCGATTCGTGCTTGTAATTTGTTCTATCTATAGCCAATCAGATGTCTCCTCCATTCTAAGCCAATCACATGAGCGCACCCCCACGAGGGAATGATTTCTTGCGTTAATGACGTAGCGCTTCATATACGCATTTTGCGCTGTCCGGAGCTGACAGGTCCATCTCAGGACACCTCCACTCTCAGTACATTTCCACTTTCCGAACAAGGAATGCACGCAATTACAATCTTTTATATTATTAAGGTACAGCGTCACTTTCCGAACCATTGATGAATGCTTGTGTACACAAAAACGGCAGGTAAAACCATTTTAAATGTGTGTTTCCTGTATGGCGAATACATCATTATATATTTTTCAAATTAATGAAAGCTCAGCGCAAGTTCAATCAGGAAGACCAAGCTCTTCATTCATATTACATGTCATTTCAATACTCTCTCCTCCCTCATTAAAGGCATACTTGTCAACCCTCCCAATTTTCGCAGGAGACTCCCGATTTCATTGCCCTCTCCCGGTTTCCTCCCGGGGTCATATTTCTTCCGCGGTCATATTTCTCCCGCATTTCTCCCGATTTCTGACAAAATCAGATTTACACACGATTGTTTCCACTCGGACTTTAATGCAGCTACACCATTGTTTGGTTTCCATGGTAACACGTCTCTTTAGTAGCGCGCGCAACTCAAAGTTTGAGAGGGTGAGGCAGATATTCACAGAAAACATAACAAGAATTGACAACTACTCTATTCTCTGCTCACTCCTTTCCTGTAAAATACAGGTCCAGCCCACACATATGCTCCATCAAGGATGGTGCTACAGGCCGCAAGGCAGTGCACTTACAACTACAATAAACATGTTAATGTTAATCTAACAGCTCCGGCGATCCACTAGCACCCCGCCCCCCCACCAATTTTGAATTTTGAAATGCTCCCTATTTCTGAGGTATTTCTGAGTATATAAATATAGTTGTTTTTTTCAAAATACCAAACAAGATCCTGCATTTTAGCCACGCCTCATTTCCCTCTATATGCTCTTTCCACCCCTGTTTTTGCAAGGGGCTGATTCTGTGAGCTGCAGCTGACCACGCCCCCCCTGCAGGAGAGGGGACCGTGCTTTGAGATCAGCTGCTAGGCTGCAGCAGGGAGAAGAGGGGGACAAAAAGAGATCTCCGTCCTCCGTGTTTTATTCTTAGATTTAAACTTTAACGGACATGTTGACCGTTGAAAAAAAATCTAACTGAAACTCTGCCGCACGGTCCCCTCGTTCCTTGGAAGAGGCGGAGAGGTGGGTGTTTGTCATCTTCTGGTGGACTAACCATTGAGAATTACAGCGAGGGAGGGATTGCAATGAATAACAGCAGCAGGAGCAAACACTTGCCTCGGGTAGGAAGAAAAAGAGCCACAGCGGAGAATAAACAGAAGGGCAACCATGCGTGGGAAGTCTTCTTCCCTGCTTTTGTGACACACTACAGCTCAACTTACAGGCCTGGCATATGTACTACAGCGTCTCCAGCGCTTTCGAGCGGCAATGGCCGGCGGTGGCCCAACCTCTCATTCCCCTGATAGGAGGAGAATTGGCCATATAGGCAGAGCACCACTTCTGTGACGTAGAAAATAATTCAAATCTGGATCAGTCTGTATCAGATCCGTTGCAGCCCCGTTTTTAGAGATTTGGGTATGGAGGAAAATAGAGAGGGTTGTGTTTTCTGAAACACTGGGGACACATATTCGTGTATAAAAGACGTACAAAAGTGCATTTTGCATGATAGGTCACCTTTAAGTGATTGGGGGCATCACTCCCCAGCTAACCAATCACTCCTCTCTCCATTCTCACAACTCCTCTCTCCATTCTCACAAGCCTATCATTGCACCCGCTAATCCCTTTAAATCTGCTCTTCCCTCTTGTCAGCTGTCATTTCAGGTGACAATATGCAACCCTCCTCCATCCCTCTCGCCTCCCGTCTCCTACAGGGCCAAGCTAAACCTTCTCCCTTCAGACCGGTCCCACCTACTTATCACAACCACCTTTGTCTAGACCCCGGGGGGGTTTCATCGGAGCGGTTTTTCCCCCTCCTGAATGATTATCCTGCAAACTGGGGCCTAATTGCCAAACACCATTCCATTCACCTGTTATAATTCTGGCAATCATTATTACATTCATATTATGTGTTCCGGTAATAAATATGTATTTCATACATCAACGTCTCTCCTGATTGAACTAATATTAGCCTACAATAAGTGGGGAAATTATCAAATAAGAAAATAATTGTCTTTTAAATAACAAACTAAAGGGAAAAATCAATTTGACACAGCTGAAGCTCTGGCCTTCCTTAAAAACTAACTAATTTAATACAAATCACAGTTGTATTACACACAATGCACTGTTTTTAAAGAATTAAAGAAGCCTCACGTGAGTTACTACAAGCTATAAAGTAAATTTTAACAATGTTTTATAGAGTATAAAACATTAAGCTCACTGCGGGACGTTGCAGAACATAGTGTTGCCGACACGTAATTTAGCAGATTCCGTGTCTCCACCACGTAATGCGGTGTTAAGGAGTCGTGTTAATTTCACGTATTTTGATGAGACCAGGGTGATACTGACAGCGCAGCGTCATACTTCCTTAATGAAAAGTAAACCTATAATATTAGACAAATATGAAGAAGTTAGACTTTAAACATCCATGACATAAACACTTTATCCAGGATAAAAGCCACATAGTTTCACCTGCAAGGTGAATATAATATGCAGATTATATTTCATTTGAAAGCCAAAAACATCTGAATGCAGCTTTATAAATAAAATAAAAATAAGAAAATTCATATGTTCCTGGCGGAGTAAACAGTAAAAAAAAAAAAGAATTTGTACTGGCGTTTTTGAAAAGTGCTGGTAAATTCAGCCATTATCACACAAAGTTAAGAATGCAGAACAGCTGGTACAAAAAAATAAAAACGACCAAGTGTTTGAATGCGTACATTAACAGTTTTATGATATTACTGCCCCATCAAAGACACAAGTGGATCTGACTTTAATTATATTTGATTCAAGTGTTTCGTCAACTTAATCTGTTGTTTAAAATAACACTTCGGCATACAGTATGTGACAATGTACGTGTTGCACGGCCAGATACGTCTCGAGAAGCTGACTCAGATGAATGAGGCGAGTAAACACAGCTGACAGCCACCGTGAAACTCGAGCGATTATTCACATTGCGTCCGGTGTGAACGCACCATTATTACAAGTATTATATACAGTGCTTGAATTGGAATAAAAAAGGTGCCAGTACTCTAAATCAGCAACTGTTTCAAGTCAATTTATTTATACAGCCCAAAAACAAGTATTTGGCTCAAAATCATTGTATATCCTATAATGCTGGTGGGTTTGTCTCTTTACTGTATATTTTAGAAAGGCTCACTTTACGTAAACAAAATGACTCAGGGTGCCAAAAAAAGAACTGCTATTTTTATAACATTTTATAACATTTATAAAAAAAAAAATTAAATATTGAAGTTAGATGCATCAATCTGGTGTACTTTGAGAGCAAAATGAAGAGATATATGGATACCTCTCAACATCCATATCAAACAGAACTGTAAGCAGATTAACTTTTTCTTTATGGATATAAAATAAACTAAAGCCTGACTCCTACTGGCGGCTGGTTAAATGACTCCTCGTCCCTGAGTACACTCACCATCTTTCAGCAGGAAAGGAGAGAGGGAATCAATGGAGCCTCCAGGGAGGACACAGGGGAATCCAGACGTTGGTCTATGAGATGTAGACGTAGCACTTTGTATGGAGACCTGAGAGAGAGAGAGAGAGAGAGAGAGACAGAGAGAGAAAGAAACATTATATACTGTATGTGTTCATTATATCTACTATTTCAATATTATTATGTATTGTTTCATACTCACATTGTTAAAAAAGGCTCCAGAAGGCCTTGGGGACAGCAGTATCAGGGGCTGGAGCTGGACAGGCTCTTTCATCAGCACTTCTCCTTCCCTTTGCCAGCCACGACCTCACATACTTTTCTGGATTGAACTGTCCTAGCGGTGGTCCATTGCATTTGATAAAAACCAAACTGGACAGTCGGCTGACAGAGAGAGCATTCCTTTTTGCAGTAAGGATATCATTCATGCTGCTGAATGCCCGCTCACACTCACTAGTGGAGACAGCGATGGTTCGGACTGCTTTTAGTAGAGGCTCCATGGCAGCAGGCGTACGGGATGCCCTGATTTCCTTGTATTCACGAAAGCCCTGAACAGTCTCTCTTCTGTCCACTTTCAGCACTTCGCACAAACGTAGCACCTCTGCGTCCCCATACTGTATGTCTAACTCCTCTTCAGGCCAACTACCAGGATGGAGAACTTTTATGTCATGTATTAGCTGATTGTCCCGGGCCTCCCGGCCATGTAATGGGCTTTCTCTTGTGCTGACATGAGAGGAGGTTGTGGAAGTCATTCTGTGTCTCAGATAGGGCTGCAACGATTAGTCGACATAATCGACGACGTCGATCATAAAAATTCGTCGACGCGGAATTTTAGTGTCGACGCGTCGTATAAAAACAATCAGAGAGCCGGTAACGTTAATTCAAAACTGCGCAAATGTTCATTTGTAACTGCAATGCACTACAGGAAGTGCTGGGGGCAGTATACTCTCCATTGTCTGCCATGACTGCATTCTGTACTAACAACAAAGAAGAAAGAATACGAACGATGGCGGAAAGGAGAGAGAATGAGGGTGATGAAGAGCTCAAAAAAGCGAGACCGAGAGTTTCGAAAGTGTGGGAGTATTTCACAGACGACAAGCCAAAGAAGTCAGTGAAATGCAGAATGTGTAAAGGGGAATTGGCATTCCACGGCAGCACTACAGTGATGCACGAGCATTTAAAACGCAAGCACCCTGGAACCGTGAGGACTGCTACTTTGGATCATGGGTAAGTTTGAGCAAGTTAGCCATAGTCATGTTTACGTTAGCTTACATGTTGGAAAACAGAACATCTCATGGTTAATGCTTGCTAAGCAAACGCTATTTCAGTTATGTTGAGGCTGCGTGTCCACCAACGAGCTGCTAAACAGCGCCAAGCTTACAGCGTAGTAGAGCACACTAGAGCTTTATGGACGCTGTAATTAATTCCAAACTTAAAATAATAATTAACAAGGGTCTGCGAAATGACAAGAATAAAATGCGATTGAATTGATCCTGGGACTGGACAACAGGGTGACATTCACAGGTGTGCAGACTTGAGGTAAAACATGCACTGGAGCCCGGAAAAGGAGCCGTGCCCACAGGAAGCAGAGATGGAGGGTGTGACAGAAATAATCGTTAGATTAGTCGACTAATCGAAAAAATAATCGACCAAATTAGTCGACTACCAAAATAATCGTTAGTTGCAGCCCTAGTCTCAGATTCTCTACCATACTGCGGAAAAACTGACCTGCATGAATCTGTACAAGCCTGCCATTCTCATGCAGGGCAACACCCTTGAAAGATTTCTCAGCTAGAGCTCTATGCACTGTAGTCATATTTGGGCCAGGCATGGAGACCATGGATTCAAAAACTCGTATTTCTTGAGTTAGGAGCCTATCTGCTGTTGGCAGTGTCATCTCTCTGTTTTGGAGTTGCCGAGAGAGGTCGCTGAGCTCTGTGAGCGCATCATACATCAGTCCCAGATTGCTGACAAACGGTGCAGATGTGAGCACATCATCAAGGCCCTTGTACTTTGCTCTGTCTCTGGAATCCCTGCTCATGTCGTTTGCAGCATTTGAAAAGTGATCATGAAGCACTCTGTAGTTTTCCCAGACTGCTCTGACGCTCCTTTCACTTGAAGCTACCCAGCGGATGGACAAAACACGCCCGATCACCAGGAGACGCTGTCCGACTGCTTGTGCACACTGCGCTAACTGCCTCCGATTTTTGGGGGAGGCATGAAACAAAGAGTAGAGTTTATCAAAAAATATTTGAAAATGATTGACCCCTGAGACCTCCTTGACCACATCCCCAACTGCCAGCTCTAGTCAATGATTTGAGCAGTGCCACACAAACAGGCTTGGGAATTTACTACACAACTGGGTAGTGTTATGCCCCTAATATGGGGAAAATATAAGACAAAGGAAACAGAGACGATGTTAGCTTGCTTCAAGTCTTATGTATTATGCCCGCCAACAACATGGTACACATAGCACGCTGTATAATACAGAACATGGATTCTTGATATTAAACAACCACTAACAATGCGCGTACTGCAAACATACATCCAATTTAACACACAAGATGTCACTTTTTAAATGCACAGTACAAACATACATATCCAAATTAACACCCAAACTCCCCTTCTTGGAGCTAAACTACACTATCATAGCTAGCTGCGCTAGCATAGCTAACGGCGCTCGCAAAGCTAGCATACACAGCTACAACAATTACAGAACCTAGAGAAACCCTCCAAAAATACCTCTAACAACTATCACTATTCACATTAATATTATACACAGTCAGTCTACATATATAACGTTTCTCACGGATGAACTCACCTAATATGGGGAAAATATAAGACAAAGGAAACAGAGACGATGTTAGCTTGCTTCAAGTCTTATGTATTATGCACCCGCGGCAAGCAACACGCGCCCTCTGCTGGACAGACCCGGAAGGTCATCAACCATGACTTATATCTATTACACACTCCCCTTCAAAACAGATGTCGTCCCGACATTCTAATCCACAATATTATGCCTACATGTCAGCAACATCTATAACATTTATTAAACACATACCACGCTCACTGTTCAGTCTGGCAAAAGTGCACACACTCAATTTACACATTTAAGCCCTTGGCTTAGTAGAAAGTCCATCATTGTATGACAAACATATGTTCACAAGCTCTCCGTTTGTTTTTGTTTTTTACAGTCCCTGAATGTATGTTGTGTGTGTGAGTGCTCTACTTCTTGCTGCATATGTGGCCAGAAGAAACGGTCTCGAATATGCATTATTTCAGGCTAAACATGTTTAGTACATTTACCTATAAAGTGCAATGTTACAGTCTGGAACTCTTTTCATACATTTGTTTTTGACCTCCTTTGTCACACATAGTTTCAACATAGTCCGTTGCTACCTTGTTAACAGTTCTGCCTGTGCAGCATGTCCAAGTGAACTACACTCCTTTAAAACAGGTGAGTGAGATATGATTGACTGTAACAGTGTCATGTAATGATATATTGTGTGAAAACACAGCCCATAAATGTATCTCATGTCAACAATCACTTTGAATGTGACCTCTGCCGTCCATTTTCCTTTGTATGTGTTCTTTGAGTGTAATGTATGTGCATTTACTCAGTTCAATGGTGTGCAATGTCACTACCCTCATATCCATAGTACTGCTGAAAGTGGTATGGCGGTACAGTGTGTGTCCATGGCACCTTTAAGTTTGTATGCAGAGGTGGTGCTTTTATGTTGTAGCAGTCTGGTGAGCCAAGCCTATCATATGTGAAGACCTTTGGTCGTCTGCATTGTCGTCGATGCCCTTGAAGCTCCTTACTACTGGGGTCACTTTGAGCAGGTGATGGGACAGCATTCTCCACAGGTAGATCCTCAACGTAGCTGTCATTCTCCACAGGTAGATCCTCAACGCAGCTGTTTCCAACGTAGCTGTCATTCTTCACAGGTAGATCCTCAACATAGCTGTCCTCAACGTAGCTGTCCTCCCCCTCCGGCAAGTACCCAACTTCGTGTGCCATTTCTTGTTCTTTCTCTGGCTCAGCTGACAGGTTTTCCTCAGAGTGTATGCATTCAAGCTCCACAGGTGTACTAGTGCACGCAGGATTCACTGTCTCAGGTGGGCATGGATTTGATTGCTGCTTAAGTGGTGCTAGATAATACTCATCATCCTCTTCCTCCTCCCCTGTTTGCTCCGCTTCCTCATTTCTCTCCACACTCTTTCTCTTTGCACGTGGCTGTACTTGAGTTTCCAGCGGCAGGTTGTCACATGGGAGGAGAAGATTACGATGTAAAACCCTTGATCTCCCTGTCCCTCTCTCAGGTCTGAGTTCATAAACAGGGATATCTTGACTCACTTGACGCACAACTGTGTGAATAGCATCTTCCCAGTGATTTCTCAGTTTGCCAGGACCACCGCGAGGTATCATGTTCCTGATTAATACACGATCACCAGGCTGTAATACTGAGCTTCTCACCTTACTGCCATAATGTGTCTTGCTTCTCATAGCAGCTTTGTGAGCATTTTCTCTTGTGATCTCGTATGCCTCCTCCATGCCCTGCCTCCACTTTTCCATGTAACGATGATGATTACTGTCCCCTTGCTCCACGGTCAAGTCGAACAGCATATCAACTGGCAACTGTGGAGAGCGTCCGTACAACAGGTTGAAGGGTGAGAAACCTGTTACATCACTACGAGTACAGTTGTAGGAGTAAATCAGTTTATTTAGTGAGTCTTTCCAGTTAGTCTTTTGTCTCTCTGTGAGGGTCTTTAACATCTGGAGTAATGTTTGGTTAAACCGCTCGACCTGTCCGTTTCCTTGTGGGTGGTAGGGAGTGGTTCTCGACCCAGCAACTCCACAGTACTTGTTCAATTGTGTGAACAATTGGTTTTCAAATTCACCACCCTGATCATGGTGTATTCTTGTCGGAAAGCCGAATCTCAGCACATAGTCGTTAAAGATTTTTTCTGCAACTGTTTTTCCTGATTTGGAAGTCGTGGCGTAGGCCTGGGCAAAACGTGTAAAGTGGTCAACAATTACAAGAATATATTCATAACCACCCTTACATTTGTCATGGTGCAAGAAATCAATTGAGACAAGCTCAAACGGTTGAGTGGTGACAATGTTCGTCAGTGGCGCTCTTGTCTGACGGCTTGGTTTCTTGTGCTTGAGGCACACACATCTCCTCATGACATAATCTTCGATTTCTCGTTGCATGTAGGGCCAGTAAAACCGGTCCCGTACCAAAGATGTAGTCCTGTCTGCACCTTGATGGCCCATTTCATCATGGAGCTCCTTTAATACTTTACTTTTGTGCTTTTCTGGAAGCACAAGCTGTGTTCTGTTTGAAGTTTTCCTGTACAACACTCCACTCTCATTCATCTCCAACTTGTCCCACTCTCTTAGCAGACATAAGATTTGTGAACTGAGTTGTTTGAGTTCTGAGCCTGATGGCTTCTTTTCTGCCAGCTTGTACTGAATCACTGCTCCAACATTGGGATCATTTCTTTGGTCATGTTTGATCTGTCCTATTGTCAATGGAATGATGGATGCGTCTACAGTTAATGCTGCACAACTTAATGAGACACCCATGGACCATGACACACTGGATTCATCCTGGTTCTCCACTGCTTGTGTAGCTGCTCCAATCACATCATATGACATTTCCTCTGTACACTCATCCATGAATACTTCCACGTCCAAAGGCATTCTGGACAGACTGTCAGCATCAATGTTTTCCTTACCAGGACGGTATTTAATTATGAAATGGAAGTCTACCAGTTCTGCTACCCATCGACAACCTGTTGCATTCAGTTTGACAGTGGACAGTACATATGTAAGTGGGTTATTGTCACTGTAGACGGTGAAGAATGGTGCATAGTATAGGTAATCACGGAATTTTTCTGTGATTGCCCATTTGAGGGCAAGAAACTCTAATTTGCCTGAGTGTAGATTGTAATTTTTCTCTGCTGTTGTTAAAGTACGTGAACCATAAGCAATCACACGAAGCTTTCCATTTTGCTTTTGGTACAATACTGCCCCCAATCCCTGGTTGGAAGCATCGGTATGGAGGACAAATGGCTGTGAAAACTCTGGGAAACCTAGAACAGGAGGCTGCGAGAGACAGTCTATCAACTGTTCCAATATGAACTGATGCATGTCAGTCCATTTGATGGGTGTGTTGGATGAAACTCCTCTACTGTTTCTTTTTGTTTTCGTTTTTTTCAGCATTTCAGTTTCTGTAGGTGCTTTAAGCAGGTCATACAAGGGACAGGCAATACGTGAAAAATCTTTGATATACTGCCTGTAATAACTTAATAGTCCCATTATTGCTCTTAACTCACCGATAGTTCCTGGGTGTTTGTTTTTCAGGGCCGTTACTGCAGCAGTATCGGCAGGGTCCACTCTATTTCCCTCAGCAGACACAATTCTTCCAAGGTAACGTACTTGTGTTTTAAAAAGGTCACACTTTCTGGGCTTTAGTTTTATCCCATGCTCCCTCAGCCGTTGCAGCACCCTTCTGACAGCATTGATATGATCCTCAAATGTCCTGCTAAACACAAGAACATCATCAAGATATGGCACACATATTTCATCCCTTAAGCCCTCCAAGCACTCTTCCATGCAGCGCTGGAATGCTGCAGGGGCATTCATGAGTCCAAACGGGATTCGTACCCACTCATAAAGGCCCCAGGGGGTCACAAAGGCTGTTAGGTGTCTACTGTCTTTGGCCATGAAACCCTGGTGGTATGCCTTACCCTGGTCCAGCAGTGAAAAGAGTGTGTTTCCTCCCAGGTTATCCATAATGTCCTGTACTCTGGGGATGGGATGGCGATCTGAGTGGGTTTTCCTGTTGAGCTCCCTGTAGTCAATACATAAACGTAGAGTTCCGTCCTTTTTTCTTACGCAGACGATTGGAGAGGAGAAGACATGGACTTTTCAACCCACCCTTGTGCTATCAAGTCCAGTAAGTAATCTTTCATCTCCTTGTATAAGGGTTTTGGAACAGAGCGGTAGGCTCTTGACACTGGCTCAGCATCTTGTAGTGAAATCTTCATTTGCAAGTTTTCCACACAGCCTATGTCGTCATCAGACTTGGAAAATGAGTCTGATTCTTCTCTTAGCATCTGACTGACTATTTGTCTCTGGTGTTCATCAAGGTGAGTCAAATCCACAGGAGGATCCCACTGCTCATGCACAGGGGGGCTTTCACTGGAGATCTGGGCGTTGACATGGTGGATTGATGCAGCAGGTTTTTGGTCTGTTTTAAATATGTTTGCAGGATATACTGATCTGACTGACTGTACAGTTCCAATAATAGTTCTTGCTGCCATCGTAATGTCATGATTTGTTGTGTTTTGCACACTAACAATAATTCTTGGGACTGTATCTGCCTTCACGGACACAAGAGTATCACAAAACTCTAATCCTTCAGGCCATTGTGGGTTCTCATTTGGCTCAAAAACCAGAGTTTTATCCTCTTTGAAAAATGGAGCCTGTACTCGACACTCGAGTTGAATGGAGTTACGTTTAGGCACACTAACTCTCTCATTTGCTGTTCTTACGTTATAGTCACATGTCTGTCCTACACTCACAGCATTAATAAAGGCTTTTGCTTTGTTTTTTCGAAGATGAGGAAAGGCAATTTTTACTGCCTGTACAAGCTTCTCTTTATCCCCATGTATTTTCTGGCCTGGCTGACTGGCTATCACAAGGTGCTCAATGACATTAAAGCCAATAATGGGACACTGCTGTTGGTTACCTTTTAGCACTAGCATGGGTATTAGCAACTCGGTATCACTTGCAGTAAGTTTAAAGGACACTTCAAGCCAACCAACATATGGCATTTCTGTACCATTGGCCGCTTCAATTTGTAAAGAGTCTATAGGGTCAATTAGCTCTGCTACATCTCTTAGCGGTACATCAGTTAGATGGCTTTCTTTCCATACCTCATCTATAGCACACATTTGTGAGCCTGTATCCCAGAGGGCCTGAGTTTTCTGTTCGTGTAGGAAACACCTGATGAGGCACTTTTTCCCTACTAACTCTCTCACAGTAGCTGTTTTTTCTTTTGCAATATTTTGTTTGTGCTTGGATTTGTCATGTGACTGTGTCGCTTTCTTAATACCTGAACATGTGTATGTCTTACAATGCCTTTTGTGTGCAGGCCAATGGTTCTCCTGACATTCTTTAGAACAATACAGTGTAATTTTGCAAGTTGAACAGTATTGTAGTTCCCTACTCTTTTTCTCTTCATCGCAATTTGCACAAGATTGGGACTTATCTGTGTGGCCGGTTGCTGCATGTCCCATGGGAGCAACCCCTCTTAGTTTAAAGGGCTCCGCCTAGTGGGTCCCTCTACCCTCTGTGCCTTACAACCTGCTCTGAAATGTTCACTGCTTCCACACCTAAAGCAATGCTGACAGTACTCTTCGCCTGCATGAGTACAGGAAACACACCTAGGTCGGGGGCGTGGTGCTGGGTAGTATCGCTGCGGTGCATACCCTTGTTGAAACTGAGCCGTTTCTCTTACTCGTGCCGGGTGGAATGCCGGTCGGTACTCCTGCACTGCTGCTGGTGGCTGCTGGTGGTACACGCTGTTGGCATTGAATTCAGCCCTATAGGGAGAGGGTTGTTGGGGTGAAAACACAGGATAAGGGGCGGAAATATTAGCTGGTTCTCTGCTTGGTGAGGGATGCTGTGGGGGTGCAGATGTGGCCGTTTGGATCGTTTCTCTGATTTGGGAGACCTCAGCTCTCAGGGCTTGCAACAGCACCATGTCAGAGCGCATTCCTTTGATTTCTGACAGCAGATCAGTGGGCAGAGTAACTGTGTTTTGCTGGCTGGTGCTTTTCATTTCCACCGGAACTTCAGTGGACTTGACTGTATTCACATTTGTTACTCGTGATGGGGCAGCAAGTTTCTTTTTATCCTGTCTCTCTTTTTCATTGGTGTACGCAATGTTCACTTTCTCCAGCAGCAGCTCATCCGAAGTACTTATCTGCATGAGGAGAGGCTGCAGGTCACTTTTAATATTGTCATTCTGTAGACCAGTCAGGACAGTATGCATGAAGAGACTCTGGACTAGTGCTGGGTCATATTTTAGGTTTGACTCGGCTTCTTGAGAAGCAAACAGGATTTTCTGTCTCATGTCCATAGTTCTAATCAGGAAGTTTTGAGGCGTTTCTTTACTACTCTGAACCTCAGAGGTGAGTTGTTTGTATAACTCTGTGGCACCTTTCTCCTGGTAATGAGACCTGAGAATTCGGTGAAGGGCAGGCAGTGTAAGGTTTTCCTTCCCTTCAAGGTAACTCCGTAACTGCAGGCCTGGTGTGATGGCACGGATTACAGCATCAATGATCTCTGACTCTGGGTAGCCCTTACTAAAGCCATTTTCAATTTGTCTGGCCAGACTAGAAAATGTGAGCCTATCTTTTTGTCCTGGCTCGCCTATTTGGCCTGCGATCTTAAGATCTTTGCGCCACATAGAACTACTGGGGAGTACTTGGGCCAGATTTCTTTCTGGGGGGCTGAACCCGGCAGGGTGGTTCATGCTTGTGTTCATTAGGTCATGCATTGCATTTTCTTTTTCTTGTAATGACAACCTTAGTGCCTCTACCTCCTTCTGGAGATCTTCCCTTTTGACACTGTCATGTACATTTGTTGTAATTTTGGCTTTGTCTATGATATCCTGCACATTAAGAAGTTCGGACATGCCTTCATCCTCTAGCTCGGCCATTTCTTCACGTTCATTATGCTCTGTGACATGAGAAATTAATTGACTGCGAGATTTACCAGTCACATGCACATTATCCGGTCCTGAAATCTCCAGTTCATTGCACACTTTAATCAGTTGTTCTACAGTCAGTGTATACAATGCACCTGTAATGTCCAGCTGCAGCTTCTCCAATTCAGCCTCCATTGTATCAGAGAAGTGGTTAGAAATAGCAAATGAGGGTTTATCTTACTTAATTAGGTTTTTTTTTGCTGCTCCCTAGTGGTGACTTTTCACACTTCAGGATGCAGGTTACCAACGTTGTCTGAAAACGACCTCGACTGCCTTTCCAAGCTCCTTTCTCCGATGACTGGGTTGTTTAAGGGGATGATTGATCAGAGGATTCCACTAACAACTCAGGGATGGTCCTCAAATCAAATCTCCCAGCAGCGCCTCCAAATGTTATGCCCCTAATATGGGGAACATATAAGACAAAGGAAACAGAGACGATGTGAGCTTGCTTCAAGTCTTATGTATTATGCCCGCCAACAACATGGTACATATAGCACGCTGTATAATACAGAACATGGATTCTTGATATAAAACAACCACTAACAATGCGCGTACTGCAAACATACATCCAATTTAACACACAAGATGTCACTTTTTAAATGCACAGTACAAACATACATATCCAAATTAACACCCAAACTCCCCTTCTTGGAGCTAAACTACACTATCATAGCTAGCTGCGCTAGCATAGCTAACGGCGCTCGCAAAGCTAGCATACACAGCTACAACAATTACAGAACCTAGAGAAACCCTCCAAAAATACCTCTAACAACTATCACTATTCACATTAATATTATACACAGTCAGTCTACATATATAACGTTTCTCACGGATGAACTCACCTAATATGGGGAAAATATAAGACAAAGGAAACAGAGACGATGTTAGCTTGCTTCAAGTCTTATGTATTATGCACCCGCGGCAAGCAACACGCGCCCTCTGCTGGACAGACCCGGAAGGTCATCAACCATGACTTATATCTCTTCCCTAGCATTACTGAAGCCCCATCACATGCAAAAGAAACTAAACACTGACCTAAAAAGTCCTCGCTAAAATGTCTTCCAAGACACTCCATTAAAGCCTTTGTGATGTCATCAGCAGTTGTTCCATCCAACTCGATCAGCTCCCAAAAAAACGTTTCGGGCTCAGCATCAGCTAATGCTGAGCGTAGACACACAACAAGCACAGTTTTACCACTGATAGTGGTAGATTCGTCGACCAAAACACAGAGTTTTCTTTTGTTTTCTAAAATGTCTTTGGCCATTTTTTTCTTCTGCTCATTTGCTATGTGGTCGATGATTTCACCGCAGGTTTTATTAGAGTACAAAACCCTGCCCACGTTCAGTCCGTTCAGTTTCTGCAAGTTCAAATCAATTGGCATGTCCGTGAATGGCCGGCTATGCTTTCCAATTTTATATGCCGTTCGAAAAACTCTGATAGTGGTCTCGTATTCTGATCTATGCATAGACTGCACTTGCTTTTGAATTGCTTCACGTGAAGCAGACTGAAGTATGTCAGCAGCTTTTACATGGGCTTGTGATTCTTTGTGTTCTTTGATTTTTTTTCTCAGGCTAGCTTGTTGTTTGCACTTCTCACTACCAAAATGAGACACTGCACACTCACCCCATTCAATCGAGAGTTTCAGTCCTTGTCCAGTGTGTTTTCCCAAATATTTCACCTCTTTACATATCCAACATCCCAGCTTTTTGTCTTTAACAATGAGCCATTCATTGGTCTTGCAAAAATAGTCCACCTGGTCCCTTGTCCAGCAGTCAGGTGCATCGCTTTGCCCGGTGTTGTTGGTGGTAGTTACGCCAGCAGCAGCTAACGTTAGCGGGAGAGAAGGCTCTGTTGGAGCTAGTGCTACTGAACTTGGAGCAGGAGGGTCGACGAGAGAAGGCACAATTTCAGACACAGGCACAGCATTTTCTGTATTTGCAGTCGGGTCCTTGTCCGGCGACAACCGCTGTCTTTTCGCACTATTAAGCCACGTTAACATTTTTGAAATGCTAACGTCGTCTTTATGTGATGTATTTTCTGCTCTAGTCTATCGCGGCGGTGCGTCAGAGATGCGTCATGAGATGTCGCCGGCATATTTGTTGACATGCGTCATGACGTGCCGCCGGCTGCCGGCGGCTGAGTACCGGCATTTTACTGAGTACCGGCAAGGTGCCGGTACTCAGTAAGAAGTGCCGGTACTACAAGGATAAAAATCAGAAGTGCCGGTACTGCGTACCGGTGAGTACCGGCCCAATTCAAGCACTGATTATATAATTACAAAATAAAATCGCCACTCTCAGTACACCGCCACTTTCCGAACAGGAAATGCACCCAAATACAATCTTTTATATTATTATTGATAACATATATATATAAATAAAGACATCTTGTAATTTAGTTACACCCGCTATTGATTAATTTTGTCAACATTGGACCTTAACACCGTCCACATAGCTATAGTGAAATAATATAATCGAAAACATTAAGCCTCTTTGATTTAATAATCGGAGCTGAAACCTCTCTGCCATCTCATATAATACACACTTCCTTATTTATCTTTGAATAATAATAACGTAAAATAAAGACGACTATACTACGGTCCTTCGGTCCTGAGATTAGCGCCTTCAGGCAGGCTCAATGGACCCGTCAGCTCCGGACAGCGCAAAATGCGTATATGAAGTGCTACGTCATAAACGCAATACATCATACCCTCGTGGGGGCGCGGTCATGTGATTGGCTTAGAATGGAGGAGACATCTGATTGGCTATAGATAGAAAAAATTACAAGTACGAATCGGGTGACCGTCAGGGGAGTCTCAAAAAACCCACACAAGAATGCACAGCGATCCATGCACAGAAAGCGGTTCGTGTGGATCAAAAATACATATGTAAAACTTTGTATGTATATGAAACGGAACACATTGGTACACGTGCATTGAAAAACACAAGTGTGGATCCGGAAATACAAGTGTGAATCCTTCTGTGTGCATGTGTGTATTATGAGACTGTTATGAGGGCATACTCAAATGCCATATCCATCCCATGTTCGAATCTGATCCAAAGTCTATTTGGTTATTCCTTCGCCAGTGGTGCACCCTTTCACCAATTTTCATAAAGATCAGACCAGTATTTTTTTTTTGTTCTGCTCAGAGACAGAAACAAGCTGAAAATATGACCTTGCCTTTAGCAGGGGTAATATTCATTTTGCAGTGTTTTTTAAGGCTGGTACACCAAGTGAGGAAAAATACACACAAACACTCCCCAACATTCTTCTGCCCGACTTTTCCTCATCTTAGTGAAAAAAACGTCTTGGCCTCAATACTACTAGCTTAAAAATTGATTAGCCTAATCAAAATGATACAATGATTTGACGGAAATGTAATGTGGCTGGGCCACTCATAGAGGTGAGGTACTGTATATCGCCTCATCAGTTAAGTTATAAGTTAGCAGCATGTAGGTAAATTAGGCTCGATACATGAATATGCTTTAAGAAAAAAACCACCTACGGAAGGATTATTTGAATTATTTGAAGTATTAAAGTAACTTGTTATGGCAGGAAAGTTAAATCTGGTATATTCATTTTAATGTCACCTTATATATATTCATGTGTGTTAAATTTGAAGGGACAAAGTATATTTTTCCTCCCCAATATATTGAGGTGAAGTCTTTGTGTTTAGAGAGGGATGTGAGCAGGGGACATCCTTATTTGGGGATAGCTCCAAAACTCGTTACACATGCTTAGGGCAAATGTGTGTGTTTTCATTGCAGTAAATATATGTGCTGCGTGATTACTGTTCAACTATACCTCTGTTTTTATTCTTTCATATGTGGGTACTAAATGGCTACACACATTGTGGAGAAATTAGCTTAAACATGTTTTATTACTCTGTATGAAATGGAAGCAGCTTTTATGACAGGGACGAGAGAGCTGGGGGAGGGGACATTCTTCTTAAGATTTTCAGCATGTCAATTATCAGGGAAATCTACTTGTTTTAAATAGATGTGTGTGGTTGATTACTTTGTATTAATAATAACAGTATGTGTAAAGGAAGCTGGACATA
This sequence comes from Notothenia rossii, assembly GCF_949606895.1. NCBI lineage: Eukaryota > Metazoa > Chordata > Actinopteri > Perciformes > Nototheniidae > Notothenia > Notothenia rossii. The sequence continues at coordinate 57,660,734 of NC_136905.1, read as the reverse complement.
TACAATGTGAAACCTTTTATTTGAAGTAAAGATGTGAACAATAGCTCAAATGGCTGGAAAGGCTGCAGGACAAATGAGTGTGTTCTCTATATTGGGCCTGTGTGAAGTTTGACTATTTGAAAAGCATCTCTAATACTGCTTAAGAGCATAGGTAATGTGTTCCTCGTTATTATTGATATGAAATTAATTTACATGTATTACGTATATTTAGCCAACTATAACAACTATATCTTAAAACATACTTTTAACTTGTGTGTGGTAACCTGAGGGGGGGAGATGGACACAGGGACAAAGGGCCATAAAGGGGATGTGTGTGTGCTGGCTGCAAGATGTGAAATAAGATAAGGAAACTTGTTGTTTAGAGCAGGTTCGTACCAGACACCAAAAGGTTTCTGGTTTTCGTAAAACTGAAAGAGACTTTTTGTTTCCGGGTTTCTTCTGCTGTGTCGCACTGATTGGGTGCGACAGGCCATGTGTTGGTCTCTCCCAATAAGATGACCTCTGTGGGAAAGCATGCACACACCTCCTCCTGTGTTTTTAGTATGAAAGCCTGTGTTTTCCTTTGGTTCGATCTGTTTTTCTTCAGGCTGACCAGAGAGTAAGCCAGGAGAAAGAGCAGGAAGTACTTCCTTTGTATTTGTATTGTTACTTTGTATCATTAAAACAAGATTATTGTTTAACTTGCATTCTGGTGTTTCTTAATCCCTTCCTTTTTACGAATTTACCCAGTTTACCAAACGACACGCGGAGACGAGGTTGGTTTTAAACATCCTCCAAATCTCTAACACTACATCACAGATCTCTATAGGGTTTCATTTATCTTGTTGGCAGCTCATCCCTTAACATATAAGTCTCAGAATGATTATAATAAGATGAAATATGAAGGGTCTATTTCAAGCTTGTTATGTAAACAACTTATTAGGCTTTCTTGTATCAACCTAGATTTGTTAGAAAATGTTATCAACATGAATTGACTGAATTTATTTTAAAAGTGGTCATATTAACACATGAATACTGTGTGATATATTTGTACATTTATATTTAAGAAGTACAATATAAGAAAGCACCAGTTTCATTTGTGGGCCATATTTCATTATATTTTTTGAATTTGCTGCGGGTCAATTCAAAATGGCCAGCAGGCCGCATTTGGCCCCCGGTCCGTAGTTTTGACACCCCTGCTTTAGGTGAATAAATTGTGGAGCTCAACGTATTTCCAATTTTCTGTCCCTAAATGCCTTTTTTCATTACAAACATGCCAAAATGTAACTACTCTGTCAATACTTTACAATAAAAAAGGGGTAACACATTTTAGGAAGTTCCCCTTGATGCTAATCTCAAATATGTCTTTCACAAGAATAGGAAATATGTGAAGTCACAGTGACCTTTACATTTGAATAAAAAAGTCTAATTAGCACAAGCTTGAGTCTTAAGTGGACATCTGTGCAAAATCTGAAGAAATTCCCTCTAGGCTTACTGATGTATTGCGTTCAGGAAATTGGGAAGAAAACATTATGCTTCCAGTCTTGGCTGTTGCTGAAGCAGACGCATGCAAAAACATTGAGTCAGGGCTTGCAACACTGACACAAATGTATTGCCTAAGGCTGCAATTAAACTTTGTCACCCTTTTCATTGCAATGAGGTCAATTCCAATGCAATCACATTGCATTTCTGTTCCCCCCAGTGCATATTATCATTCCATTAAATCCCACAGAACTCTTGCAATGTTCTAAATAGTGAATCATGATTAACCTTAATCCATCATTTTAATAGTTATCTTTAACATTAACTTTGTACACCATTATACGTTGTGCTTTGGACTCAACAAAAGAACGTGGGGCAAAAACATTGTTCCTGTTTGAGATTTTTTATTGAATCTGCTTTCATAAAATGTCTTCTTTCAGAGTAAGTTGAAAATAACAGGTTTAGGAGACTATTTTAATTCACTTGTTCTATTGCAAATATAAACATAAACATTTTAGAAATGTTGTAATATAAAAACATACATTTGCAATTTCGGGATGGATTTGCCACTCATAAAAAGATAAAATTGAAATATTGTAGTGATGTTTTGCATATGGACTGGGGCAATATGGACGAACTGAATACATTTTTTTCAGCAAAAAAGTCAGAATTCTGGCTTTTTGAGATGTTCCCAAAGAAAAGGCAGAATACTTTTACAATATAATTGCCCTGGATACATTTAGAATGAAAGTTTATTGAACTTTATATTTTTGTCTCCACTTGAAAGACTTTTGTACCTTCATTATGCTCCAACATTACCATGGCATTTATTATTATCATTATTTTTTTAAACCTTTATTTAACCAGGTGGTCCCATTGAGATAATCGATTTACAAAGTACCCATGAATGAACTATTCTCACAGAGAGTGACCTGCATGAAGGTCTGGTGCCCCTCACTCAAAATGAAATATTGCCTAACGCACTACACTATAAATCAGTAAAGTTACTCAAGAATACATAAATAAAGACTGATTCTTGAAACTTTTGTAAAAACCCTACAACTTCTTCATCCAGGCTCTCAATCAGTGTTATGTTATTTAATCTGCAGCTCATGCCTTAAAACATATACTTCAGACCGATTATATAATTGTGTTTATGAGAAAAATGTAATCTGACTCCATAAATCACATAATTTGTTTGATTAAAAACTGCACTCCTGGCTAAGAATAAATGAAGTTCCCCTTTAAACACAGCCCCGGTCTTCTGACGGGGTCTATCTATGTACTGGCTGGAAAATGTTGGGCCAGTCTCTGTCGCTCAGTCACAGTTCTCCCGCTAACAGTCACTTTCTAGTTCAGCTGGGTTCTTGTTGACTTCTTCACTGGTTTGAGACAAGCGACCCAATTGGAACACCTCCCTTTGTAGCCAGACTTCACCACAGCAGAATCAAGTTTCTGTTTTCAGGTCTGGACAGCTTCACGTCAGGTATATCGCCGCCCCTTGCATATTTTGGGTGGAAGCCCGTCTTCTTGACCTCACTAGCTGTGTGGACACAATAGTTTTCTGTGTGGGGGAACAACATCACTCGTAATGTATTTTCCTTCTCATAATTGCAAAAATAGTCTGCTAAATGTACTACTATGTCTTAATCTTCTACTACTCTGTGGATGCTTTATGTGTAAATGCAATATTCTACTCACTATCTTTTAAATAACATTCAACCTCTCCCTCCTGTGGTGACATATGTGGCTCTATGTAGCTGGATTTCAAAATACTCTAGTGCTGAAGATGCATCACCTGATGGTCTGGTCCTCTAAGCTTCCTCATTGTTGTGGTTGATACCAGGCTGTCAGTGGCATTTGGTTCATGTTTGGGAATCCTGTACGTCTTTGACATCTCTGGGACCCACTGCCTCCGTCGTCATCATGGAAACTGCATGGTGGGCCGTTGTTTGGTGCATGTGGTGGGTATTTCATTTGTTGTTGTGGACAATCTCTAGCCCAATGGCCCAGCTGATTGCATATGTAGCATCCCTCAAACCGGAGAACTTTTCCTCTGCCTGTGCCTCCTCGGAAACCTCCTGGTTGTTGGTTCTCCATCTGATTCTCTGGCACTATCTGAGATTCAACTGTTTGAGATGTCTGCCCTGCATTCTCTGGTTCTTCCTGAGCTTGAATCGTTGGAGGTATCTGCCCTGCCTTCTCTGATGTAGCTGCCATTTGCCTTGCCGCTTTCTTGTTTTTATTAGCTTCGGTATCTTTCTCAGCTATTTGTATCTTCAAGAGTCTTAGTTGTAATGTTTTAATTTCTTCGACTTTTTCCCTCTGGGTTGCTTGGTATTTCATATCGTGGTAAATTAGATGTTGTCTCCATTCTTCAATGGGTGTAGCGTCTAATGCCACCACATCTCCCAGGCTTGCCTGCACTGATTGGGGAAGGGCGTTAATGACCGCGTTCTTCCTCAGCATTACGACAGACGGTGAAACGTCATGTCGTTCTCCAGTGCAGTCCTCCCACACTCCTTCACATCTCTTCAGGAAGGCATACATGTCTTCCCCCGGTTCTTTTCTCAGGCTGTTGAGGGCATGTAAACTCCGTGTTGTTGGGTAGATTTGAGGAATGGCAGCCCAATACCTCGACCTGACTTTGTTGAAGGAAATGTAATCTGGAGAGATGGTGCATTTGGCCTTGGAATCCACTGCTCTTGCCTCTAGTCTTCCTTCTATCCGTCCAAGCAGTGCCCTCATGTCTCCCAAGCACAGGTTGTATTGGACTGTGTATTTCTCCAGATCATTCACCCACTTCTGACCTCCTTGTGTGAGTGGAGGTAGTTTTGCCACTAATGCTTCCATGTCTCTGTGAGTCCATGATTGGTATTTCAATCCTCCTTCTCCAGCTGCGATCTGTCATGTAGGGAGGAGGCGCATCTGTCAGGCTTGGAAGGAGCTTTGAAGGTTGGATTACTGGAGCTTCTTCTGTCTTTTCTTTCTTATCTTCCTTTGCTGTGAGCACTGCTCCTTGAGCCACATACATGCTGTTCGTTGATTCTTGGCTGACATATTTTAGATGGAGTACCAGACTTGTAACTCTAGATTTCTTTTTTCAGCTCTGTTCATAGCGCTTTTAGCAGGTCCATACCAAGGGGGTTGTCCGGCTTTGATCCATGCGTGTTGCTGTTGCAAGTATTCTCCATTCTCATAGTCACCTACAGCTTTTCTATGGGCTTTCGTTGGTCCAGGCTGATCATCTGCTAGAAACAGTCCTCTCGTTTGCCATTGTTCCAACAGTTTCTCCATGTGGTTCCATGTCTTTTGTCTAAGATTTGGAGCTGTTATAGCATCTGATCTGATTTGTATCCTGCCCTTGATATCTGCTGTTGAGCCTGGCTCTGAGTCTAGTCTCAACTTAGTTTGTTTTGGTGACATGTTCTCTAATTATTTATTAACTTATCAAAGATGAAGCACTAATCCTCTGACTAGCACCTTCGTTGCTGTTCGTCCGAACTTTAAATCTTTTTTTTTTTTTTTGAAGTTGCTCAAGGTTTTATTCTTCTTTTTTTTTTTTTTAAGTTATAGATTTTTTTTTTTTAAGTTTTAGGTAAAATATTAATAAAGTTAATTAATATATAAAAATTATGCAAAATTAAAATATGAAATGTTAAAATAAAGTTGTACCGTGTAGGGTTTTGACTTTTAAATATGAATATTGGTTCAAATCCAAATCTCCTGTGTACAGTGCATACCGAAATGTATGAAATTATGCTAATGTCACTACTTGTGTTAGCTTCAATAAATTGGTGTTTGAAAAAATATTATGTAAAGTTTCTTATCTTATAATTAGAAACCACTTGCAATTCTATCTTGGCGATCAAGCATGTGTTTATTTATAACACTTACAATTATACTTCACAATGTTATGGTGTTTCTTCTATTTGTGTAATAATTCTGTACTACCACCAGAGTGTGCTATTTTAATTTCCGGCTTAATCCACTAGGGCAGCGGTCCCCAACCTTTTTTGCGCCACGGACCGGCTTAATGTCAGACAAATTTTCACGGACCGGCCTTTAAGGTGTGGCGGATAAATACAACAAAATAAAATGACAAGACCACGGTATTTTGTAAATATAATAATAAAAAGCCTGAATCCACTGTGTACTTGTATGTAACTTTATTAGCAGCGTCCTCCTGACATTTTTTTTTTTTTTGCGTCCTCCTGACATCCACCAACAACAATAATAATAACATAATAATAACAATAACAACCTCTCTGCCTCGCGCTCTCTGGTCGCTTTGGTAACACTTAAACATACCTTCAAAATACAACATAAAACATATGAAGTTCATGAAAAATACAACTCACCATAACGCTAAATTAATGAGAGCCCTGAGCTTGTTTCTCTGCAATGAGACGGTCCCATCTCGGGGTGATGGGAGACAAAGACACCCGGAGTGTGTTGCTTATGTCCAGTCTATTTCGTGATTTTGTTTTGGTTGCTGTGACTGCAGAAAACCCCGCTTCACACAGATATGATGTCGGAAATGGCAACAGGGTTTTCAGAGCTGCTGTGGCAATCTCGGGGTATTCTGCCATGACTTTTATCCAGAATACCGGCAGAGTTGATGTCTCGAACATCCTTTTCAGGCCGCCGTCATTTGCGATCTCCAGCAGCTGATCTTCTTCTTGCGCGGACATGCTGGATTCGCCCGGTTTGTTGACAAATGGGTCGCGGATCCATTCCTTTTCAGTTCGTGGGTCTTTTGCGGTTGGGAAGTAGCGCTCGAACTCTTTTGAAAGCGAAGACAGGTGATCGTGCACCAGCTGGGAGAATGACTGCTCCGGCTGAGTCTCCTCCAAAATCCCCGCCAATGTTTGAAACATGTCAAATATGCCTCTGTTCACACGTCGTCTCCACAAATCCAGTTTGGCTTTAAATGCAGCTACTTTATCTGCCAACTTGAAGACTGTTGTCATTTTCCCCTGAAGAGACAGATTGAGTTCATTGAGCTGGCTAAATATGTCGCACAAGTAAGCCAGTTTTGCGACCCACTCCTCATCACTGAAATGTGCTGCCAGCGGTGACTTTTTTTCTAAGAGAAATCTTTGCAGCGGCTCTCGTAATTCATACACTCTGGCCAGCGATCTCCCTCGGGATAACCATCTTATTTCTGTGTATAACAGAAGGCGTCTGTGCTCCGCGTTCATCTCCTCACAAAGTTGCTCGAATAGGCGTGAGTTAAGTGCGTGTGCTTTGATGTGGTTGATAACTTTAACAACATCATTCAATACGCTGTGAAGTTCCGGTGGCATTTTTCGGCTCGCCAGCATCTCTCTGTGTATGACACAATGTGTAGATTCACATTCAGGTGCAACCTCCTTAATCCGAGTAGTTAAACCAGACAGCCGTCCGGTCATGGCAGCAGCTCCGTCTGTGCATATGCCGACACAAAAAGACCATTTAAGTTTTCCTGATACGTAATTATCCAGCGTCTTAAATAGTTCTGCGGCTGTGGTTTTGGTTGTCAACGATAGTGCACACAACACATCCTCATGCACATCCTCCTGATAAAGGTATCGCACATAAACAAGCAGTATTGCCCTGTTGTCCACATCTGTTGACTCGTCAACCTGCAGTGCGTACCACGGTGATGTATTAATCCTCTCCAACAACTGTGTCTCAATGTCCTCTGCTATTTCCTCGATGCGCCGCGTGACGGTGCTAGCTGACAGAGGGACCTGTGCTATCTTTTTAACCGCAGCCTCCCCCAAAAGTTCACCGCAAATGTCTTTAGTAGCCGGAAGAATCAATTCTTCACCAATCGTGAATGGTTTTTTAGCCTTAGCTATTCGGTTAGCCACCAAGTAGGATGCTCTCAGTGCACTTGCATTTGTTGTTGCAGAGGCCCTCAGTAATTGCTTCTGTCCTTCTTGTTCCTGCTTTTTTCTTTCAAAGTACTCCAAAGGCTTGTTTTTTAAAGCAGGGTGCTTAGTTTCTAAGTGGCGAAGCAGTTTTGAAGGCTTCATTGCCTCATTGGAGAGCCGGTCACCACATAGTATGCACAGCGGGCTTGGTGCGTGGGAATCACCTGTAGCGATAAATCCATATTTTAAGTAGGTCTCCTGGTACTGTCTGTTAAATGCAGCTTTCTTTTTCTTGGTGGGTATAGGCTCTTCTTCTGTCTCCTCACTGGCCCTTTTCCCCTTTGCAAAGAAACTTTCCAAAGACGTCTGTTTTTTACTCATCTTTCTAGCTTGTGAGTTTCTAGCTTGTGAGTTAGCGCGACCGTTAATATTTAATATTAGCGCTAACCGTTAATGTATCACGTGACCACAATATTGACATGTGTCAATCGCATAGGTCAAGCGGTGTCAAGAGTGGGTCACGTGAGTCATAGACGGATGTAACGGGGAGAATTCGGAGAATTTTTCAAAATAAAAGATTGTTCAGACTCGAATAATAAATAAAACGGAAATAATGAAAGTTATTTATTCTTTCTGTGCGGCCCGGTACTTAACGACCCACGGACCGGTACCGGTCCGGGGCCCGGGGGTTGGGGACCACTGCACTAGGGAATAGCTGTTGCAAAACTGACTTGTTTTTAACAAGGAGAAATTTATTTTCCTTAAAAATAACTTTAAAATAGGAAGAACATTACACTATGGTTAAACAACAGAGCACAAAACCGCCAAAACACATTTGCAAACAAGAATATTCACAAAACCGCCAATACACACTTGCAAACAAGAATATTCACAAAACCGCCAATACACAATTGCAACCAAGAATATCCCAAAAACAGCCAATACACTTTTACCAGCAGAAGTACTTCCAATAGTTCTAACTCTGACAAGAAGTATGATGTTCTTTACAAGATGGAATGCCTAGCCTCAGTGTGTTAAAGCAAACAGAGTACTTCAATTAGCATTTCATGAAATGGCGACTGCCGTGTGGTTCACTGTGAACATGAGGTCAAGACAAGATGACAACTGGTTTTCCAACCTTTGACCTGAAGAACAAAGGGATTTGAAAAAAACCACCTCGTGTGGTTCTCACAATGGAGTTGAAATAATGGCGGGCTGATATTTGGTCTAGTAAATTCAACACACAACACTGTAGTTTAAAATAACATTTCTATTTAGTTTACAATGATAAATGGGCCTCATACCCTTACGTCATAGCCCTCTACCCATGTACGTAAATGTTTTGACTTTAAGAGCCAGTATGGTCATCTCTTCTGTTTAAACACGCTATTATGGGACAAAATGGGACGCTATCCAAACACTATCAGAAGAATATCGTCTATCTAACGCACGAATGTCGCTTTTTCTCGTCGTAATCCACATGCAATGTCTTTTTGGAAACAGAAAAAAGTAACCCCTAAAAGCTTCAAACTCCTCAGGCCTTTTCCTTGAAAAATGACTTTTTTAAAACAGCCTCACACTGTTGTTAACACAAAACACTCACTCCTATAACCTTAGCTATACAACTTTGGCTGTGTCTTTGCCTCAAGCAGTCCCGACTGCTTAATGGCCTAAAACCATTCACGTTAACTTAAAACGCAACAAAAGACACCTATTGAAGTCATTGGCCTCTAGCCGACATGTAATAACAGACAAACGAATAGCATGCAGGGTTAAATAGAACAAAATAAATTGAACTCACCCTGCCTGTGACAAAGCAACGCCACGTGTGGTAGGATACCAATGTTTATCAATTTAGGCTTGTTTTAACTTAAATTTAGGCAGTCTTTCTCAGGAGTCCAACTTACCAGACAGACACAAACTCCTATTGTTCACTATGTAATCTATTGAAGATTTTGAATAAACAGGTACTTCTTTACCTTTCTGTATGGGCCCGAGTGTATGTCTGCCAGCATTGTTCAAGCTCCTTTGAAAACTGCAACTGCTCTCCCGGTGAAACGAGATCACGTCAGGGTCACCAATTGTTAAATATGTTCGTTATTCTCGCGTCCAGGAGACAAGCTTTAAAATGAGACTAAATGGAGTCTCTGAGAAGATTCAAATGGGATACTTTAATTAAAAAAGGCGCGGTAGTGTTATAGACAGAATATTGTTCAGGCAGAAAACAGCTGTGATCCGGCTCTCCTGAGCAAGAGAAGAGAGAGAATCCCTCGTCCGGTGCTGTTATATATATATCCTCTGCTGGCTCCTCCCCGTCAGCCGGCTCACCTCGTCTCTAATGTCCGTTGTTGCATTTAAACAGAGGATTGGTACTTTTCACATTCAATATATGCTTAACACGCATTTTCTCCTCATATTCTCTTTCATCACTTTTCATGTAACACCTTCTAAACGCTGTAATCAATACTCTAAAAAATACAGAAAATACTTCACGGCTGGTTTGGTTTCCGGTCATTCCGGATGTTGTCACATGCTACTCTCGTCTGTAAACAATAATGTATTCAAATAAACTGTACCTTCATTTAATATTCAGCATGGTAGTATCTCGACATATATAATTGTAGTGTTAAATCAGTAGGTTTCGGTTTGCACCACTCCATGTCATTTCGCTACTAAATTCACCTCTTTAGGAAATCGTATATTAGCCACATGCTAAATGCTAACCGGAGATGAAGGATTTTCAGAATAAAAGCTTAACTGGTTTTGCACGAGAATTTCAGGTTTTTTCAGTATAAATCAGCATTTTAACTGATGGCATGTTTAAACTAAATGATGCCATAAAACATTGATTTTAATTTCTAACACCTGCCCCGGAGCAGGTTAGGTTTCAGGCTAAGAGCTCAACTCAGTGAAAGCACTGCCTGCTGACCAATCAGAGCTCAGTGTGCGGAGTTTAAAGCGATCAAGTCATATTACAGGAGAAAGGAAATACAGAAAAGCTGTCGTTGCAGGAAAGACGGCCGGCAAAAATCACGGACTGTGTGATCGTGAACATTAATAGAATATCACCTCCCATGGTCAGAGCAATCTGACTCTTAAAACATTAGCGTTAAGAAAGCTTACTTAAATATCTGACACAACATAAGTAACCGGATCAGAGTAACATTAAGTACAGTCCGCGGCATATCACATCATAATGTATCATATTTCCTTATCTGAGTGAGCTGAGCCTATCTGGAAGTGCAACACTCACAGTGTCACATACTGTATGCAGAAGTATTATTTTAAGCAACACATTAAGTTGACGAAACACTAGAGACAAATGTAATTTAATTTCAGATCCACTCATGTCTTAGTACCAGTGATATCATAAACCTGTTAATTTACGCATTCAAACACTTTTTCTTTTACCAGCTGTATTCACCTTGCAGGTGCAGCTATGTGGCTTTTACCCTGGATAAAGTGTTTAAGTCATGGATGTGTAAAGTTTAACTTCTTCATATGTCTATTATAGTTGACTTTTCATTCAGGAAGTATGACGCTGCGCTGTCAGTAAGCTTCTCCATGTTTGTGATTGGTCGAATGCTCCAAATACCACCCCTTTCATGTGAACGCGCACCTAACTAGATAGGGCACGGCTGGCTTGAGCGATCCACTTGATAACCCGCTTCGTAGTACCGTTTAGCGAGAGCGCGTATGTTTTGGATTAGGCTAACCGGCTAACTCAAGGTTAGGTTGAACCAGCTTCGTAGTACAGGCCTCTGGTCTCTTGGACGCCTAGCAGGCTCATAATTATAAGGTGGTGGTCCGTCATATGCATTCGAATATTCATGTTCAACTTCTTCTGTGTCGAAACTAGCATTGGGATCCATGTTTATTAATACGTTACACCGGCCGCTCTCCCCCTTGTTTCCCTCATGTTACGTCACACGCGGGAGGTCACGTGCCGAGGCTTTTTTATGCGGAAGTGAACATTTCTTACAAAAACGACGCCAGACGTCACTGTAGTGTATATTTCTGTATATTTTTTTGAAAATCTAGTGTATTTATCATTTTCCTACACATTTATTCACAGGTGTCTTTAACCTGGAAGTTGCTCTTTAAATGTGTTGTTTTAGGAACATCCATTGTAAATAAATGGAATTCAATAAACATTGAATAGCATATCATGCAGTTTGTCTGTGCCTTTTCCTCTGTGTTGTCCTGGCATATCGTCTCCCCCATGGTTTGCTGTGCTGCCTGGGGGATGCTCCAAGCGCTCAGAGAAAGGAGTACACATGTAAAGTTTCCCCACTGACACAGAGAGGAGGAAAAAATGGTTGGTTCAAGTCAGCAGGAGCAATTTAACCATCACAAAAGACAACAACAGCAACAACATATGTGAGGTAATCATATTTTCCCAAAACAAAGAGCACACCATTGGGAAGCTTAACGTCTGTTTAATCAAAAATAAGGAACAGGGAGAGGCTTGCAAAACTCTGGGAGTTGAGACTCAGTCTCAGGGTGAGGGTCTCATTGCAGGTCTTCAGGCTCCATTGAATCCCCCTGGGCTTCTTGTGCTTAGAGAGGGAGACAGGAGAAAGGGTTAGATAGCAACCTATAGGATGGGAAATTGCTGACCTATTTGAAACTTACCTTGTGTTTTCACTCTCACTTAAGTCCCTCTCCCTTTGCCATCAATCCAAAATCAGCTGAGCTGCAACATAATACAGACAGGTAATAATCAACAGAATCACAAGGACATTATATGGCTCTGCTAAAACACTCACCCATAAGTTACGTTTTTGTTTACTGTTCGGAAGTCTCAAATAAGCACTCTAAATCCATATCAATAGCGATGTATCACACAAATAGCTCTCTTCCTTATTATTGTGTAACGTGAACAATATTATACTTGCTTGAACTCTAAAATGGATATCCTAATTTCTCCACCCACTACAATCACACGCCCCAATGTTATATTTAACTCCCTCCACCCCGGATAAAAGCACGTTAAGAAGCCCCTTTTCTCTAATTCCACAACGTTGGGTTGAAATAACATTAGGAGAACGGATAGGCTGTTCATAGTTAACGTGTGTTGCTAACTTTATCCGGAATCCTAGCCTAATCTGTTATCTGTAAACATTCCCTAAATCTACTGATTTAGGGATAAACTTCACGGAAAACACTAACATCCTTTAATACACATGTTAATTTGACTCAGATGTGCTGATAATATCCGCAATATAAATCTTTAAACGTCTTCTTACCTTTAAAAGTCCAACACGAACGGTCTATTATGCTGCAACTCTACTGCGCTGCTAGCCGCATATAGCCCCACAAGTCAGCGGCAAGTTAACTTCCGGGGAACTATTGAGAGCTCCACGATCCGCCATTGCTGTAAAAAAACTGGTCCATTGGAGTGAACGGAGATGTCTTAACTCTTCTATCTATATGGCGCTGGCCATAACCATCGGCAGCCTCCAGGAATGCTTCTTTCACAACTTCGCCGTCTTTGAAAGACTTCATGTGTTTCGCAATAACGTGACTGACACGATAAGATGCTATGGTAGCAGCCTTGCTCTTGTTGTTGGGCCTGGTGAAAATGGACTGCTGTGCATTTAGCTGTCCTTTCAGATCCCTCACCTTTTGGGAGCGTAGGGCAGAATTAGGAGAAAATTCCGTCTCATAGCGTTTGTGCACTGTTTTGAAATGCCGCTCCTAAATTACCCTTCTTCGATAAAGCCACGCTCGCATTGCAGATGAGACAGATTGACTTTGAATTGGAATAGATACAAAAATAATCATCCTCCAACTCGGAGTGAAAATTATATATTTTGGTGCCATAATTGCGGTCTTGTGTGTGTGCGGACTGCCACTCCTGTTGACACGGACAACGTCAGCCAAATAGTGCCCACTAGGGGTGGGCGGATCGGTCCCAAAATATCAATACTTCCGATATTACGTTATGTTTCAAAATATCGATACTAGAGCCAATAGGATCGATACTTTTATCCTTTTTTTCCCTTCTCCTCTACTCGTCAATTTCTTCAAAAAACTATGTGCAGACGAACACAAGTATCTGCTCTTTTCTTCTCTCTCCACTGCTGTCCTCCGCTTCTCGAGGCTCGCGCACGCGCAGCGCGCTCCCTGCCTGAACGCCGATTATCAAGCTGACTGACAGCAGCCGGCAGGACAGCAGCAGCCGGCAGGACAGCAGCAGCCGGCAGGACAGCGGCAGCCAGCGACTCGCGAGTGCAACACACACATGCGCATGATGGCTGAGAGAAAGAGCAGCGTTGTGTGGAGCAATTTCACAACTGGCAATTAAAACGTAGCGAACTGTGATGTGTGCAAGAAGACAGTTCGCTAATCTCGGCCACTTTGTATTGTTATTTTTCATGTTTGCACTTTAAATTTGCAAAAGGAAAACGTTTATTTGTCTATAAAAACTGTCCGGTCTGTATTCATGAAAATGAATTCAGATTTAGTCTATGATGATTTCAGCTCAAAAATCATGTCATGCAGCTCTCCCCTATATGAAAGTACATAAGACGCTTTTCATTTAAAAAAGTATCGGTATCGATATCGGTATCGGCGATACTTGTTTCATTCTTGCCCCTCATATTACAAGAATGGACGGTTGAAGCACTTTTAGCTGCTTACACTTTATTAAACTTTTACATAGAACGTAGCATAACATTTACACCCTGGCTTCATCCGCATGCCTGCTCCGGTGTGTGTTCCCCTCAACCGGGTCCGTGTGGAAACATATAACAACTATTGTAACATCATTTTTCTTTTTCTTTTTAAGTGTAGGTACAAAATCAAAAAGAAATTCTTAAATACAAATTTCAAAATACAATTTTCACTCAACATTTTTTCTTTTAAATCCCCCCCAAAGTCCTTGAGTCACATCACATCAGTGACCCCATATCAGTGTGCATAGTCCTGCAAGTACTGTGGCCTAACAACTGCTCGGCCAGCTCTGGTAGTCACAGTCTGTTGTGTGTCACACATGACTCTGTCAGGGGTTGTAACAGTTTCTGGAGTCGTGTGAGTGTCTACAGTCACCGTACGGGCTGTCACACTCGGTACTGTGCCCTGGTCCCGTCTCAGGTGACGTCGATTCCTCCTTAGAACACCTCCATTCTCCAGCTGCACCGTGTAGGACCTGTGGTCAACAGCCTCCACCACAGTAGCCGTCCTCCAGATCGTGTGTGGTTCGTAAGGCTGAACTCTAACCCGGTCTCCCTGTTTGAGCATGTTCATGTCCTTAGCTGTCCTGTTGTAGTATGTGGCTTGCTTCTCCTGCCTGTCAATCCGCTCTCTTGTTGTCTGTTTCACCTCGGGTTGTAGGAGACTGTCCCGAGCAGGTAGTAGAGTTCTGGTCCTCCTGCTAAGCAGTCCCTGAGCCGGGCTTGTAGTCAGTCCTTGAGTAGGTGTGTTGCGGTGATCCAACATAGCCAGGTAAGGGTCCTGTCCCACCGCCTTAGCTTTCAGCATCAGTCGTTTTGCAGTTTTCACAGCGGACTCGGCCTTCCCGTTGCTCTGTGGGTATCCAGGAGACGACGTTTTGTGCTCGAACTCCCACAGCCGACTGAAACGCTGGAACTCTTGGGACAAATACTGGGGCCCATTGTCTTAAAAGAGAATAAGCGGAATCCCCTGACGGGAAAAGTGAGCTTTCAGCTTCCTAATCACAGTACTTGACTTTGTATCAGGTAGGTAGTCAACTTCCCAAAAGTTGGAATAGTAGTCCACTGTAATGAGGTAGTTCTTATCGTTAAAGGTAAACAAATCTGTACCAACCTTGGCCCATGGTCTGCCTGGTACCTCATGTGGATGTAGTGTCTCTTTTTGTTGTTTCGTGTCAACTGATCTGCAAATGTCACATTTCACTATGAACGTTTTTATCTGTTCATTCATTCCCGGCCAGTAGACACATTCTCTCTCACGCCTGAGGCATGCCTCCACACCAAGGTGAGAGGAGTGGATCTGGCGGGTGATGTCCCTTTGTAGTGAATATGGGATGACAGCTCTCTCCCCTCTGAAGATGATGTCATCCTGTATACTCAGTTCCTCCTGGAATGAGTATTAGTGCATAATATCTATCGGTGTGTCTTTCTTATGTTTAGGCCATCCCTTCTGAATGGTGTTGCTCAGTGTCTGTAGCGTTTTGTCTCCTTGTGTAGCAGAGCGGATTGTGCTCAGTCTCTCTTCAGAGATAGGCAAGTAGGCCACCATATTGACTGTCTCAATCTCAAATCCACTGTTCCTGCAGATGAGCTCTCTGGTAAGTATGCTCTACTCAATGTATCTGCAAGTAACATGTCACGACCTGGGACATAAATCACATCAAAATCATATCTCTGAAGTCTGAGCAACATACGTTGGAGTCTCTTTGGTGCACTTAACAGTGGCTTCTTGACAATGTTCTCCAACGGCTTATGGTCACTCTGTACTGTCACTTTCCGGCCATACGTGTATTGATGGAACTTTTCCATGCCATAGACAATAGCTAAACATTATTTTTCTATTTGGGCATAGCCCCTTTCGGTTGGTGTCAGTGCTCTGCTCCCGAATGCTACAGGTTTCCCTTTTTGAGTCAGTGCTGCTCCGAGCCCCGTTTCTGAAGCATCACACTGCAATGTCAGTTCCTCTTGTGGGTCATAGTACTTCAGTACTGGTGTTTTGGCTATATTATCCTTGAGCCTGCTGAATGCTTCTTCGTGCATTTCTGTCCATTCCCACATATTTTCCTTGTGTGTGAGCTGTCTCACAATCTCACAGTCATCTGACAGGTGTTTGTAGAATTTAAAGAGATAATTTACAATGACCATCAGTCTCTTTACACCCTTCACGTCAGTTGGTCTTGGCATGTCTCTCACTGCCCTGATCTTTTCGGGGTCAATTTTCAGTCCATCTGCTGTCAGCAGGTGTCCAATATATGGCACCTCCTGCTGCCTCAACCTGAATTTCTCTGCATTCAGTTTGATATTATTTACTCTGCATCTGCTTAGAAACTGTCTCAATTTATCATCGTGGTCTTTGAAGGCCATTTCTTGTGTGTCACCTTCTCCTGTGATCAATACGTCATCAGCTATGATGTAGATGCCTGGCAGACCCTACAGTGCTTGAGTCAGCATCCGCTGGAAAATCTCAGGTGCTGGGCTGATTCTCATAGGCATCTTGAGCCACCTAAATCGGCCAAACGGTGTAGCAAATGTTGTTAGATAGCTTGACTCCTCCTCCAATTTCACATGCCAAAAGCCATGTTTGACGTCACAGACTGTGAACACCTTTGCTCTCGACAGGTCTGGAAGGATGTCATCAATGGTAGGAAGTGGGAAATGGCTCCGCTTTCGAGCCTTGTTCAGTGGTCTCGGATCAATACATATTCTTGGCTTGCCATTAGATTTCTGCACTGTGACAAGACTACTTATCCAGTCTGTGCTTTTCTCCACAGGTGTGATGATCCCTCTCCTTTGTAGATACTGCAGCTCTAACTTGAGAGGAGTCATCATGGCAACCGGGACTCGTCGTTTGGGGAGTTTCACCGGCTCCACCCTCTCGTCGATCTCGATCTTGTACTCTCCTTCCATGCAGCCGTCACCTGTGAACACATCACTGTACTCCTTCTGTATTTGTTGCATGTTTAGACCACCGTGGGCTGATTTCACTTCAGTGACAATACTGTCAATAGCTAGTATGTTCTCATACTGTACTTTGATGAGTTTCATGGCTTCGCTTGCCTTCTTTCCCAACAGTGGTAGTCTACAGTCCTCATTCACCACCTCAAACTCCAGGCGGTACTGTTTTTGGTTCCTTGGGTTTCTCACCTTCACCTTGCATTTGCCTAGTGGATGCAGCCTTGTCTTGTTGTACATTCCCAGCACTGTCTTAGTGCTCTCCAGCTGAGTTTCAGGGCTCAATAGATTCACAGGGATGACATTACAGCTAGCTCCACAGTCTATCTGAAACTTCAGCAGCTCCTTGCCGATTAGCATCCCTGCGAAAAGCTGGCTGTTCTTGGCTTTGTCCTCCCCGGCCTCTTTACCAGTCACTGTCAGTATCTCTGTCGTGGTGACACTCAAGATGTCCTCATATTCCTCACTGTCCTGTTCAGTCACTTGGTGTACTTGTCTTCCTCTCTTGTCTTTATGTGTGGTTTTACATTTGACAGCAAAATGATTTTCTTTACCACATTTTTTGCAGCGCTTTCCAAAGGCTGGACACTTGTTCTTGTCCCTCTCATGTGTAATGCCACATAATTTGCATGAAACTGTGTTTGTGTTCTTATCCTGCCATGCTTTCTGTTTCATCATGTGCACCTCCTCCACTCTATGTCTTGCAAGGGTTCTACTATTTGCACGTGACAGTTCTGTAGCCCTGCACAACTGTAGGCAGTTGTCCAATGTCAGGTTGTCCTCCCTGAGCAATCTCTCTCTCAGTCCTGAATCCATAATGCCACATACTATGCTATCACGAATGAGTGAGTCTCTTATTTGTCCAAAGTTGCATGTGCTGGCTAACATTCTTAGATCAGTGACATATGTATCAATGTTTTCATCCTGTCCCTGATTTCTCACGAAAAACCGATATCTCTCCACTGTTTCATTTACCTTGGGGTTGCAATGTCCATCACATTTTTCAATGATGTTCTTCACTGTCCTCCTGGCTGTAGTCACATCACTCATCAGAGTTTCACAAAGTTCTCTACCAGTCTGTCCAATCAGGTATTAGAACAATTTCACCTTCATTGTTTCTTCTGCCTCTGGCAAAGAAAGCTCCAAGTAAAGTGTAGACTCCTCTTTCCATGATTTCCATGACTTTGCAAGATTGCCAGAGACCAAACACAATGTTGATGGGGGTTTCAAACCTTCCATGGCCGACCGACAAGCGTCTTCCCCAGCCCACTGCTTGTTATTAGCTACAGGCTAGCTGGTTAGCTGCACAGCAAAAGTTTGTTTTCTTTTTCTTCTTTTGTACTGCTCTCTTACTTCCAAGTTTCCAATTTCCGCTGCCACCATGTTTCATTCTTTCCCCTCATATTACAAGAATGGACGGTTGAAGCACTTTTAGCTGCTTACACTTTATTAAACTTTTACATAGAACGTAGCATAACATTTACACCCTGGCTTCATCCGCATGCCTGCTCCGGTGTGTGTTCCCCTCAACCGGGTCCGTGTGGAAACATATAACAACTATTGTAACAATACTGGCCCTGAAATACTTGGTATCGGATCGAATCCAGATGTTGTGGTATCGCCCACCCCTAGTGCCCACTGCCCACCAGCCACGCCCTGACACATGGGGTCACGCCAGCCAATCACAAAGCTTTGATGCGTTCAAGTGCATTATTCTGGCACAGGAAGATTATGTTATAGGACATTAACGTTAAAACAGAATATTGTTGTTTTATTATTAGACACATCTCACGATCGACTGGTTGGGCACCCCTGCTATAGACTGACAAATATTTCAGAATCAAAGCTAACCTTAGCTTGTGTTTTCCTTCAAATAATTTAGGAGAACTCACAGTTCAACGGGTGAATATTCATCACAACCAAGAAGACAGTACATTAGATATTTGGCCTTGGGAGCCAGATAGTACACATATCATTGCTTTCGATCGAAATGAATAAAGCTACAGTTCACACCCTCCCCGGAAACATCAGAAAAGTTATACATTGAAGTAAACATTGCAAAAGGCATTCAAACAAATGTCAACTGAGTAACTGCTCCTTAGCATATTAGCAAATGAAATCAATGAATCATTAAAATATGACCAGCTTTTACCCTAACGTCAGCGGAGGCAGGGGATGACAGCCCCCCGCTGTGCAACATAATGAGATGTATTCCTTTATAAAGTATGTTTCAGATGGCCCAGTGTGTTGCAGGATGAATGTGTGACGCCCACATAGCAAATAGGACACCTTGTATTTTAAAGGACCATTTCACAGTCTGCAGGTCCAGGACACGCTGCGGGAGACTGGATATCACAGGGTAAATAAGAAAATCCTGTTAAATGCCAATTACTTAAAATGAGTTAAGGTGGTACCCTTAAATCCTGATTTGGCAGACTTTTATTGTGTCAGCTGCTGCAGGGTAATTGCTGTCTGGAGCTGTATATTCTTTGCATGTGAAAGGGATAGCTCAGTTTGGAGACACTGTGGATACAAATGGATTTCCTTTATGTTGTGTAAGGCAATTTAAGCATCTGTATGTATAAGTATTGTGGTGTATGTAAAGCGATATCAAATGTCAACCTGACTTTTGAACATTTCTTCCTATGCCTTGAGGCATGAAATGAAAACCCAGTAAATCCCTCTCATTTTCCCTTTCATTTGGTGTAGTAACTAGAAAAAACAAAGAAGAAAAAATATGTTGTAGTGTAGACGACATCGACTAACGCTGCAGGCTAGCGGCCGTCAACACCAGCTAACAGCTAACCACGAGTGCTAACGGCTGGCAGCGGCTAACAGCTAACGACAACTAGCAGCTAACAAAAGCAGCTGACGGCTAGCAACGACAGCAACTAACGACGTGTTGTGACAGTCGCAGTTTGATATCAGTGTTTCTTATAAACTGTAGGGGCAGGGGAAAAGGTTAAGGCAGGTACTTTAGATCCAAATGAAAATCTATGATGCATCCTCGCAACTACTAAATGTTTTTTTGCAAGCCTCATTTGCAGATTCACCTGTCGCGGCGCACCCAGAGGCTTTTTAGTGGGCGCGTCACCGAGATGCCAAGGGTGGTTCTCACGGGAGGAGGAAGCATGTGTGCGGGTATTCAGCGAGATATTCAAGTTTTCCTCAGCATGTATATATATGTTAAATGCAACGGGGGAAATAACTGAAAATTACCATATGGGAATATTGCATCGACCGACCTGGAAGCACGTCTCCTTGGAGAGGACGCGTACAGAGAGAAAGAGAGATTCTCTCCAACGCATGGTGAGATCGCTCCTTTGTGCCACGCGGATCATCCTGTTTCCTTTTTTGTGGATTATAGCCTAAATAGGCACTACAAACATTTCTGTAGTTGACGCCGACGGGCGCAGGAGCAACAGTTTTTTTTGTGTTTCAATTAACTATGGCCTGGATTAGACCAAAAGACAATTTCAGTGTATCGTGAGTGGACTTTTTGTTAGGTTTTGTTTGTTTTGTTTGGCTCAAACTGTGAATACAGTACACTTGAATAACGCAGGAAACCTGTCTTTGTTTATTTTTTTGAATGTATGCCTATAGCCTGTCGTTAATACATTTCCGTGGGGACTATTTTGGGGAAAAAGCAGATTATCCGTTCATTATTTCTGTTTACCTTTTTATAATATTATTTCATTCAAGAACCACTTGTGCGTTTAATTAACACAACTATTTTATATAGTAGATCGTTACAGTGTTAACATCTGACTGTTAACAGTTTTTTTCTTTTTCTGTCTGGCCTCTTCCCTCGCCTCTGCGGTCGCCCATGGCTTCATCGGCCCGTGGGTGGCGCGCTTCTGGACCCTGCCTGGCCTCTCCTCTTACGGTACGTCCACACAGCAGCTCTAAAAAAATCTTCCAACGCTTCTCTGCCCATTGACTTTGAATGGGGGTGACGTCAGTTTGCCTCACTTTTCGCCGAACTGCATTGTGGGGAAGCAAAGCGAAGATTTCCAGGATTTTCAGGATTCAAAAGTTGAGCAATGTTCAACTTTTGAAGCTGAGCTGGAAGCGTCAGCCAATCAAATCCTGTTTATGCAAATCTGACAGTACAAGCGCTATCCAATCAAACCGCGTGCAAGCTGGGAGAGCCAGACCGCAGTTTGTTTCCTCATATTCCAAACGAGAAATTACGGGAGCAAATCACCCGGTTCTTTACGACCAGAACTATTTACCGGGATACAAACCGGAGGAACCAGGCATGGAGGGAGGTGGCAGAGACAGTGGGTGAAACTGGTAGGTCTTCGCCTGTTTGGGGAGTTTATATATATATATATATATATATATATATATATATATATATTGCTCGCATAAAATCCCCGGGGTTTTTTGCTTTGTATGTCGGGGGCGGGAGATTCATGTGATTGGTTGTTGGTCGCGTTGCTCGCAAAAAATCCCCAAGCTCTCCGACACGCCCAGCTCCGAGATTTTCACAATTTTTTCAAAGCTGCTGTGTGGACGTACCGTGACCTTGGCTCACGGTTCGCCTCGACGGTGGCTTCGGACGGCGGCTTCGGACGGCGCCCCGTCTGACCCAGTCTGGCTTCTCCCCTGTCCATGGCTCCTTCCTCCCGGGGATACTGCTCCTGCCCCCGGGGACACGGCTCCTTCCTCCCGAGAACTTCATGCCCGTTGCTGCTGTGCCTTCGTCTGCGGCCGGGCAGCGCTCCTCCTTGCTGGGGGCCACCGGGATATTCACGCCCGTTCCCATGTCGCAGCACAGCGGCCCTGCTTTCTACAGCTGACGGATGTTTTCCTCATTTGCCACGACACCTACTGCGGCCCCCTTACGACGGCCCGTTCCGGCCCGCCCCCCACCCCCGGTGGGGATGCCCTCGCCCTATTTAGGGGCAATGGATGTCCACTCTCGGGAGACGACAGACAGTGGTGCGGTTAGCCAAAGTGACAGACCTAATGTTAGCCCTATTTACAGGCAATGGACGTCCACTCTCGGGAGACGACCGACAGTGGTGCGGTTAACCTATTTACAGGCAATGGACGTCCACTCTCGGGAGAGAGACCTCCAGCATGTGTCCCTGAAATGGAGACTCTGTTTATTTCACTCATCCAGGACAGAGACCGGGGAAATCTCCTCTCTGTGGCCCCTCCAAGACCCCCAAAGGACGGACCACAGACCTCCAGCATGTGTCCCTGACATGGGCACCTCCATAACCTTGCACACCGTGAGTCCCCGGACTCCCGGACTTAAGCACTCCCCCACGGACTAAACCCAGATGATCACACCCTACAGAACCTCATGCCCCTGGTAACCCTAAATGGGGGGTGGATTTTAAGGTGCTTTACCGTCCGCACATCGGCATCCATATTCGGCCTTATTCACGGCACCACCACCCCTTCTGTGGAGGATATTCTCATGCTCTTGGTAACCCTTTAAATAGTCTGATACTATCAGGGCTCATCACCGCACTTTACAAGCCAGAAATAATGTTTAAATGGTCGGGGAAAGTGTTTTTAAACGTCTGGAAGAGAGTTGTAGCCTGTAATTTTGCACGATATCATTTAACATTTAACATCTCCTGGAAATGCACAGAATATGTCCATTTCCAGGAGAGATTCCATGTTAAATGATATCGTGCAAAATGACAGGCTATAACCCAGGAACAAGTGTTTGAAAGGCGGGGAAAAGTTGTTTAAAATAGTCGGAAAAGTGTTTTTAAAGGTTTGGAAGAGAGTTGTTGCCTGTCATTTTGCACGATATCATTTAACATTGAACATTTCCTGGAAATGCACAGAATATGTCCATTTCCAGGAGAGATTCCATGTTAAATGATATCGTGCAAAATGACAGGCTATAACCCAGGAACAAGTGTTTGAAAGGCGGGGAAAAGTTGTTTAAAATAGTCGGAAAAGTGTTTTTAAACGTCTGGAAGAGAGTTGTAGCCTGTCATTTTGCATGATATCATTTAACATGTAACCTCTCCCGGAAATGCACAGAATCTGTTCATTTTCACGAGAGGGTCAATGTTAAATGATATCCTGCAAAATGACAGGCTAAAACACCCAGGGATACGTGTTTGAAAGGCAGGGAAAAGTTGTTTAAAATAGTCTGATACCTCCAGGGCGCACCGCATTTTACAAGCCAGGGAAGGTGTCTGAATCCTGGGTAAACATTGTTTAAATAGTCTGACACCTGGCACTGTATTTGCCCCTGGGAACCTTCAAGGTTATATTCATGTTTTATTATTTATTTAATAATCACATGATTTTTACAAAAACAGTATACACAGTATACATATATACAATAATAATAATATAACAATATACATAATAAAAACATGAAAAGTGGTGAAAATGAGAAAATGTATCCGAAAATAGTGCCTCATAATGCGGGCATGTGGACAGTAGCCAGAGACTCACAGGCACACACACATGCAGAGATCCAGGGGGCGGAGCACATGGCTTTTTTTACCCAGAAATAAGTCTCTGGGAGGCGGGGAGACTCAGAGGACAGGCTGCGTCACCTCACTTTGTAACCCAGGAAAAGAGCAGGAATTCTGGCTGCGTGAGTGTTAAAAGTGCATTCATCTGTGTTAATCCGACAGCCGCAGAGGTGCTGACGGAAAGCAGGCGGAACAAATTGATTATTTTAACCAGGAATAAATGTTTGCAAGGCGGGGAAAGTGTTCCTGCAGCCCATCCATAACGGTAATAATGATTAGAAATGATTTCCAGGGCAGAAAGCGGTTTTTAAATGTGGAAAAAAATGTGTTAAACTGTTTAAAAAGCACAAAGTGATTTGAATGCAGTTCTCATGTGTCCCCACAGGAGGGCGCGTCGTCCCAGGGAGCAGAGTGCATTGTGACAAGGTACGATTTATACCCTAAAATAGCATGCTAAGCGTGGGTGGATTAGTTTCAAAGCATGCACACTCTGCTCATGTCAGACTTACATTAAAATAGACCGGGAAAAACACCTCTATTTAGCCCCTCACAGAGCCCCAAAGAGGACGGACTAAGCAGCTCCAGCACGGCTCCCTCACATGCACACTCTGCTCATGTCAGACTTACATTAAAATAGACCGGGAAAAACACCTCTATGTAGCCCCTCACAGAGCCCCAAAGGACGGACTAAGCAGCTCCAGCACGGCTCCCTCACATGCACACTCTGCTCATGTCAGACTTACATTAAAATAGACCGGGAAAAGCACCTCACAGAGCCCCAAAGGACGGACTAATCAGCTCCAGCACGGCTCCCTCACATGCACACTCTGCTCATGTCAGACTTCCATTAAAATAGACCGGGAAAAGCACCTCACAGAGCCCCAAAGGACGGACTAAGCAGCTCCAGCACGGCTCCCTCACATGCACACTCTGCTCATGTCAGACTTCCATTAAAATTGACCGGGAAAAGCACCTCTCTTGGGCACCTCACAGAGCCCCAAAGGACGGCCTAATGAACTCCAGCCTCTCTCCCTCACATGGAGCTCAGGTTATTTCATACCTCCAGGAGAGGGACCGGGAAAACCACCTCTCTGTAGCCCCTGACAGAGCCCCAAAGGACGGACTGAGGACCTCCGGCAACAGTGGTACTTCCATAACCTCGTGCACCGTGAGACCCCGGGCCCCCGGACTTAAGCACTCCCCCACGGACTAAACCCAGATGTTCACACCCTACAGAACTTCATGCCCTTGGTTACCCTAAAGGGGGTGGATTTTGCGGTGCTTTACCGTCCGCACATCGGCATCCATATTCGGCCTGATTCATGACACTACCACCCCTTCTTTGGAGGATATTCTCATGCTCCTGGTAAACCTTTAAATAGTCTCATACTGTCAGGGCTCATCACCGCACTTTACAAGCCAGAAATAATGTGTAAATGGTCGGGGAAAGTGTTTTTAAACGTCTGGAAGAGAGTTGTAGCCTGTCATTTTGCAGGATATCATTTAACATTGAACATCTCCTGGAAATGCACAGAATATGTCCATTTCCAGGAGAGATTCCATGTTAAATGATATCCTGCAAAATGACAGGCTAAAACACCCAGGGATACGTGTTTGAAAGGCAGGGAAAAGTTGTTTAAAATAGTCTGATACGTCCAGGGCGCATCACCGCATTTTACAAGCCAGGGAAGGTGTCTTAATCATTGGTACACATTGTTTAAATAGTCTGATACCTGGCACTGTATTTGCCCCTGGGAACCTTCAAGGTTATACTAATGTTTTTTTATTTATTTAATTATCACACCATTTTTACAAAAACAGTATACAAAATAAACATAATAACACCATGATTACAACATGATTAACAGGGGCCTGGGGGCCATATTATCCGTCTAACTTGTACAGTGCACCGGGGAAAAAAGGTTGAGTCCACGGCCCCTTTCCCCTCATCAGGAGTATCAATCGGTCCTGAAGAAGAGGTTTCGCTGCTCTCCGCCCCTGAGTCCCTCTTCGGAGGTAACTGACGGTGTTAGACCTCCTTCTGATGATGATGCTGCTGCAGCTGCTGCCGCCGCCCTAAACATGGAGCGGATCTTCAATGCCTCCTTTATTCCAGGCGTATTCGCGTAGAACCGGTCTGCAGTGCTTACGTCGTGGCACATAAACCTAGCGAGAATCGACCTGCTTTCTGGATCTTGGTGATGCTTGATATTGTCAGCCAGGGCAGTACGCAAGATGGTGAAGGTGACGGCTGTTTCTAGCCCAGCATCAGCCCAAGCCCTCTTCAAGTGAGCGTTCAGGTTCTTGGAAGCCTGCTTCCCCGATGTGAAAAGGAAGAATTCACTCTGAGGACCCGACAAGCCCTCTTTTATCCCCATCCACCGCATGACCCAGCTAAACTCCTTTATTGTAAGCACCAGCTGTGCCTCACCAAATGTCTTGGCAGTCTTGTGATCCTGCACGTGGATGATGTAGCCCTCAGCAGTGCCCCTTCTGTCCGCCTCAAAGACCTCCGTGTTGGTCATGTTTGCGTACACACCCGGACGGTGGCCATACAGGAGGCTCCAATGGAGGGTTAGATAGCCATATAGCAGGTACTGGGTGATTGAGGTCGGATTGCTAGCCATCAGGTCAAGGAGATTTGGGATGCGCTTCTCAGCGGCCGCCATGGCGGCGAGAAGCTCCGCCAGGCTCGGCAGACGATCCAGCTTGTCCCTCTTCACCTTAAACTGGTGGAGAGTGACAGACTTTTTCAAATCGTTAATGTTGGCTTTCACCTCTCTGATGATGTGGGTCATATCAGACTGGGTGAGCCTGCACCCCCGGAGCTTTGATGCAGAAAAGTACCTCAGGAAATGGTTCACAGTCTTCAGGAACAACAGCGATGTTGTGACTGTCCGGCCCGACTCTGAAATATACTCGCTCCAGCCACGGACCCTCTTTGTGTCTTTTAGAAACAGCCAGTCTGACAGCCGGTCAACACCATGGGCCATGAATACTAGGAAGTTCTTTATCCGGCTGACATTGGACATACAATTCTCTTTCCGTTTTACTGTCGGTGCGAGACCCTCACAATGACCTCTGTATGTCTGAATGTACGTCTCCATGCTTTTAGGCAACGTGATTTCACGCATGGTATTCCCCCGTCCCTTCCCAGTGGACCATTGATTTTGGGGAGAGGGCCAGTCCTTAGCCAGATTAGCTTTCAGCTTATTGGAGACAGACGCACGGGTCTTCTGGCATACAGGGGTCTCACTACAGGAGGCTTCTACGGACCGCATGACAGTCTTCACCGGGGTCTTGCTTCCGGAGGCTTCTGGGGACCGCATCACAGACTTGAGAGGGGTCTCACTCGCAGAGGCTTCTATGGACCGCATGACAGTCTTCACCGGGGTCTTGCTTCCGGAGGCTTCTGGGGACCGCATGACAGTCTTCACCGGGGTCTTGCTTCCGGAGGCTTCTGGGGACCGCATGACAGTCTTCACCGGGGTCTTGCTTCCGGAGGCTTCTGGGGACCGCATCATAGACTTGAGAGGGGTCTCACTCGCAGAGGCTTCTATGGACCGCATGACAGTCTTCACCGGGGTCTTCAATCAATGTTTATTTATATAGCCCAATATCACAAATGTTACATTTGTCTCAGTGGACTTCACAGTTTGTACAGAATATCAGTATGACAATACGACACCCTCTGTCCTTAGACCCTCACATCGTACAAGGAAAAACTTCCAGAGAAAACCCACAGTTTAAAGGGAAAAATGGGAGAAACCTCAGGGAGAGCAACAGAGGAGGGATCCCTCTCCCAGGACGGACAGACGTGCAATAGATGCCGTGTGTAAATTGAAAAGATAATACATTTGCAACATAGGTAGTCCAAATGTTTGGAAATGCATGTGTGTATAATAGGAAGATGAATCCATGAGTATATCCATCCAGGACTTATGATCCAGGACCACAGCCACGACTCAAGATCCAGGACTCGCAATCCATGACACAGGACCGCAGGATCATCCATGACTCCGGATCCCGGCGTATATAGACACCAAAAAGAAAGACATTTGGGGAAGCTGGGTTAATCGGAACATGAGAGTACACAGGTATAGACAGAGAGAATGAAGAAGTAAGATGTCCCCCGACAAACTAAGCCTATATCAGCAAAACTAGGGGCTGAATCTAATCAGCCCTAACTATAAGCTTTATCAAAAAGGAAGGTCTTAAGCACACTCTTAAAAACAGATAGGGTGTCTGCCGTCCGAACACAAACTGGAAGCTGATTCCACAAAAGTGGAGCTTGATAAGAAAAGGCTCTGGCTCCCATTGTACTTTTAGAGACTCTAGGAACAACCAACAACCCTGCATTCTTGGAACGCAATGCCCTAGTAGGACAATAGGGTATAATGAGTTATTTAAAGTAAGATGGCGCCTGCCCATTAAGGGCTTTGTAGGCGAGAAGAAGAATTTTAAATTCTATCCTGTGTTCTATAGGGAGCCAGTGTAAGGCAGCCAGAACAGGAGTAATGTGGTCCCTTTTCCTAACTCTGGTTAGTACACGAGCTGCAGCATTTTGAATCAGCTGAAGCGACTTGACTGACTTCTTGGTACACCCTGATAATAAGGAGTTACAATAATCCAGCCTTGAAGTAACAAATGCATGGACTAGTTTCTCTGCATCGTTTTGAGGCAAGATATGCCTGATTTTTGCAATGTTACGTAGATGGAAGTAGGCGGTCCTTGAAATTGATTTTATGTGGGCGTTAAAGGATAAATCCTGATCAAATATAACACCAAGATTCCTTACAGTCTCACTGGAGGCCAAATTAATGCCATCCATAGTTAATATATCTTTAGATAATTTGTTTCGTAGATTCTTCGGGCCAAGTACAATAACTTCAGTTTTGGTCGTGTTTAACATCAAAAAATGTAAGGTCATCCACGTTTTTAAGTCCTTGAGGCAGTCTTGAATTTTATTTAGATGATTAATTTCATCAGGCTTGATTGATAAATATAGTTGAGTATCATCCGCATAACAATGAAAGTTTACAGAATGATTCCTTATAATAACGGAAGCATATATAGGGTGAACAAAATAGGTCCAAGCACTGAGCCCTGTGGCACTCCATGGTTAACTTTGGTTTGCATGGAAGATTCATCGTTGACACGTACAAACTGAGAGCGTTCAGATAGATAGGACCTAAACCAGCCTAATGCAGTTCCCTGTATGCAAACTAAGTGCTCTAGTCTTTGCAATAGGATATCATGGTCGATAGTATCAAATGCAGCACTAAGATCGAGCAAGACAAGAATAGAGACAAGTCCCTTGTCAGAGGCTATTAGAATGTCATTTGTGACTTTAACCAGAGCTGTCTCTGTGCTATGTTGTGTTCTAAAGCCAGACTGAAAATCTTCAAATAAATCATAGTTTTTTAAGTAATCACACAGCTGTTTTGCGACTGCTTTCTCAAGAATCTTTGAGAGGAACGGAAGATTAGAAATAGGTCTATAGTTGGCTAAAACCTCTGGATCGAGGTTGTGCTTTTTAAGAAGCGGTTTTATCACTGCTACTTTGAATGATTGTGGAACATAGCCTGATAATAAAGACATATTCATAATATTTAATAAAGAAGTGCTAATTAATGGAAAAACTTCTTTTAACAGCTTAGTTGGAATCGGGTCTAAGATACACGTTGATGGTTTAGAAGAGAGAATCATTGAATTTAATTGTTCAAGGTTTATGGCTGAAAAGCATTCTAGTTTACTATCTAGTGTAATATTATAACTTACGTTTCCGGGAGCTGTTGATAACACTATACTGGTTAAAGGCAAGAGGTCATTGATTTTGTTTCTAAGAGTAACAATTTTATCGTTAAAAAAGCACATAAAATCATTACTACTGAGTGCTATGGGAATAGAAGGCTCAGTCGAGCTGTGGCTCTCTGTCAGCCTGGCTACAGTGCTGAAAAGAAATCTTGCATTATTCTTATTCTCATCTATTAATGAAGAGTAGTATGCTGCTCTCGCTTTACGCAGTGCTTTCTTATATTCATTGAGTGTAATATGCCAAATTAAACGAGATTCTTCAAGTTTAGTGGAACGCCATATCCTTTCAAGTTGTCTCGACTTTTGCTTTATTTTGCGGGTTTCGGCATTATGCCATGGAGCTAATCTATGTTGTTTTATTTTCTTCTTTTTCAAAGGAGCAACAGAGTCTAATTTTATTCGCAGCACATCTGTAGCACTATCAACAACATGATCAATTTGGGGTGGTGTACATTTTGTATAAGTTTCCTCCCCTACATGCAGATATGCTATCGAGTTAAGTATTGGTGGAATCTCTTCCTTAAATTTGGCTATAGCACTAACAGATAGGTTTCTGCTACAGGAGCTTTTGGCTAATGCTTTGTAGTCTAGTAACAGTACTTCAAAAGTTACTAAGAAATGGTCGGATAAAGCAGGATTATGCGGTTCGACTAATAGTTGCTCAATTTCAATACCATAAGTCAGAACAAGGTCAAGAGTGTGATTATAGCAGTGGGTTGGTTTATTTACACTCTGACAGAAACCAACATAATCTAATATAGAGTTAAATGCAACAGTAAGGCTATTTTTATCATCGTCAACATGAATATTAAAGTCACCTACGATAATTACTTTATCTGTTTTAAGAACCAAAGCTGATAAAAACTCAGAGAATTCTGATAAGAATTCTGAATAAGGACCTGGTGCACGGTAACAAATAAGATTGGCTGCAAAGTTTTCCAGGTCGGATGCGTAAGACTGAAAATTAGGCTTTCAAAGGAGGTATAATTTAATTTTTGTTTAGTATTGATAAGTAAACTTGAGTCAAAGATTGCTGCAACTCCACCTCCTCGGCCCGTGCCTCGGGCAATATGAGTATTGATATGGCTGGGTGGAGTGGCCTCATTTATGCTGACATATTCTTCATGTCTCAACCAAGTTTCAGTGAGACAGCATATATCAATATTATAATCTGATATTAAATCATTTACCAGTATTGCTTTAGATGCTAGAGATCTTATGTTTAAGAGACCACATTTAATCTTCCTGTTTTGTTGCACTGTAGTAGTTGTTACATTTACTTTTATTAGGTTATTATGTATGACACCTCTATTAGGTTTTACCTTAAATTGTCCTTGGGCAGACACACACACCGTTAATATTGGGTATTTTATTGGGTTCGGGATTCCTATGGATGACTGCCTACGAGAGAGCGCAGAGAAGCGTGTAAAACTGCGACTCTGCCTCCTGGTCTCAACTCCAGTTTGTCATGGATTAAGTCCACAGAGCCCTGAAATGTTTGCCGAAATGAGATTTGCACCTTCTTGAGAGGGGTATTGCTACCGGAGGCTACTGTGTTCATGCCGGGTGTACTTGAGATTGCTACGCCCTTAAATCGTATACATTCTTCGTCTTCCTCAAGCAGAGCAGCAGTGGCATTCTTCTTCCTGGGTTTTAGACCCTGTTTTAGCCTGGAGCGCAGGGTCTTCACCTCATCAATGAGGGCATCCTTCTGAGCCCTCAATGCCACATTGTCCAGGCTCACCTGTATGCAGTCCTCTTCGTCACACTCGGTATGTGGGGAGAAGGGTGGAGGGTGCACTGGGTATTCCTCCTCATTGTCTATATCCAATAATGTAGCCATTCCAATGATGGGATTAGTCTCTCGGAGGTCATGGAGCAACTGCATGGCCACACTATGCTTCAGCCTTGCCATGACCTGATGTGCCTCATCTCGGGAGAACTCAGGGTGGTCACGAGTTACATGACGGTGTAGTTTCTTCCCAGCATACGAACACCCTGTGATGGGACAGGGTTTGGTCCGAACATTTATTCTACCACTGGCCATTTTAAGAATGATGCCTCTTTCCTCCAGGTTCCGCACTGCATGTTTGTGCTTAAGGTGCTTATTCAAAGCCAGATAGCGGAGACTGCACACCGGGCATTCGGTCAACATCCTTCCCAAAACACACACAATGAATTCTATTTAAATGGTTTTCTGTTTCTCCGTTTATATGCGTTAGCCAACTGGTGATTGCAACCATGGGTCCGATGCTTCAATGCAGGGAAAACGGACCAAGGGGAGGACTTGGGTTACCACCTGGTTAAAATGGTCCCACCTCCGCACCAACGCGGGGCTGGTGATGGGTCCGATACATTGATTGTTTTTTGTTTCATGGTTCTGCCACAAGCTCACAAGACAGTTTTGGGTACAAAAACGTGGGGATAACAGTACCTCCGGGCGCTCCATCCCGCTCCGGCTTTCACCGCAGCGGGGGGAGGAGGCATTGAACCCCTCGCACCTGCCCCCGGAGGAGGCAGGGGAGTCAGGTACCCGGAGGCGCACGGTGGACGGCCAGGGCGAGACCGCCACACCGCACTGGAGTCAGAGTTCCGAGTTTTTCGAGCCAGGTCCCGGTGAAACGCAGTACGGAGCACCCGGCAGGAACTTCCAGCAGACCCCCCCGCGCGGTTCCCTCGTCCCTCGGAAGAGGCGGAGAGGTGGGTGTTTTTCATCTGCTGGCGGACTGCTGGGGAGAACGTGCTGCTCGGGAGCCAGGCTCAGAGTTAGTGGCAGTGAGAGCCCGTGCACCTGCCTTTTACAGCAGGCACGCGCTGGTATCGGGGTGGGGAGAGAAGGTAGAAGCAGAGGCTGCAGAAACAGCCAGAGCCTTCCCCTCTAACACACCCCTCATTTGGTGCATTGAACCCCTCGCACCTGCCTCCGGAGGAGTCAGGTACCCGGAGGCGCACGGTGGACGGCCAGGGCGAGACCGCCACACCGCACTGGAGTCAGAGTTCCGAGTTTTTCGAGCCAGGTCCCGGTGAAACGCAGTACGGAGCACACGGCAGGAACCTCCAGCAGACCCCCCCGCGCGGATCCCTCGTCCCTCGGAAGAGGCGGAGAGGTGGGTGTTTTTCATCTGCTGGCGGACTGCCGGGGAGAACGTGCTGCTCGGGAGCCAGGCTCAGAGTTAGTGGCAGTGAGAGCCCGTGCACCTGCCTTTTATAGCAGGCACACGCTCGTATCGGGGTGGGGAGAGAAGGTAGAAGCAGAGGCTGCAGAAACAGCCAGAGCCTTCCCCTCTAACACACCCCTCATTTGGTTCATGAGCACTGGGCAGAGTCCCCTGTCAACTCTCCTTATATTCCTCCGGAGACCAGTTGGGACATGGCAGTATCCCACTTCGCCTGGTACACCATATTGTTAAATGAGCTCAGTAATGTACTGCACAACATCACATGGGTAAAATGAGCTACGTAATGCCCTGCAATATCACATTTGGTTTATTTCCAAAAAGCCTGGAAAAAACACATATCCGTCATGTCCTGTAAAATATCATTCTTTGTTTATTTCCATCCTTCAGGCAAATACACATATCTTTGTCCGCTCCAGGAGCACCCGCAGTTTGGATGAACCGACCGCCAAGCACCGGAAGCTGGACCCGGGGAGGAGGCCCTCCGATGGCGGGTCAAATTTGCTGATACCGCAGCTGGCTGGACACTAGCCGTATAAGAACACCCGGGCGGGACCAGGCATGTCCCTCTTTGCAGACAAGCATATATGCGCTCCGGCATTCGCCGCTCACTTTGTCAGCCCCAGGAGCAGAGTCAAACCCGCAGTTTGGATGAACCGACCGCCAGAGCACCGGCACGAGGCTGGGCCGGCGGAGGCCTTCCGATGGCGGGTCACGTTTGCCATTCGATCAATGTCTTTGCAGACAAGCATATATGTGGTTGTTACGCAGGATCAAACAGGTAGTTTGATGAAGTAGGGTCCTGTGCCCGGAGCAAGGCCAATTGCTGAATGCCGCAGCCGACTAAGGCCGCTATGCCACAGTGGAGGATGAGAGAAACAGGTGTTTGTCTTGCATTTCGCGGCGAAGTGGGGAGGTGGAACTTTCACCCCGCTACGGAACCCGTGGTGGGACCCCTGAGTCAGACGGTTCGTCTTGGAAACGCTTCATATCGGTCGGCCTGGGAGGTAAGAGACACGCAGGGTAACGGACCTGCAGGGTTACCCCCACGCAGCCCACGCAACACGGAGGAGGCAGGGGAGTCTGGTACCCGGAGCCGCATGGCCGCAACACCGCACTGGAGTCAGGGTTTCGAGTTTTTCGAGCCAGGTCCCGGTGAAACGCAAGACTCCAGCAGGAGCCTCCAGCAGACCCCCCCGACGTTTCCCTCGTCCCTCCCGGCCATCAGAGTCGAACCCGCAGTTCGAAGGAACCGACCGCCAGAGCACCGGCACGAGGCCGGGCCGGCGGAGGCCCTCCGATGGCGTGTCGCGTTTGCCATTCAATCAGTCAGAAATCAGAAGAGGAAGGGAAAAAAAAGACTAACTTGTCTTTTTGGAGTTCCATAAAAAATGGCTGAAAATGAAAAAATGTATCCGAGAATAGTGCCCCATAAGGCGGGTAGAGTCCCCTGTCAACTCCCCTCGCATTCCTCCACACTCACAAAGTAACACTTTACTTTTTGGAGAACCATCAAAAATGGCTAAAAGTGTTGAAATGTATCCGAGAATAGTGCCCGATAAGGCGGGTAGAGTCCCCTGTCAACTCCCCTCGCATTCCTCCACACTCACAAAGTAACACTTTACTTTTTGGAGAACCATCAAAAATGGCTAAAAGTGTTGAAATGTATCCAAGAATAGTGCCTCATGAGGCGGATCGAGTCCCCTGTCAACTCCCCTCGCATTCCTCCACACTCACAAAGTAACACTTTACTTTTTGGAGAACCATCAAAAATGGCTAAAAGTGTTGAAATGTATCCGAGAATAGTGCCTCATGAGGCAGATTGCGTCCCCTGTCAACTCCCCTTGCATTCCTCCACACTCTGAAAAAGTCAGTTATTTTTTGGAGAACCATCAAAAATGGCTAAAAGTATTGAAATGTATCCGAGAATAGTGCCTCATGAGGCGGATCGAGTCCCCTGTCAACTCCCCTTGCATTCCTCCACACTCTGAAAAAGTCAGAGTTATTTTTTGGAGAACCATCAAAAATGGCTAAAAGTGTTGAAATATATCCGAGAATAGTGCCCCATAAGGCGGGTAGAGTCCCCTGTCAACTCCCCTCGCATTCCTCCACACTCACAAAGTAACACTTTACTTTTTGGAGAACCATCAAAAATGGCTAAAAGTGTTGAAATGTATCCGAGAATAGTGCCCGATAAGGCGGGTAGAGTCCCCTGTCAACTCCCCTCGCATTCCTCCACACTCACAAAGTAACACTTTACTTTTTGGAGAACCATCAAAAATGGCTAAAAGTGTTGAAATGTATCCAAGAATAGTGCCTCATGAGGCGGATCGAGTCCCCTGTCAACTCCCCTCGCATTCCTCCACACTCACAAAGTAACACTTTACTTTTTGGAGAACCATCAAAAATGGCTAAAAGTGTTGAAATGTATCCGAGAATAGTGCCTCATGAGGCAGATTGCGTCCCCTGTCAACTCCCCTTGCATTCCTCCACACTCTGAAAAAGTCAGTTATTTTTTGGAGAACCATCAAAAATGGCTAAAAGTATTGAAATGTATCCGAGAATAGTGCCTCATGAGGCGGATCGAGTCCCCTGTCAACTCCCCTTGCATTCCTCCACACTCTGAAAAAGTCAGAGTTATTTTTTGGAGAACCATCAAAAATGGCTAAAAGTGTTGAAATATTTCCGAGAATAGTGCCCCATAAGGCGGGTAGAGTCCCCTGTCAACTCCCCTCGCATTCCTCCACACTCACAAAGTAACACTTTACTTTTTGGAGAACCATCAAAAATGGCTAAAAGTGTTGAAATGTATCCGAGAATAGTGCCCCATAAGGCGGGTAAAGTCCCCTGTCAACTCCCCTCGCATTCCTCCACACTCTGAAAAAGTCTGAGTTATTTTTTGGAGAACCATCAAAAATGGCTAAAAGTGTTGAAATGTATCCGAGAATAGTGCCTCATGAGACGGATCGAGTCCCCTGTCAACTCCCCTTGCATTCCTCCACACTCTGAAAAAGTCAGAGTTATTTTTTGGAGAACCATCAAAAATGGCTAAAAGTGTTGAAATGTATCTGAGAATAGTGCCTCATGAGGCGGATCGAGTCCCCTGTCAACTCCCCTTGCATTCCTCCACACTCTGAGAAAGTCAGAGTTATTTTTTGGAGAACCATCAAAAATGGCTAAAAGTGTTGAAATATATCCGAGAATAGTGCCTCATGAGGCGGATTGTGTCCCCTCTCAACTCCCCTTGCCTTCCTCCGGAGCCCAGTTCAAAAACTTAAAGTTTGGTAAGAACCATGCTGGGGGGTGTCCGGGCAACAAAATGTATCCGAGCCAGAGTGCACATACAGCGGATGAATTCCTCCATGAAGTTACACAGCCATTTTTTTTCTGAGTCCTCTCAAAAACCGGGTTTCCGATTTCGTGCAGACAGTAGCTTGGAAAACATGAACGTTTTTTTACAACGGAGGAGGGGAAGTCTGGATTCCCCTCTCCGTTGTACATTGCAACGGGGGAGGGGAAAAGTGTTCGGGGCTTCGTCCCGAAGCGCCGAACACTTGAGCACCCTTCTTCTGAGCCCCTTCTCCGTTGTAATTTCAAAAGTTCATTTTTTGATTATTTTAACATATAATTGACCGTTTTCTTTCATTTCTTTTTCTTTCCACGGGTGGGGGCCTATGGCAGGCCGCCTATGAGCTCCCAAATTTGGCCCGGATCCTCCGGGATTTGTGGGATAAGCTCCATAAACTGACAAAGTCATCCAAATATGTCGCTTTTATAGCCCACAAATATATAATGCAAATACATTAAAATAGTAAAAGGTACAATTGTGCTCTGCATTAACCGGAATTTGATTTATATAGCCCCGAAAAAATGATTTAAAATCATTTTCGTGGGGAAAAGTGTTAAAACGCCTGATTAAAGCATATGCAGGACCCCAGCGAGCTCCAGACTATGTGCATTATGTCAGGGACCCTTGTGAATGATAAGACCCATCATTTAAACGCAACAACCACGATTAAAAGTCACTTTTAGGGGGAAAACGCAGGCTCTGTCCATTTCGTTAACAAACTGATAGGCAAATGGACAAAAGTTTGATTAAAGTATATGCAGGACCCCAGTGAGCTCCAGACTATGTGCATTGTGTCGGGGACCCTTGTGAATGATAAGACCCATCATTTAAATGCAAAGACCACCATTAAAAGTCACTTTTAGGGGGAAAACGCAGGCTCTGTCCATTTCGTTAACAAACTGATAGGCAAATGGACAAAAGGGGGAACACGGCCCAGCCGCTGCTCCACTGCTCCAGGCTGTGTGCATTGTGTTGGGGACCCTTGTGAATGATAAGACCCATCATTTAAACGCAAGGGCCATCATTAAAAGTCACTTTTAGGGGGAAAACGCAGCCTGTGTCCATTTGGTTAACAAACTGATAGGCAAATGGACAAAAGAGTGATTAAAGCATATGCAGGACCCCAGCGAGCTCCAGACTATGTGCATTGTGTCGGGGACCCTTGTGAATGATAAGACCCATCATTTAAATGCAAAAAACACCATTAAAAGTCACTTTTAGGGAGAACACGCAGGCTCTGTCCATTTCGTTACCAAACTGATAGGCAAATGGACAAAAGGGGGAACACGGCCCAGCCGCTGCTCCACTGCTCCAGGCTGTGTGCATTGTGTCGGGGACCCTTGTGAATGATAAGACCCTTCATTTAAACGCAAGGGCCACCATTAAAAGTCACTTTTAGCGGGAAAACGCAGCCTCTGTCCATTTGGTTAACAAACTGATAGGCAAATGGACAAAAGTGTGATTAAAGCATATGCAGGACCCCAGCGAGCTCCAGACTATGTGCATTGTGTCAGGGAGCCAGGTCAAACCCCTCCATGCACACCGCCAGAACCAGAACCTCACGCCCCTGGTGACCTTAAAGGTGTTTGTCTTTGTTTGTTTTTGTATTCCACATAGACAGGCTGGGGTTCAGCACCACGGACAGAGCCTGCCCGCTGCCTCCAGGGCGCATCACCACATTTTACAAGCCAGGAAAGGTGCATGGATCCTGGGTAAATGTGTGGAACAGTGTTTTGTCACTTTCAAAACTCTCCTGTCATTCACCGGAGAATTTGGGTCGATGTTGTATTCAATCTGGCCATTAATATTCCAGTGAGACGAAGTACGTACATTGACCGGAGTGATCCCATGTTAATTTTGTCCAAAAACCGGAACATTTCCTACCCCTATTTAGGGCAATGGATGTCCACTCTCGGGAGACGACAGACAGTGGTGCGGTTAGCCAAACTGACAGACCTAATGTTAGCCCTATTTACAGGCAATGGACGTCCACTCTCGGGAGACGACCGACAATGGTGCGGTTAGCCAAAGTGACAGACCTAATGTTAGACCTATTTACAGGCAATGGACGTCCACTCTATGTCCATTTTCAGGAGAGGGTCAATGTTAAATGATATCGTGCAAAATGACAGGCTATAACCCAGGAACAAGTGTTTGAAAGGCGGGGAAAAGTTGTTTAAAAAAGTCGTAAAAGTGTTTTTAAACGTATGGAAGAGAGTTGTAGCCTGTCATTTTGCAGGATATAATTTAACATGTAACCTCTCCTGTAAATGCACAGAATATGTCCATTTTCAGGAGAGGGTCAATGTTAAATGATATCGTGAAAAATGACAGGCTATAACCCAGGAACAAGTGTTTGAATGGCGGGGAAAAGTTGTTTAAAATAGTCTGATACCTCCAGGGCGCATCACCACATTTTCCAAGCCAGGGAAGGTGTCTGAATCCTGGGTAAACATTATTTACATAGTCTGACACCTGGCACTGTATTTGCCCCTGGGAACCTTCCAGGTTATATTCATGTTTTATTATTTATTTAATAATCACATGATTTTTACAAAAACAGTATACACAGTATACATATATACAATAATAATAACATAACAATATACATAATAAAAACATGAAAAGTGGTGAAAATGAGAAAATGTATCTGAAAATAGTGCCTCATAATGCGGGCATGTGGACAGTAGCCAGAGACTCACAGGCACACACACATGCAGAGATCCAGGGGGCGGAGCACATGGCTTTTTTTACCCAGAAATAAGTCTCTAAGAGGCGGGGAGACTCAGAGGACATGCTGCGTCACCTCACTTTGTAACCCAGGGAAAGAGCAGGAATTCTGGCTGCGTGAGTGTTAAAAGTGCATTCATCTGTGTTAATCCGACAGCCGCAGAGGTGCTGACGGAAAGCAGGCGGAACAAATTGATTATTTTAACCAGGAATAAATGTTTGCAAGGCGGGGAAAGTGTTCCTGCAGCCCCTCCATAACGGTAATAATGATTAGAAATGATTTCCAGGGCAGAAAGCGTTTTTTAAATGTGGAAAAAAATATGTTAAACTGTTTAAAAAGCACAAAGTGATTTGAGTGCAGTTCTCATGTGTCCCCACAGGAGGACGCGTCGTCCCAGGGAGCACAGTGCATTAATAGTAAAAAATACAACAAAAACAGGGCAAATCAATGGATTTAAAGTGCAGGGAAAATTTGCACCACACACAGGTACATTCCTAAATCCCCACCATGGTGACCACGGTGATTTAAACTAGTTACTGCGGGGGAAAGAGTGCTGAAAATCGGATTAAACCCTGCTCACAGTGTGGTAAAAGTCAGATTGTTTCAGAGACCCATAGTAATGCAGGGTCGGGCCGTGTCAGTGCTTGGATGGGAGACCGCCTGGGAATACCCGGTGCTGTAAGCTTTTTTTAAATGCAGCTACATGCATGGTGACAAGGTACGATTTATACCCTAAAATAGCATGCTAAGCGTGGGTGGATTAGTTTCAAAGCATGCACACTCTGCTCATGTCAGTCTTCCATTAAAATAGACCGGGAAAAACACCTCTTTTTAGCCCCTCACAGAGCCCCAAAGGACGGACTAAGCAGCTCCAGCACGGCTCCCTCACATGCACACTCTGCTCATGTCAGACTTACATTAAAATAGACCGGGAAAAACACCTCTTTTTAGCCCCTCACAGAGCCCCAAAGGACGGACTAAGCAGCTCCAGCACGGCTCCCTCACATGCACACTCTGATCATGTCAGACTTACATTAAAATAGACCGGGAAAAACACCTCTTTTTAGCCCCTCACAGAGCCCCAAAGGACGGACTAAGCAGCTCCAGCACGGCTCCCTCACATGCACACTCTGCTCATGTCAGACTTACATTAAAATAGACCGGGAAAAACACCTCTTTTTAGCCCCTCACAGAGCCCCAAAGGACGGACTAAGCAGCTCCAGCACGGCTCCCTCACATGCACACTCTGCTCATGTCAGACTTACATTAAAATAGACCGGGAAAAACACCTCCTTTTAGCCCCTCACAGAGCCCCAAAGGACGGACTAAGCAGCTCCAGCACGGCTCCCTCACATGCACACTCTGCTCATGTCAGACTTACATTAAAATAGACCGGGAAAAACACCTCTTTTTAGCTCCTCACAGAGCCCCAAAGGACGGACTGAGGACCTTCAGCAACAGTGGTACTTCCATAACCTCGTGCACCGTGAGACCCCGGGCCCCCGGACTTAAGCACTCCCCCACGGACTAAACCCAGATGTTCACACCCTACAGAACTTCATGCCCCTGGTTACCCTAAAGGGGTTGGATTTTGCGGTGCTTTACCGTCCGCACATCGGCATCCATATTCGGCCTTATTCATGAAACCACCACCCCTTCTTTGGAGGATATTCTCATGCTCCTGGTAACCCTTTAAATAGTCTGATACTACCAGGGCTCATCACCGCACTTTACAAGCCAGAAATAATGTTTAAATGGTCGGGGAAAGTGTTTTTAAACGTCTGGAAGAGAGTTGTAGCCTGTCATTTTGCAGGATATCATTTAACATTGAACATCTCCTGGAAATGCACAGAATATGTCCATTTCCAGGAGAGATTCCATGTTAAATAATATCCTGCAAAATGACAGGCTATAACCCAGGAACAAGTGTTTGAAAGGCGGGGAAAAGTTGTTTAAAATAGTCGGAAAAGTGTTTTTAAACGTATGGAAGAGCGTTTTAGCCTTTCATTTTGCAGGATATAATTTAACATGTAACCTCTTCCGGAAATGCACAGAATATGTCAATTTTCAGGAGAGGGTCAATGTTAAATGATATCCTGCAAAATGACAGGCTAAAACACCCAGGGATACATGTTTGAAAGGCAGGGAAAAGTTGTTTAAAATAGTCTGATACGTCCAGGTCGCATCACCGCATTTTACAAGCCAGGGAAGGTGTCTTAATCATTGGTACACATTGTTTAAATAGTCTGATACCTGGCACTGTATTTGGCCCTGGGAACCTTCAAGGTTATACTAAAGTTTTTTTATTTATTTAATTATCACACCATTTTTACAAAAACAGTATACAAAATAAACATAATAACAACATGATTACAACATGATTAACAGGGGCCTGGGGGCCATATTAGCCGTCTAACTTGTACGGTGCACCGGGGAAAAAAGGTTGAGTCCACGGCCCCTTTCCCCTCATCAGGAGTATCAATCGGTCCTGAAGAAGAGGTATCGCTGCTCTCCGCCCCTGAGTCCTCTTCGGAGGTAGCTGACGGTGGTAGACCTCCTTCTGATGATGATGCTGCTGCAGCTGCTGCCGCCCTGAACATGGAATGGATCTTCAATGCCTCCTTTATTCCAGGCGTATTCGCGTAGAACCGGTCTGCAGTGCTTACGTCGTGGCACATAAACCTAGCGAGAATCGACCTGCTTTCTGGATCTTGGTGATGCTTGATATTGTCAGCCAGGGCAGTGCGCAAGATGGTGAAGGTGACGGCTGTTTCTAGCCCAGCATCAGCCCAAGCCCTCTTCAAGTGAGCGTTCAGGTTCTTGGAAGCCTGCTTCCCCGATGTGAAAAGGAAGAATTCACTTTGAGGACCCGACAAGCCCTCTTTTATCCCCATCCACCACATGACCCAGCTAAACTCCTTTATTGTAAGCACCAGCTGTGCTTCACCAAATGTCTTGGCAGTCTTGTGATCCTGCACGTGGATGATGTAGCCCTCAGCAGTGCCCCTTCTGTCCGCCTTAAAGACCTACGTGTTGGTCATGTTTGCGTACACACTCGGACGGTGGCCATACAGGAGGCTCCAATGGAGGGTTAGATAGCCATATAGCAGGTACTGGGTGATTGAGGTCGGATTGCTAGCCATCAGGTCAAGGAGATCAGGGATGCGCTTCTCAGCGGCCGCCATGGCGGCGAGAAGCTCCGCCTGGCTCGGCAGATGATCCAGCTTGTTCCTCTTCACCTTAAACTGGTGGACAGTGACAGACTTTTTCAAATCGTTCATGTTGGCTTTCACCTCTCTGATGATGTGGGTCATATCAGACTGGGTGAGCCTGCACCCCCGGAGCTTTGACGCAGACAAGTACCTCAGGAAATGGTTCACAGTCTTCAGGAACAACAGAGATGTTGTGACTGTCCGGCCCGACTTTGAAATATACTCGCTCCAGCCACGGACCCCCTTTGTGTCTTTTAGAAACAGCCAGTCTGACAGCCGGTCAACACCATGGGCCATGAATACTAGGAAGTTCTTTATCCGGCTGACATTGGACATACAATTCTCTTTCCGTTTTACTGTCGGTGCGACACCCTCACAATGACCTCTGTATGTCTGAATGTACGTCTCCATGCTTTTAGGCAACGTGATTTCACGCATGGTATTCCCTTGTCCCTTCCCAGTGGACCAGTGATTTTGGGGAGAGGGCCAGTCCTTAGCCAGATTAGCTTTCAGCTTATTGGAGACAGACGCACGGGTCTTCTGGCATACAGGGGTCTCACTACCGGAGGCTTCTTCGGACCGCATGACAGTCTTCACCTGGGTCTCACTACCGGAGGCTTCTGGGTACCACATCACAGACTTGAGAGGGGTCTCACTACCGGAGGCTTCTACGGATCGCATGACAGTCTTCACCGGGGTCTTGCTTCCAGAGGCTTCTGGGGACCGCATCACAGACTTGAGAGGGGTCTCACTACCGGAGGCTTCTACGGATCTCATGACAGTCTTCACCGGGGTCTTGCTTCCGGAGGCTTCTGGGGACCGCATCACAGACTTGAGAGGGGTCTCACTACCGGAGGCTTCTACGGAACGCATGACAGTCTTCACCTGGGTCTCACTACCGGAGGCTTCTGGGGACCGCATCACAGACTTGAGAGGGGTCTCACTACCGGAGGCTTCTACGGATCGCATGACAGTCTTCACCGGGGTCTTGCTTCCGGACGCTTCTGGGGACCGCATCACAGACTTGAGAGGGGTCTCACTACCGGAGGCTTCTACGGATCGCATGACAGTCTTCACCGGGGTCTTGCTTCTGGGGACCGCATCACAGACTTGAGAGGGGTCTCACTACCGGAGGCTTCTACGGATCGCATGACAGTCTTCACCAGGGTCTTGCTTACGGAGGCTTGTGGGGACCGCATCACAGACTTGAGAGGGGTCTCACCACCGGAGGCTTCTACGGACCACATGACAGTCTTCACTGGGGTCTTGCTTCCGGAGGCTTCTGGGGACCGCATCACAGACTTGAGAGGG
The DNA here is from genome assembly GCF_949606895.1 of Notothenia rossii. Lineage (NCBI taxonomy): Eukaryota > Metazoa > Chordata > Actinopteri > Perciformes > Nototheniidae > Notothenia > Notothenia rossii. The sequence goes on along the minus strand of NC_136905.1, from coordinate 57,617,726 downwards.
GCCTCACTACCGGAGGCTTGTGGGGACCGCATCAAAGTCTTCACCAGGATCTTGAGAGGGGTATTGCTGCCTGAGGCTACTGTGTTCATGCCGGGGGTACTTGAGATTGCTAGGCCCTTAAATTGTATACATTCTTCGTCTTCCTCAAGCAGAGCAGCAGTGGCACTCTGCTTCCTGGGTTTTAGACCCTGTTTTAGCCTGGAGCGCAGGGTCTTCACCTCATCAATGAGGGCATCCTTCTGAGCCCTCAATGCCACATTTTCCAGCCTCACCTGCCTGCAGTCCTCTTCGTCACACTCGGTATGTGGAGAGAAGGGTGGAGGGTGCACCGGGTATTCCTCCTCATTGTTTATATCCAATGATGTAGCCATTCCAATGATGGGATTAGTCTCTCGGAGGTCATGGAGCAACTGCATGGCCACACTATGCTTCAGCCTTGCCATGACCTGATGTGCCTCATCTCGGGAGAACTCAGGGTGGTCACGAGTTACATGACGGTGTAGTCTCTTCCCAGCATATGAACACCCTATGATGGGACAGGGTTTAGTCCAAACATTTATTCTGCCACTGGCCATTTTAAGAATGATGCCTCTTTCCTCCAGGTTCCGCACTGCATGTTTGTGCTTAAAGTGCTTATTCAAAGCCAGATAGCAGAGTCTGCACACCGGGTATTCGGACAACATCCTTCCTAAAACAAACACAATGAATTATATTTAAATGGTTTTCTGTTTCTGCGTTTATATGTGTTAGCTAACTGGTGATTGCAACCATGGGTCCGATGCTTCAATGCAGGGAACACGGACCAAGGGGAGGACTTGGGTTACCACCTGGTTAAAATGGTCCCACCTCCGCACCAACGCGGGGCTGGTGATGGGTCCGATACATTGATTGTTTTTTGTTTCATGGTTCTGCCACGAGCTCACAAGACAGTTTTGGGTACGAAAACGTGGGGATAACAGTACCTCCGGGCGCTCCATCCCGCTCCGGCTTTCACCGCAGCGGGGGGAGGAGGCATTGAACCCCTCGCACCTGCCCCCGGAGGAGGCAGGGGAGTCAGGTACCCGGAGGCGCACGGTGGACGGCCAGGGCGTGGCCGCCACACCACACTGGAGTCAGGGTTCCGAGTTTTTCGAGCCAGGTCCCGGTGAAACGCAGTACGGAGCACCCGGCAGGAGCCTCCAGCAGACCCCCCAACGCGGTTCCCTCGTCCCTCGGAAGAGGCGGAGAGGTGGGTGTTTTTCATCTGCTGGCGGACTGCCGGGGAGAATGTGCTGCTCGGGAGCCAGGCTCAGAGTTAGTGGCAGTGAGAGCCCGTGCACCTGCCTTTTACAGCAGGCACGCGCTGGTATCGGAGTGGGGAGAGAAGGTAGAAGCAGAGGCTGCAGAAACAGCCAGAGCCTTCCCCTCTAACACACCCCTCATTCGGTTCATAATCACTGGGCAGAGTCCCCTGTCAACTCTCCTTATATTCCTCCGGAGACCAGTTGGGACATGGCAGCATCCCACTTCTCCTGGTACACCATATCGTTAAATGAGCTCAGTAATGTACTGCACAACATCACATGGGTAAATGAGGTACGTAAGGCCTGCAATATCACATTTGGTTTATTTCCAAAAAGCCTGGAAAAAAACACATATCCGACATGTCCTGTAAAATATCATTCTTTGTTTATTTCCATCCTTCAGGCAAATACACATATCTTTGTCCGCTCCAGGAGCACAGTCGAACCCGCAGTTTGGAGGAACCGATCACCAAGCATCGGAAGCTGGACCCGGGGAGGAGGCCCTCCGATGGCGGGTCAAATTTGCTGATACCGCAGCTGGCTGGACACTAGCCGTAGAGGAACACCCGGGCGGGACCAGGCATGTCCCTCTTTGCAGACAAGCATATATGCGTTCCGGCATTCGCCGCATATCTTTGTCCGCTCCAGGAGCAGAGTCGAACCCGCAGTTTGGATGAACCGACCGCCAAGCACCGGAACCTGGACCCGGGGAGGAAGCCCTCCGATGGCTGGATAAATTTGCTGATACGGCAGCTGGCTGGACACTAGCCGTAGAGGAACACCAGGGCGGGACCAGGCATGTCCCTCTTTGCAAACAAGCATATATGCGCTACGGCATTCGCTGCACTTGAGTCATGGTGCTCAGAGTTAGTGTGCTACCCGGAGGCGCATGGTGGACGGCCAAGGCGAGACCGTCACATCGCACTTGAGTCATGGTGCTCAGAGTTAGTGTGCTACCCGGAGACGCACAGTGGACATACGCGGGGCTGGTGAGCATGGCGCGGAGCACCCGGCAGGAGCCTCCAGCAGGTGTAAGCTGCTGGAGGACTGTCGGGGAGAACGCGAGGTGCACCCGGCAGGAGCCTCCAGGTTTGATGGCGGACTGTCGGGGAGCACGGTACGGTACACCCGGCAGGAGCCTCCAGGTATGCTGGCGGCGGACTGTCGGGGAGCACGGTACGGAGCACCTGGCAGGAGCCTCCAGGTCTGCTGATGGACTGTCGGGGAGCACCTCACGTTCTGAGAATGCTTGATGCACCCGGCAGGAGCCCAGGTCTGCTGGCGAACTGTCGGGGAGAACGCTTGGTGCACCCGGCAGGAGCCTCCAGGTTTGATGGCGGACTGTCGGGGAGCACGGTACGGTAAACCCGGCAGGAGCCTCCAGGTCTGCTGGCGGACTGTCTGGGAGCACCTCACGTTCTGAGAACGCTTGATGCACCCGGCAGGAGCCTCCAGGTCTGCTGGCGGACTGTCGGGGAGAACGCTTGGTGCACCCGGCAGGAGCCTGCATGTTTGCTGGCGGACTGTCGGGGAGAATGCGCTGCACTTGCTTAAATGGTCCCACCTCCGCGGGGCTGGTGAAGGCAACATTGGGTCCGATGCTTCAATACACTGTCACAAAAGAGGAACACCCGGGCGGGACCAGGCATTTCCCTCTTTGCAGACAAGCATATATGTGGTTGTTACGCAGTATCAAACAGGTAGCCTGTGATGAAGTAGGGTCGACCCTATATCATGTGAAGCCACCGAGCCGTGGTCCCCGAGGGAACCGGTGCCTGGAGCAAAGCCAATTGCTGAATGCCGCAGCCGACTAAGGCCGCTATGCAACAGTGGAGGATTAGAGAAACAGGTGTTTGCCTGGCACTCCGCGGCGAAGTGGGGAGGTGGAACTTCCACCCCGCTGCGGAACACGTGGTGGGACCCCTGAGTCAGACGGTTCGTCTTGGAAACGCTTCATATCGGTCGGCCCGGGAGGTAAGAGACACTCAATCAATCAATCAATGTTTATTTATATAGCCCAATATCACAAATGTTACATTTGTCTCAGTGGACTTCACAGTTTGTACAGAATATCAGTATGACAATACGACACCCTCTGTCCTTAGACCCTCACATCGTACAAGGAAAAACTTCCAGAGAAAACCCACAGTTTAAAGGGAAAAATTGGAGAAACCTCAGGGAGAGCAACAGAGGAGGGATCCCTCTCCCAGGACGGACAGACGTGCAATAGATGCCGTGTATAAATTGAAAAGATAATACATTTGCAACATAGGTAGTCTAAATGTTTGGAAATGCATGTGTGTATAATAGGAAGATGAATCCACGAGGATATCCATCCAGGACTTATGATCCAGGACCACAGCCACGACTCAAGATCCAGGACTCGCAATCCATGACACAGGACCGCAGGATCATCCATCACTCCGGATCCCGGCGTATATAGACACCAAAAAGAAAGACATTTGGGGAAGCTGGGTTAATCAGAACATGAGTACACAGGTATAGACAGAGAGAAGGAAGAAGTAAGATGTGCCCCGACAAACTAAGCCTATATCAGCAAAACTAGGGGCTGAATCTAATCAGCCCTAACTATAAGCTTTATCAAAAAGGAAGGTCATAAGCGCACTCTTAAAAACTTATAGGGTGTCTTCCGTCCGAACACAAACTGGAAGCTGATTCCACAAAAGTGGAGCTTGATAAGAAAAGGCTCTGGCTCCCATTGTACTTTTAGAGACTCTAGGAACAACCAACAACCCTGCATTCTTGGAACGCAATGCCCTAGTAGGACAATAGGGTATAATGAGTTCTTTAAGGTAAGATGGCGCCTGCCCATTAAGGGCTTTGTAGGCGAGAAGAATAATTTTAAATTCTATCCTGTGTTCTATAGGGAGCCAGTGTAAGGCAGCCAGAACAGGAGTAATGTGGTCCCTTTTCCTAACTCTGGTTAGTACACGAGCTACAGCATTTTGAATCAGCTGAAGCGACTTGACTGACTTCTTGGTACACCCTGATAATAAGGAGTTACAATAATCCAGCCTTGAAGTAACAAATGCATGGACTAGTTTCTCTGCATCGTTTTGAGGCAAGATATGCCTGATTTTTGCAATGTTACGTAGATGGAAGTAGGCGGTCCTTGAAATTGATTTTATGTGGGTGTTAAAGGATAAATCCTGATCAAATATAACACCAAGATTCCTTACAGTCTCACTGGAGGCCAAATTAATGCCATCCATAGTCAATATATCTTTAGATAATTTGTTTCGTAGATTCTTCGGGCCAAGTACAATAACTTCAGTTTTGGTCGTGTTTAACATCAAAAAATGTAAGTTCATCCACGTTTTTAAGTCCTTGAGGCAGTCTTGAATTTTATTTAGATGATTGATTTCATCAGGCTTGATTGATAAATATAGTTGAGTATCATCCGCATAACAATGAAAGTTTACAGAATGATTCCTTATAATATTGCCTAACGGAAGCATATATAGGGTGAACAAAATAGGTCCAAGCACGGAGCCCTGTGGCACTCCATGGTTAACTTTGGTTTGCATGGAAGATTCATCGTTGACACGTACAAACTGAGAGCGTTCAGATAGATAGGACCTAAACCAGCCTAAAGCAGTTCCCTGTATGCCAACTAAGTGCTCTAGTCTTTGCAATAGGATATCATGGTCGATAGTATCAAATGCAGCACTAAGATCGAGCAAGACAAGAATAGAGACAAGTCCCTTGTCAGAAGCTATTAGAATGTCATTTGTGACTTTAACCAGAGCTGTCTCTGTGCTATGTTGTGTTCTAAAGCCAGACTGAAAATCTTCAAATAAATCATAGTTTTTTAAGTAATCACACAGCTGTTTTGCGACTGCTTTCTCAAGAATTTTTGAGAGGAACGGAAGATTAGAAATAGGTCTATAGTTGGCTAAAACTTCTGGATCGAGGTTGTGCTTTTTAAGAAGCGGTTTTATCACTGCTACTTTGAATGATTGTGGAACATAGCCTGATAATAAAGACATATTCATAATATTTAATAAAGAAGTGCTAATTAATGGAAAAACTTATTTTAACAGCTTAGTTGGAATCGGGTCTAAGATACACGTTGATGGTTTAGAAGAGAGAATCATTGAATTTAATTGTTCAAGGTTTATGGCTGAAAAGCATTCTAGTTTACTATCTAGTGTAACATTAGAACTTACGTTTCCGGGAGCTGTTGATAACACTATACTGGTCAAAGGCAAGAGGTCATTGATTTTGTTTCTAAGAGTAACAATTTTATCGTTAAAAAAGCACATAAAATCATTACTAGTGAGTGCTATGGGAATAGAAGGCTCAGTCGAGCTGTGGCTCTCTGTCAGCCTGGCTACAGTGCTGAAAAGAAATCTTGCATTATTCTTATTCTCATCTATTAATGAAGAGTAGTATGCTGCTCTCGCTTTACGCAGTGCTTTCTTATATTCATTGAGAGTAATATGCCAAATTAAACGAGATTCTTCAAGTTTAGTGGAACGCCATATCCTTTCAAGTTGTCTCGACTTTTGCTTTATTTTGCGGGTTTCGGCATTATGCCATGGAGCTAATCTATGTTGTTTTATTTTCTTCTTTTTCAAAGGAGCAACAGAGTCTAATTTTATTCGCAGCGCATCTGTAGCACTATCAACAACATAATCAATTTGGGGTGGTGTACATTTTGTATAAGTTTCCTCCCCTACATGCAGACATGCTATCGAGTTAAGTATTGGTGGAATCTCTTCCTTAAATTTGGCTATAGCACTAACAGATAGGTTTCTGCTGCAGGAGCTTTTGGCTAATGCTTTGTAGTCTAGTAACAGTACGTCAAAAGTTACTAAGAAATGGTCGGATAAAGCAGGATTATGCGGTTCGACTAATAGTTGCTCAATTTCAATACCATAAGTCAGAACAAGGTCAAGAGTGTGATTATAGCAGTGGGTTGGTTTATTTACACTCTGACAGAAACCAACCGAATCTAATATAGAGTTAAATGCAACAGTAAGGCTATTTTTATCATCGTCAACATGAATATTAAAGTCACCTACGATAATTACTTTATCTGTTTTAAGTACCAAAGCTGATAAAAACTCAGAGAATTCTGATAAGAATTCTGAATAAGGACCTGGTGCACGGTACACTGTAACAAATAAGATTGGCTGCAAAGTTTTCCAGGTCGGATGCGTAAGACTGAAAATGAGGCTTTCAAAGGAGGTATAATTTAATTTTTGTTTAGTATTGATAAGTAAACTTGAGTCAAAGATTGCTGCAACTCCACCTCCTCGGCCCGTGCCTCGGGCAATATGAGTATTGATATGGCTGGGTGGAGTGGCCTCATTTATGCTGACATATTCTTCATGTCTCAACCAAGTTTCAGTGAGACAGCATATATCAATATTATAATCTGATATTAAATCATTTACCAGTATTGCTTTAGATGCTAGAGATCTTATGTTTAAGAGACCACATTTAATCTTCCTGTTTTGTTGCACTGTAGTAGTTGTTACATTTACTTTTATTAGGTTATTATGTATGACACCTCTATTAGGTTTTACCTTAAATTGTCCTTGGGCAGACACACACACCGTTAATATTGGGTATTTTATTGGGTTCGGGATTCCTATGGATGACTGCCTAGGAGAGAGCGCAGAGAAGCGTGTAAAACTGCGACTCTGCCTCCTGGTCTCAACTCCAGTTTGTCATGGATTAAGTCCACAGAGCCCTGAAATGTTTGCCGAAATGAGATTTGCACCTTCCAAAGTAGGATGAATGCCGTCTCTCTTAATCAGACCAGGTTTTCCCCAGAAGGCTGTCCAATTATTCACGAAGCCCACATTGTTTGCTGGGCACCACCAAGACAACCAGCGCTGAAATGATGACATGCGGCTATACATGTCATCATTGATCAGATTGGGGAGGGGACCAGAGAAGATTACGGTGTCCGACATTGTTTTAGCATAACTACACACCGACGCCACATTAAGTTTGATGCATTCTGATTGGCGTAAACTAACATCATTACCACCGACGTGAATAACAATCCTACTGTATTTACGTTTATTTTTAGCCAGCAGTCTAAGATGCGCCTCAACGTCGCCCGCTCTGGCCCCCGGAATGCATGTGACTGTGGACGCTTCGGTCTCTAAATTCACGTGTCTCATAATAGAGCTACCAATAACCAGAGTTGGCTTCTCAGCGGGTGTCTCGCTGAGTGGGGAATATCTGTTAGATACGTGAACGGGTTGGTGGGGACCTGCGGGTTTCGCGTTATGCCCCTTCTGAACAGTCACCCATTCTCCCTGCTGCTCAGGAGTTGCCGGGGGACGGCTAAGAGGAGCTACCTTTTGCCGGTCCGCACCGGCTAACATGGGCTTTACTGTAGCTGAGTTATTTTCTAAGATGCAGAGCCGGGCTTCTATGGCTATGATTCCCGCCTCCAACCTAACAACTATACTACATTTAACACATGTATTGGTACCAGTAAAGGAGGTAGGGGAGTAACCAAACATGAGACAGTTAGAGCAGGAAATAGCACCCGAGGGTGGGGAAAGAGCCATGGCTAGCTATCAAGCTAAAGTAGCTACCGTTAGCAAACCCGAAAAGAGTGTAGGCAACTGTGGAGTTACAGTCGCTAAGAGAAGGAGAGTTTGTGAGTGCTTAAGCTGTAGTAACGTGTGATTACAACGTCAGGCAGTTGCCGTGATCAAGAGTTTTAAAACGATCGATTAAGTTAAGATAATAAGCTATCAGCAACAGAACAGGCACACGGGATACCCGGAGATGACAACAACAACCGGAAGTTACAACATGCTTACCGCAATAGTGGTCCGTGTAGAAACAGCGATGGATACAGTTATTCAAGAGAACACCATTTGATTTGTTGACACGCAGGCTAACGGACACGCAGGGTTACCCCCACGCAGCACACACAGCACACGGAGGAGAAAGGGGAGTCAGGTACCCGGAGGCGTACGGCCGCCACACCGCACTGGAGTCAGGGTTTCAAGTTTTTCGAGCCAGGTCCCAGTGAAATGCAGGACTCCAGCAGGAGCCTCCAGCAGACCCCCCCGACGGTTCCCTCGTCCCTCCCGGCCATCAGAGTCTAACCCGCAGTTCGGAGGAACCGACCGCCAGTGCACCGGCACGAGGCCGGGCCGGCAGAGGCCCTCCGATGGCGGGTCACCTTTGCCATTCGATCTGTGACATCCATAAAAAAGGGGTGAAAATGAAAAAATGTATCCCAAAATAGTGCCTCATAGTTCGGGTAGAGTCCCCTGCCAACTCCCCTTGCATTCCTCCAGACTCAGAAAAAGTTTAAGTCAACTTTTTGGAGAACCATAGAAAATGGCTGAAAATGAAAAAATGTATCCCAAAATAGTGCCTCATAATGCGGGTAGAGTCCCCTGCCATCTCCCCTTGCATTCCTCCAGACTCAGAAAAAGTCTAAGTCAACTTTTTGGAGAACCATAAAAAAGGGCTAAACGTATTAAAATGTATCCGAAAATAGTGCCTCATAAGGCAGGTAGAGTCCCATCAAACTCCCATTGCATTCCTCCAGAGGTCATTTAAAAAACTTAAAGTTTGTTAAGAACCATGCTGGGGGGTCTCCGAGGCAACAAATGTATCCGAGCCAAAGTGCACAGAGAGCGGGAGAATTCCTCCATGTAGTTACACAGCCGGTTTTTTTCTGAGTCCTCTCAAAAACTGGGTTTCCGATTTTGTGCGGACAGTAGTCTGAAAATGATGAATGAATTTTTTTGACAGAGAAGGGGAGGCTCAGATTCCCCTCTCCGTTGTAAGTTGCAACGGGAGGGTGGAAAAGTCTCCGGGGCTTCGGCCCGAAGCGCCGAAGGGTTGAGCTTTTTGGAGCCCCTTCTCCGTTGGCACTCATTTTCAGAAAACTTCATTTTTGATTATTTTAAGATATAATTGACCGTTTTCTTTCATTTGTTTTTCTTTCCACGGGTGGGGGCCTATGGCAGGCCGCCTATGGGCTCCCAAATTCGGCCTGGAACCTCCAGGATTTGTGGGATAAGCTCCATAAACTGACAAAGTCATCCAAAAATGTCATTTTTATAGCCCAACGATATATAATACAAATAAATTAAAATAGTAAAAGGTACAATTGTTCTCCGCATTACCCGGAATTTGATTTATATAGCCCCATAAAAGTGTTTAAAAATCATTTTTGTGGGGAAGAAGTGTTAAAACGCCTGATTAAAGCATATGCAGGACCCCAGTGAGGTCCAGACTATGTGCATTGTGTTAACGAACCATATGGATGATAGCATCCATCATTTAAATGCAAAGACAATGATTACAAATCTTTTTTAGGGGGAAAACGGTGGATCTGTCCGTTTTGTTAACAAACTGATAGGCAAATGGACGGAAATCCGTCCGTTTCGTTAACAAACTGATAGGCAAATGGACAAGCAGGTAAAAACAGCCGAGTTGCTGCTCCAGACTATGTGCATTGTGTTAAGGAACCATGTGGATGATGGCATCCATCATTTAAATGCAAAGATAATGATTACAAATCATTTTTAGGGGGAAAACTGTGGATCTGTCCATTTCGTTAACAATCTGATGGACAAGCCTGATTAAAGCATATGCAGGACCCCAGTGAGAGCTCCAGACTATGTGCATTGTGTTAGGGAACCCTATGAATGGTGTACATGAGTGTATACATGTTTTAAATAGTAGGATACTTCCAGGGTGCATCACCACATTTTACAAGCCAGGGAAGGTGCATGGATCCTGGGTAAACATTGATTAAGTGTTTTTAAATGTGTGGAACAGTGTTTTGTAACTTTCAAAACTCTCCTGTCATTGACCAGAGAAATTGGGTCGATGTTGTATTCAATCTGGCCATTAATATTCCAGTGGGACGAAGTACGTACATTGACCGGAGTGATCCCATGTTAATTTTGTCCAAAAACCGGAGCATTCCCTTGCCCTATCCTAGTCCAGTGGCGTAGCTGTGGGTGGGCCCGGGTGGGCCTGGTCCCACCCACATGCACGTCTGGCCCACCCATGGATGCAGACAGGAGCAATTCCCATAGACCCCCATGTTGAAATGCCCAACTTTACAGCAGAAATAAGCATGTTTCTAGCCTGGATCCAATAAAACTTATTCTGGATATAGTTAGATTCCACCTTCATGACAATGAAACAGGGAGTGCATTTTTTTATCGTGAGTTTTTATAGTAAGTAAAGTAACTTTTGCCGTGAGTGAATGAAAGTATTATTTCTTCTTGAAGTCTGCAGTTTAGCATGTACACATTTGCTGAATATGAAAACACTCATTGTGTGCCCATGTGCGACCGTCAAGGATAAACAACCTGTGGCCACCGATATATATATATATATATATATGTCATATGTATTATTGCTACACAAACATTACATTGCAGTTGTAGTGTTGCCAACTCCGTTTCTAATATGCAAAAAGACAGCAACATGCGTCTTTTAGATCTTTCCAGACGAGAGATCTCTCTCCCCCGTCTGTGTGCGAGGGGGCGGGGCAGTTTACACACACGCTCTGCTACATGCTTGCAACACACACACACACACACACGGAGGTGATGGCGGAGAGAACGCGCTCCGAGGTGTGGTTAAACTATAGCCGTGTCGATGTGGACAATGCTCGTTACCAAAAGTGCAATTAGAATTTAGCATGTAAGGGCGGTAACACAAGCAATTTGTCAAAACATCTTGCAAAAGTGCACCACATTCAGAGGGAGGAATTCACCGGGTTCGACTGTCTTTCTAGCAGCTCTGTAGCACCATCCACGAGTAATGTTTCCACGTCAGGTGTTATGTATGCTAGCAGCAACACACGGAGTTAACTACATTATACAGTCTAGTCTTAATGACTAGAGGTAACTGAGTTATTTATTTTGTTAAAGTTTCAGCTATTCTGTTTACAGTTCTGTCATCAGATTATTTAATACGATTTGTTAAAACATTGTTGTTTCTTTTGATGTGAAATATTATGTATTTAATTTAAATAAAAAGCAATGTTAGTTTTGTTCACAATTTGTTTAGTAAGTTTACCTTATTTTTTTCTCCAAAAGAACCGATAAAAGTACCGTTAAAACAAAAGGACCGGATCGATAAGCGCTATCGATAAAAGTTAAAACCTTAACGATACCCATCCCTGTCAGTTTTACAGACATTCTGAGGCCTATGTTTTTATTTTCACTGCTAATTTATGTTTATGTTCTATTAGTGCATTAAAAAATCATTAAAATCATTAATGAAGTTTCAGCTCAGACCCCACGCTTAATATGTCTCGCCCTGGCCCACCTACATTTCTCCAGGCCCACCCACACAATAATTCCTGGCTACGCCACTGACCTAGTCCCAAACGATAGCTGAGGATTCTGGATAGTGCAGTGTCTTCTGCCATCCAAAAACTCCGAAAAAATATTTGTTACTCCGAATCGAAGGGGAAAAATACAAAAGCATTGTACACAATTCAAACCAATCAATGTTGTGTAATTAACAAGGATAACAAAAAAAAATTGAGTTGATGAGTAGTGCAGATATCACTGTAAAATCAATCGACAGTAAGGAGCATACTTACTTCCGGGTGTAAAATTCTACGTTATCCAATGGGAATGGACACTCGTAATACAATAAAGAGGACATGATCATTATCTTTTAAATAACGTTAACTAAAGGGAACAATCTATTTGACACAGCTGATGCTCTGGCCTTCCTTAAAAACTAACTAATTTAATAAAAAATCACAGTTGTATTACGGCCTGTCCACACAGCGGCGTGCGTTGACGCTTCGCGGTGGGCGCATCTGAAGCTTGGGGATTTTTTGCGAGCAACGCGACCAACAACCAATCACATGAATCTCCCGCCCCCGACATACAAAGCAATAGCAATATTAAAACGAAGTAAACTGAATATAAAATCCCCAAACAGGCGAAAACCTACCAGTTTCACCCACAGTCTCTGCCACCTCCCTTCATGCCTGGCTCCTCCGGTTTGTATCCCAGTAGATGAACAGAGACTGATCATACAGCACCGGGTGATTCACTACCGCTATAATGAATTTTTCCTCCCTTTTTTGGAATATGAGGAAATGAACTGCGTAGTCTCTCCCAGTATACACGCGGTTTGATTGGCTAGTGCTTGTACTGGCAGATTTGAATAAACGGGATTTCATTGGCATTCTGGTGAGATCAGGTTGGTTAATCCAATGTGTCTGTGTCCCCTTTGAAATGTTCTGATAATCCATAAACAATAAAAACTGCTTTTCCGTCTCAAGATATCAGAGCAGGGATATTCCTACGCTCTGCAGAAGCTTGCATTCGCAGAGACGCAAGCATTTTTTTTTAACATGAGAGTCTATGGGACGATTTCCCTTCGATTATATTGGCTCTAATGGTCAGGAAGAGATGTCACATGAATCCACCCAAATGGCCCCAGAAGAGTTTTTTTTTGCTAAATCTGTCTAAAAAGGTCACATATCACTTGTTTTGCATCAATCTTGATACAGGGTACTTAATAACTGTTGTGCTGCTGAGGTTTAATCCAATGTCTCTGTGTCACTTTGAAATGATTACTGATAATCCATCGTAATATTTATGGCAATAAGCCTAGTTTTCAGAGCGTAACGTAGCTTTCGGTTTGGGCAAACTGCGTGCGCGTCAGTCTCACTCCTCAATGGTAACGTGTAGGTGGATTTAGGAACTTCCCCTCGATTCTATTGGCTCTAACGGTTAAGAAGAGGTGTCAATCACCAAAATCGACCAATGGAGTCCAGAGATATGGCAAATACACCCAAATGACCCCAGAGATGTTTAATTTTTTTTTTAAACCTCTCTAAAATGGTCAAATTTCACTTGCTTTGCATCAATATTGATGCAGGGTACTTATATGTTATAGTTTGGATTCCTAAAGCTTTTTGTCTATTATCCCATCATTCAAGGGTGGTTTTCACTATAATAGTTGGGTACAGGACCTCAATCCCGTGACCATTCTCTGGCTAACATGTTTTGACGATTGATTTGACATCTATGGACCTTTTAGAAAAAATTTAGAAACACGGTCCCTCGAAAATTTGCCGGCATATTTTGCTAGGGGGCCAAATCCACAATGGCCGCCGGCGCCATCTTGAAAAATGTACTTTTGAACCAGAGCACCTACAATCAAGTGTAAATACACTTTTTGCACTGAATCTACCATGGGGAAACCGATTCTGACATCAGTTTGACGATAAAATGTAGTTTTGACCCAAATATCCAAGATGGCCGCCAGCGCCATCTGAAAAAGTAACTTTTGAACCCCATCACCTACAATCAAGTGTAAATACACTTTTTGCACTGATTTGACCATGGGGATTCCGATTCTGACATCATTTTGACGTTATAACATCATTTTTACCCAGATATCCAAGATGGCTGCCATATGCTGGAGTGAAAAGTAACATAAAATGAAAGCAATTCATAGTGTATGATAACAAAATCTATCTTTAATAGTTGTAACTAAAAACAAATGAAAACAAACTTATAAAACAGTTATACAATGTATAATTGTCACATAATATGGTACTTCCATAAATGAAAATAATCACAGTACTGCATACATTTCTAACTTAAACGTCACTGATAATGTTCTGTAGCTTAGGAAGCCAAGCTATATGGTTAATCTAATCTGATTCGGAGCTTTCAGATGCACTGTATTCGGAAGAATCAGATTCCGACGAATATACGCTCCTCTGTTCTTCATTGGATCCGTCTTCATCCCATTCGTTGTCATCTTCTTCGCTATCGTCAGCTTCTCCTGGTGCAGGTAGGGTCACCGGAAGAGCAGGAAGTGTGTGACGAACAGGGCGACAGCGGCCACCCACCAGCTCCCACCCATGCCCGAGTGGAGACGGATGCTTCCTCAGGGCAGGGTGGCGCGCTAGGTAGGCCAGGTAGTTGGCACGTAGCACATGTTGGCGGAGATGTTGCCCCTCCCGTCAGCGTGTCGTTGTGGAAGTCATCGTTGTCGATAATGCTAACACTGGGCTTCCCCTCCGCGATCTCGTTGGGGCACACTGCGCATCGTTCAAGGTCATGCATAGCCCAGATATCTCGCAGCAGGAGCACATTGGGGTAGCTTATACCTATTCCAAGCTTGTGAAAGGAGTCGACGAGCTCCTTGCTACGAGTTATACCATGAAGGGTGACTGTGGCATTGATGGTGGTAGTAGTTGGTCGCCTTGTGACATACTGCGTGATGATTGACGTGAGAGAGAGTGTGCTGGGAGACAGATCTAACTCCTTCTTGCCCCGCAAAGACGATAGCAGCTGTACCATGAGAGGGGAGAGCTCTTCTTCCTCCTCAAGCTCATCAACTCTCGGCGGCCACGGGACGAGTTGTACTGCTTTGATATCAGCCTGCAGTCGGGCGGCCACATTGTGCACCAGCTGCTCACTGCTAACACCAATGGAGGATAGCGCTGCTTCGACATATGAACCACACCCAGATGTGTCATAAACTAGGTCACTATGGTTCTTCTGAGGGCGGGAATGGAATCCAATCTTGTCCTCAAATTCCCGGATCAGGATGTCTTTTATGTAGGAAGACTTGACTCCAGATGTTTGGAAGCCATACCGAGACACGATCGAGCTGTAGTCTTTGAGGAGGCTTTGCAGTGACCGTAGCTCATGTTCCTCAAAGATAATAAATCTGATATGGTCGAAGAAGATGGTCTGAGCTTCGCGCACACTTACATTGTTCATGAGTGGTAGCTTGTCGTCATCAGTCATCTTCTGATATGTACGAACATGTTTCAACCAGCATTTATGCTGATATCTAATCTCAAGTGCGTAGGGTTGATCACCTACAGAATCAATCAGGCAGTTTATTCTGTCACGCATCACCGGATCGTACAGGGCCACTGTATGACTCTTAAAGGCCGCCCATGCATGATCATATGAAATGAGATTCAGCTTTGATTCTGGGTGCTTGGTCGCCTCCGCCTTGCAACACCAAACACATTTGGTTTTATCGTGTATCGCCCCTAGAGTAGATCGCAGTCGTTTGGCTGCTGGAGGTGCAGTTGGAGAAGGAACATCAGACACAGATGATGACTGAGCTTGGCATTCAACCTCTTGTTTCTTCTTTCTTTCGATGGCCTGCTCCAGTTTCTTCGCGCTTGATAGAGTGAACCTACACGTATCATGGACACATTGTCCACTGTGACCTTTACCCCAATCCACAGTTGAATGGACGGTCCCGAACTTGTCCAGACCACTCCATAACAGCGCCTTCTGTTCAAGATTGGCCCACACAGCTGCAGAAATGGCACCGGCGGCTTTATCGCAAAACCCTCCACACTGAAGAACACATGGAACTTTTGACATCGTCCTAAGCTGCGCTGTTTATACGCTGTTCATATGCTGATCACTCTGTCTCTGGAAATATATAAAAATAAGACACAATTAGCTAAATGTACAATGTATAATTGAATGTACAATACACAATGAGTATAATTATTCGTATATATATAATGCTCATTCTTGATTAAAAGCTCTCGGTCGAGTGGTGCCTTCGCTTTCATTTTATGTTACTTTTCACTCCAGCATATGGCAGCCATCTTGGATATCTGGGTAAAAATGATGTTATAAGGTCAAAATGATGTCAGAATCGGAATCCCCATGGTCAAATCAGTGCAAAAAGTGTATTTACACTTGATTGTAGGTGATGGGGTTCAAAAGTTACTTTTTCAGATGGCGCTGGCGGCCATCTTGGATATTTGGGTCAAAACTACATTTTATCGTCAAACTGATGTCAGAATCGGTTTCCCCATGGTAGATTCAGTGCAAAAAGTGTATTTACACTTGATTGTAGGTGCTCTGGTTCAAAAGTACATTTTTCAAGATGGCGCCGGCGGCCATTGTGGATTTGGCCCCCTAGCAAAAAATGCCGGCAAATTTTCGAGGGACCGTGTTTCTAAATTTTTTCTAAAAGGTCCATAGATGTCAAATCAATCGTCAAAACATGTTAGCCAGAGAATGGTCACGGGATTGAGGTCCTGGACCCAACTATAAGTAATGTTTTTCTTTTGGACGAACACTATAATTTACATTTTTTTACATTGTTCAATCGGAATTTTCTTTAAAATAAAAAACATCTATATTGATTCTGACTTTTCTGCATCCAACTCACAGGTTTATCATTACTTTGAGAAAAATGAGTATTAATTTAACCCTTTTAGAAGGGAAGATATGGTCATTTGTTCTGGGAATGTCATTTTCGAGCCTGAAACCTGAAAAACAGGCTTGGGGCCTAACAGGTTATTCAAACATATTTGGTTGTGCTTCGAGCACAACAAGCCGAGTGTAGGTTGATAAATCTGATTCATTTTCTGATATGATGAATGGGTTGAATGTTTAATATCATATTTCTCTGTAAAGAAAAACTTCTAAGAACTTTTCCAGGCTTTTTGGGGTGGCACAATAATACCAAAACAGAGGAAGTGTGAAATCTAGAGTTACACAGTGCATATACACCATGGCAACAACACATTAATTTGTTAGATAACACACAAACACCCCCAGCACACAGTGAGTGTTTCATAATGATAGGGGTGATGGATGAACACATCACAGTACCTATTATAAGTGGCATATTAAAGCATGCATACTGTAAGCATAAACAAACAGAGCACAGTGTGATGTGTCCATTTATCAGCCTCCTAACTATCAAACCTATTAATCGTGTGTATGTGTACTTAAAACAGAACATTGTTTATTATAGCCGCAGCCAGTAGGCTTGCCGCGATGACAGCTGGGAATGATGGAGAGGAGGCGACCAGAGGCGAGGCTGGCGACACGCTCATGAATCAGTTTCACATCCAGTTCAGACCGGAGCATATGCTGCGGCTTTAAAATGCAAGTCCATTCACACCACTGTAAAGTACAGCATCTAAGACAATGATTGTATTTCTTACATATACACAGGGGTGAGAGGGTTAATTAAAAATGTGATTCATTTACAATTTCTAGTTACCTCTGATAAATCGTATCAGTATATCTAGAGTATTAAAATATAAAAGTAATGCAACCTGATAATCCTCTGCTACTTTTGGGAGATGGGTCAATAAGACGTTTTATTCAATAATGTGTCCTCTACTCAGAGATTGTATTGATATTGATCAAGCATATGCAGGCAGTAGCCTATACACCAAAATTGAAGCACATGAGCACATAGCACAGTTTAAAAAATAAATAAATAAAATCTTATTTGGCAGAAAATGCTCCGTTTTAGTCTAATACACATAGTTAAGCTCACACACACTATTTTCTAAGCTCACACACACTATTTTCTAAACATATAGGTTCACCTACGGAATTCAAAAAACATTAACTAAAAGAAAGTGAAAATACTTTAAATCAAATTCTAACAGTAGGCATATATTCAAGTTATTCTATGTGCAGACCAGTTTTGTGAGCCGATTAATTAGTTATATGAATTCAAACCTACTAGGTGAAAATTGGCTTTGCGATTGGTCTGAACGCAGAATAATATCTCAACATAATTTGAATACAGCTAATTCGTCAATGGATCAACACACTATAAAAAGCAGAGGACATGAGTGACAAACGATAGCAGTTCTTTACCGTAATGTCATTAGGAGGACTGTGGTCTATGCAAGGTCTCAGAGACCCGTCTTTCTTTCCAAAGAAGAAAAACCCCGCCCCGGCTGGTGAACGCACTTATTGTAAGTCGCTTTGGATAAAAGCGTCAGTTAATGCAATGTTATGTAATGTGAAGATGAAGGACGGATAATCCCTGATTTGAGTGAAGAGGAGATGTAGTCGTCCATTGCTGCTCTCTCTGGTCTTGAGATAGTATACAGTTTTCCCTTGGGAATAGGAGTTCCCGGTAGGAGATCAATGGGACAATCAAAAGATTGGGGAGGAGGTAGTGTCATGGCTTTCGATTTGTTAAAGGCTTCCTTTAAATCTTGGTAACAAGGAGGTATTTGCTAGTCCAGCAGATATGTGAAAAAAATGTGCTTTTGATGATAAAAATGACATTTGGTACACTGTTAGAGCATGCCCTAAGGAATATTTTGTTGGCCCTATTTGGCTATAGGGCCATTACAAATGTGTCCAATGGCCTAGGATCTTGATTCTGGTGGCTAATCCTACATTTTCAAGGATGGGGAATGCATTGGTACTATTTACAACATGCTGCTGTCATGGCTTGGCTCTCAGCCACAACAAACGCGCGACAGAAACGAGGGCCTGAATAGAAAAAGAGAGTTTATTCACTGCTGCTGAAGGACACAGGCAGGCGAAACAAACGACGAAACAAGAGGTCAGCTGGTCGTGGCTGCTCTTCGTGTTGCGTCCTCCTGCCAGAGAGAGTGTGAGAGCGAGATCCGGCCCAGTCCTTTATCCAGCTAGCTCCAGCCGCCAGGTGTACTCAATCCCCGTGAGCACAAACAGAGGAAGAGTCATTAAAGGGCCACACACGCACACACCCACCACCAGAGATAGTGAGGCAGGGGTCGTCACACCCCCCCCCCCCCTTAAAGTCTGTGTCCCCAGGACCACCGGCACCACAAACCAACCCCAAACCAAAGCAAAAAGTCATGGAAAACAAAATCACACATATGGCACTCCCCCAGAACCCCAATGAAATACACCACCTTCACACAGCAATCCTCGCCTTCAGCACCCTGCCACACCTTTAGCAACACCAGTATCTGAGAAGCACTTTAAAAAAAATGGGTGGAGCGAGAAAGATTTATCACAGTATGACAGTCAATATATATAAATCAAGGTCAAACTAACCACTACTTAGTGCCATGGAGCACGTGACAGCGCGTCAGCAATAACATTGTCGGATCCCCTAATGTGCCTAACATCAAGGTTGTAAGCCTGAAGAAACAAAGACCACCTCGTCAGCCTTTGGTTGGGACACTTCATTGAATGCAAAAAGGTCAGGGGGTTGTGATCTGTGTAAACCAAAATTGGTCCTCCTGCTCCCACATATACAGTGAAATGCTGCAACGCCCAAATGAGTGCTAACGCTTCCTTCTCAATCACAGAATAATTCCTTTATTAACTGTTAAGTTTCTTTGAAAAGAAACTGACGGGTCTCTCCACCCCCCCTTGTTAACCTGGAGCAGAAGCGCACCAACTCCCACCTGGCTTGCATCTACTTGGAGAATAAAAGGACGATCAAAACATGGAGCCGCTAACGCCTGGAGCACAACAGAGACTTAACACTATCAAACGCTCTCTGACAGTCGACCGACCAAGTATATTTTACCTTAGCCCTAAGAAGTTCAGTCAGAGGAAACACTGTAGTGGAAAATGTTCACAGAACCTCCTGTAGTAACCCACCGTACCCAAAAATCTCTGGAGTTCCTTTTTGGTTGTGGGCTATGGGTATTCAGATATTGCCCTGACCTTGGCCAGAACTGGAGCCACACAACCCTGACCCACCACATGGCCAAGGTATGTCACTGTGGCCTTTGCAAAGGCACATTTGGCCAAATTAATAGTCAGATGTGCCTCCGCCAACCGTTCAAACAACATCTCGATGCGCTGAACATGAGCAGTCCAAGTATCACTGCAAATTACCCAAACGGCATTACCTTATATGAATAAAGTCCAGATGGTGTGATAAATGCCGCTATTTCCTGTGCCCGGTTGGACAAGGGGACCTGCCAATACCCTTTAAGCAAATCAAATTTGCTAACATACTTTGCAGACCCCACCTGATCTATACAGTCATCCATCCGTGGCAAAGGAAAAGAGTCAGATTTTGTCACCGCATTCACTTTTCTTAGATTAGTACAGAATCTAGGTGTCCCATCCTGCTTTGGCACCAAAATACATGGAGACGCCCAACTAGATGCCGATGGAACAGCAATTTTATTCTCCAACGTGTAATTAATCTCTGCATCCAACCGATTGCGCTTAACTGGTGGCATACGATGAAAATGTTGCTTAATCGGCTGAGCGTCTCCAACATCAATATCATGCTCAGCCCAGTCAGTTTGCGAAGGAGTGTCTCCAAACAGACACAGATATTTGTGTACCAATGCTGAGAGTTCCTCACGTCTTGATTCCGCCAAATGAGACAACAACCCGTCTAAATTACCTAGCGATTCCGAATTTCTAAAACAACCACAGAGCAAACTATCATCAGGTTCGGGCACTATATCTTCCTCATGCGTCAAACCATGTGTCACCACAACAGCCGGCTGCACTTTATCCTTCTCCACCTCTGTGTCTGTGTTAACCTCCCGCTTGTGGTAGGATTTCAGAAGATTTACATGACAGAGGCGTTTGGTCTTCCTTCGTTCTGGTGTTGCCACAACATAATTTAAATCAGAAGTTTTCTCAATGATAGTGTACGGACCTGAATACTTAGCCTGAAATGGGGAACCAACAACAGGCATAAGTGATAGAACCTGGTCACCTGGATTAAACTCCTGTTGTGCCGAACGACGGTCATAAAACGTCTTAATTTTACTTCGAGACACTGACAGCTTTTCCCGTGCCATACCCAAAGCAACAACCAAACGACGTCTGAAGCCATTCACATAATCCACCAAGCTCTGTGGTGGCTCAGTGTCCACACAACCCTCTTTCAGCACTGCCAAGGGACCCCGTACAGCATGTCCGAAAACCAACTCATTAGGGCTAAACCCCGTACCTTCATGCACCGCCTCCCTTGCAGCCAACATCAACCAAGGAAGACCTTCCTCCCAGTCTCCATCTAGCTCAGTACAGTAAGCACGTAACAAGGATTTCAATGTCTGGTGAAACCTTTCCAAGGCACCCTGGCTTTGAGCGCAGTAAGCTGTTGACTGGTTCTTCTTAATCTTCAAAAGCTTCAACACCTGAGCAAACATGTGAGATGAAAAATTGGAGCCTTGATCACTCTGGACGACCTTAGGAATACCAAATATTGAAATAAACTGCAACAAAGCCTTAACCACAGCCTTAGTTGTAATCGACCTCAAAGGATAAGCCGCTGGATACCTAGTGGTTTGACACATCACAGTCAGCAGATATTTGCAACCAGACTTTGAACATGGTAAAAGGCCAACACAATCCACAATGAGATGTGTAAACGGTTCACTTACCACTTGTATCGGCTGTAGTGGTGCTGGTTTGATCTTCTGGTTTGGTTTCCCTGTTAGCTGACACACATGACATGTGCGACACATCTCTCTTTAGACGTGGCCAAAAGTAGTGTTTCAGGATGTTCAAATATGTTTTCCGAACCCCAAAGTGTCCACACTCATCATGTGCGACTTTCAGGACAAGAGGACAAAACTTAGTTGGCACCACCAGCTGGAAAATCTCAGTTCCCCCACCATCAACAACCACAGGAACCCATCTTCTAAACAACAAGTCATCATGCAACATGTATCCACTTGAAGCGTTTTCCCCCTCCGCAACTGGCGCAACACAGTCAAAAAGGTCTTTCAACTAAGAATCCTGACGTTGCTCCTCTCCCACCTCATGGTGTGTAAGTACTACCGAAAACTCAGACAAAGATGGAACCTCCACTGTGTCAGTTGACTTTCCATCTGGTAGCAAGTCATGATCCCTTTTGGCCCTAGCACGTGTGATCACACACGAGGCTGTGACGTCTGGCACCACTGTAGAGCGCTTGTCAGATCCTGACTCAATCAGACCACCAGTGACTAACAACACAGAGGGAACATCAGCCCAGACTCTACCACCTGCCAAATTGTTACCAAGAATGAAATGTATCCCCTTGATTGGAAAAGCTGGACGTACACCAATAGCTACCTCCCCTTTAACAAGGTCACAGTCAAGATACATCTTATGGACAGGAACAGGGAAAACCATTAATCCCATCCCCCGACTCCGAACCGTGTCACCAGTGTCACTTTCCTCAGACAAAGGCAGAACAGAGTCAACGATAAAGGAGTCAAATGCACCTGTATCCCTCAAAATTTTAATTGGAACTCTGACATTGCTACCTACCAATGACACCAAGCCCTCTCTTATAAAAGGAGCATAGGACGCCAAAAACCTCTGATCCCCATCAGTGGTCCGTAAGCACCTCGTCAACACAGCAGCTTTTCACAGGAACAGCTAATGCAACTGGTTTACCCAAAAATTTTCCTCCCTTGGATTTTGCTCTAAGCGCCGGACATTCTGGTTTCCAATGGCCTTTCTCAGGCCAATAGTTACAAGTATCCTCAGATTTTTCCCAAGCCACTTTCTTTGGATCACTCCCCAATGAATCAACATCAACAGCCCTTCTACTTCCTTCAAAAACAGGTAGAGCTCCAGCACGCCCTCCGAACCTGCCCTTATGAAGTAACACAAACTCATCCGCTGCCACCGCAGCTTCGGACGCCGAAGTTACCCTGTGTTCTATTATATAAGTATCAAGGTTGTCAGGAAGAATGTTTTTGAACTCTTCCGAAATCATGAGTTCACCCAAATTGTCAAAAGAAGTGATGTCCAGAGCAGCTAACCAACGTTTAAAATGAACAGACAAATCCCTCGCCATTTCCAAATATGTTTGACCCTGTTTTTTCTCCAAGGACCTAAAACTATGTCGATAAGCCTCAGGAACAAGTTCATAAGCTCTAAGCACCGCCAATTTTATTTTAACATAGCTAGAGCTATCCTCCGCACATAACGCGGAATATGCGGACTGTGCTCTAACTGTGAGCACACACTGAAGCATCAGGGCACAGTCTGCATCCAGCTAATCCCTAGCCTTAGCTACCCGTTCAAAAAGCAAAAAAAAAGTGTCAGGATCACTTTCATTAAATTGCGGTAAGAAGCGCAAGTTGTTAGCATTGAACCGATGAGGAGACCTGGGCACCTGTTCACCGTGCCGCTCACCCAACACCGCACCATCTCTGACCATAGAAAGACGTTGTCCTTCCATATCCAGTTTAGCTTTCTGAGTCTCCTGCTGCATCCGCTCCACTGCAATTTCCTTTTCAAACTCCATCTCATACCTCATTTTGTCATGACTCAGCTGCAACAATAACATCTCCTTCTGCTGCTCAAAGGACAGTGAACTAGCCTGCAACAGCGGTTTTAACACCACCCCTCCTTTCTCTGCCGGACACACTCCCGTTTCACCTAATGCCGACACAATATAGTCTTTTATAGTACTTTTTAGCCTCTTATCGCCGACAATTTCCACCGAGAAATGTTCAGCAATAACAAGCAGCTGCTCCATTGAAAAATTGCCAAGGGCTTCCTGAGACGGAGCCCTGATAAATGCGTCTACATCCGCCATACTAACACACAACACCGGAGCTTACACTGAGACGAAAGCAAAAAGAAATGATTGGAGTTCCCCAACTAACTATTACACCCGCTAACTCATCTCCTCCCTAGTCTTCATGTAGTTACTTGCGGCGGGTACTTATGCAGCGACTAGCAAGCTAGCAACAAAACTGCGACCACGGCCATGCCCCCAAGCCGAGGCTTCAGCCACTTTCACCACAACATTAAACACCCTGCCCAACGATCCCAAGGGAACCGTCGTTACAACCTACCAGGGGAAACTCAGCACAAATCATGAACTAACTCCCAACACAAGCTTGCCTTACCAGAATGAACGAGCCCCCAGCTGTCATGGCTTGGCTCTCAGCCTCAAGAAACGCGCGACAGAAACAAGGGCGTGAATAGAAAAAGAGAGTTTATTCACTGCTGCTGAAGGACACAAGCAGGCGAAACAAACGGCGAAACAAGAGGTCAGCTGGTCGTGGCTGCTCTTCGTGTTGCGTCCTCCTGCCAGAGAGAGTGTGAGAGCGAGATCCGGCCCAGTCCTTTATCCGGCTAGCTCCAGCCGCCAGGTGTCTTCAATCCCCTTGAGCACAAACAGAGGAAGAGTCATTAAAGGGCCACACACGCACCCACCCACCACCAGAGATAGTGAGGCAGGGGTCGTCACACTAGAATGTAGCTAACAATATGTATCTGGTATTCAGGGAACAAAATACACTGTAAACAATTAACATATTTATTATGGTGAAGCACCATTGGACAAACTTGCGATGGCCCTTTTCCCAAAAATCTTCCTTAGGGCACACTCTAACAGTGTACCAAATTTCATGTTTTTATCATCAAAAGCACAATTCTTTCAGATATTTCACCGATCTGCTCGACTATAGGTCAGGATAGTCAGGGTGATCTATAATGATCCTACCAGGGTCCGTTGGTGCATTAACAGAGCGTGAATGTTTACACCTGTTAATATAATCCTCTCCCCACTCCTTAATTCTCCCTGAGCGCCAGTCAACTTGTGGGTTGTGGATTTTTAGCCATGGAAAACCCCAAATAATCGGGTGCTGAGCAGATTCGAAGATGTGAAACTTCATACTTTCTGTATGGTCCTTATTAACAGTGATCTGAATAGGCTCTGTGCAGTGGGTAACTGTGAACAAAAGAAGACCGTCTAAAGCACTGAAGCACAGGAAGCTGATGACAAGGTAAATTTTACTTTCCACTATGTCCACCTTTATTTTGCACAATCAATGGCAGGACTTTATTGAGGCCTGTAATCAGTCGACTACATGTGTCTTGGGTCAGCCTTGTCTTCCAAAAATCCTCTATCGCTTGCATTAGCTCCTGCTTTGAGCCTGGTTTAGCCTGCTTCCGAATGTAGTCTTTCATCAAGTGCCAGACCAGCTCGATGGGATTCAAATCCGGAGATTCTGGTGGAGTCTTAACCCAGTTGATTCCCTCCGCAGTAATTCCAGCTGCAGCCTTGCTGTGCTTCGGGTCATTGTCCTGGAAGAAGCGGTGATCCGACCCAAAATGTTCCCTGATGTAGGGACCTGCAGCTTCCTTGATTATACTGCTTTCAAAGTAGATTCTATCCATGATTCCTTCAAAGATAACCAAAGGGCCTGGACCGTGGTGCGAAATCAATCCCCAGACATGCAACTTTATTGGATGTTTCGGCTGAAGCTTTGCAACAGAATGGTCCTTTTTGTTGAAACTGTACCTTGCAAAGTGTTCCAGAGCTACTGTGGATTCATCCGTAAATAGCACATCATGCCAAGTTTCCCCAGACTCGATCCACTGAAGGGCTTGTCTCAGCCTTGCCTCTTTGTTGTGATCTCTTATCATGGGAGTGAAACGGGTCCTGC
The DNA here is from genome assembly GCF_949606895.1 of Notothenia rossii. Classification (NCBI taxonomy): domain Eukaryota; kingdom Metazoa; phylum Chordata; class Actinopteri; order Perciformes; family Nototheniidae; genus Notothenia; species Notothenia rossii. Next base: position 57,592,304 of record NC_136905.1, on the reverse strand, counting down.
CATATTTCCACCCAAGTTTTCTCCTGGCCTTGCGTATGCTGCTCAGTCCTAGTGAAACCCCAAAGTCCGCCTGGATTTTCCGCTTTACGCCATGAGCCGTGAGTTCATCGTCAGCCTTTGTCGCATTTTCGATCGCAGTCACGATATTGCTGTAAAAGAAAAAGACAAAAGCCATCAGGGAAATGCAGAACTGTGACATGTCAGCTGTTTACGATACGTGCTACAGTATAGCCTACTATTAAATAAGGTAGGCTACTTACTGTTGGAGTTTCCTTGGACCTGAGCGGATGGGTGGTTTCTCCTGAAAGTGATTTTGCAGAGTGCTCTGTGAAACTTCGACCCCAAGGCTTGCAAAGAGCTCTTGGATTTCTCTGGTTGATTTTCTATTTGCCCGCATGACACGGACCTGCTGGGACCTCTCTCTGTTGATGCGCGTCATCCTTGCTGTCATAGGCAATCGTAGATTCCAGAAGCCGGTCACGCTAATTAATAGCCTACACAAGTGGGTATGCCCAAACTAGACGCACCAATAGCATTCCAGGTGAAACGAACCCCATGTAGGATTCACAGATAAATAGAGTGCATACCTTGCTTTTGGCACAACGCACAACGTTTTTTCTTTGTGAGAATCGAGAAAGAATGGAAGCTCCCAATTTGTACCAGTCCCGGAGACAACGTCTTGCACAGGTGAGCTGACAGATTGTTAATAACCTATACTCTGCCCTTTAGACCTTATTTTTTTATTTCACTTGTGCTTATGTCTAATCGGGTTATATTCTGTATTCATAGGCAAAACGAAGCTCGCCCTTGAAGTCCGCCCCGCAGGTTGCTGCAAAAAAAAAGAAGCCGTCTGAAAGCCTTGCGCCCAAAAAAGCAAGCAAAGTTAGACTTGTTAAAAAAGAAAGCGGTACGTACTATTGTCCCTCATTGTCAATCATTGATACTTACACCATCTCTCTGCTATAAAATATATTGTTTATTTCCATGTGACCACTGGTATTCATATTTTTTTTCTATTTCCTATCAGGCCATCACACTTAATCTGCTCCCGGCGTCTGCCACATGCACGGCTGGATTGGGTGACGCAGAAATCCGCGTTATTAAAATCCGTTTGACCGCAACGGAGGCACAATTCTCCGCCCTGATTCAGGAGAAGGCCTCCATGAGGTTGGCATTGGAGACAGCAGAGTCAGAGCGGGCTTCCATGATGTCGGCACTGGAGACCGCAGAGTCAGAGCGGGCTTCCACACGGTTATGTGTCACACTATCACCTATGAAACATTTTCAACCATGCAACAAAATATAAATAGTCCTACAAATACTTTTATTTTATTTCCTTCTTATTTTTGTCTAAACTCAAGGGAGCCAGAGCAGAGGGCTTAAAGGGCCGCATGCGGCCCGTGGGCCGCGGGTTGCCGACCCCTGGGTTAGACTGTACTGTATACATACAAAGGCCATTTAATAGACGTTCTTTTGGAAATGTTCAAATCAGGCACCTTCAAGTTAAATAATACTACAGTAACCAATTAACACAGTAAATTATGTGGATTAAACCACATTTATTTCGTTAAAAATAAACAAAATATAATTTCCTCTGGAGTCGGCATGACTCGGTTTGCATTCATAAAGAATGCACAAATGTGTTTAATCGTTAATCTCAGATATAATAAGTAAATATATTTGTTCCTGCTCAAGATTAGATTCAACTTTATTGTTATTGAACATATTACAGATACTGAGACAATGAAATGCAGTTATGCTTCTAACCAGGAGTGCAACAAGCAGTGAAAAGTAATGTTCACAATCTACAGAATAAAATATAGAATGAATCTAATGATGAATATACAGTGAAGAGGGGTACAGAATGAATACACTAGATATACACAGCAGCCCAGCCTGTGAGCAGTATTAACAGTATTAACAGCAGTGTTCGAATTACCAATTTGCTTTTGGGGGAGCCCTATTTTTCAGTGCATATCCTGCTACTAAATATGTCACACACACGCTCTGTTGACTGGCGCAGCAGCGCGGATGCGATCAATTGCTATAAAAACACTGCTATTTTGTATTTACTTATGAAGAGCCATGGATACCTTTCATTCCACTCACTCCATATTTTCTGTGTCCAGGTAAAAGGCAGGTCATGGGCATCGTCAGGTTCGCTAGTGCAGGTGGCGCCAACTCGTTAAACTCTTTGTTTAAAATGGTCTGTGCGGAAATATCAAACATTTAATAAAAGTGAAAAACAATGAACAAGACTTAACGTATTAATAATAATTAATTATATTTATTCTGTTTTGGATTTTTTACTTTGTTTAGAGCAGTGATCTTCTCTGCAGCAGAGAGCTAAGCGCTGTCAGACCGGACCTAACCCTTCTAAGTATTATCATCTGAAATTAATCATTATGTTATTCATATTAAATACATATAAGTATTTGTAGAACTTGTATTTAGAAATACTCTGTTGTAATTATTGATGCATAAATGTGTTCATCCATTCAATGTGGCATCTGCTATAATGGGGTTAATGTATGATATTACTTAATAATACAATACATTATAATATATGATATGATAATTATATTTTAGTTTTATTCATTTCTTATTTCATAGTTTCTCATTATTATTATTTTTATTTTAGTCGCTCATCTTATTTTTGATTTTATTAATCTGTGTGAATCTGTGCTATCCTGTTTTTCACTCTTACCCTGTTGCTGTTTGAACTACTGAATTTCCCCAAAGGGATTAATAAAGGTCCATCTTATCTTATCTTAATGTATACATTGATTCACTTCAATCTACTGTACTGTGTAAAAACACCCCAACAATATTACAAAAAATATACTGCATAAAGCAAACTATATACTTTATTTGATCTAAAATATTGATGTTTTTTCATTATAGTAGCCTGTGAAAACCATAACAAATAAGTGATTAAATGCTACAGTATTCAACAAACACAACTGCAGTTGCAACATTGCAAACAGACTAAGTTCTACAACACCCAGTTGTCTTTGTGTATTTGTGAATGAAGCGCCATCTCATGGTTAAATCCTGTAATTGAACAAATGGGCAAATTTTGCAACGCCCTCTAGCAATTTGGCAACACCCCCAGCCACTGGGATACGCTGGGCTTTTGACTGGGACACACCCATGTGAGTCCTATCTGGAGTGCTACATCTGTAACCGGTGAGTGTCAAAATAAAACAGGAAGTGGAAGACAATACGAAAATTAACCAAAAAAAAACATGAAACATGACTAAACTCAACACTTTTGACGGAACACAACAGATTGTGTCCCATAACATCATCATCAAGGTTAAGATGGTTCTCTAGAGCAGTGATTCCCAACTTTTTCCCCAAGAGCCCCCCGAAATGACTCCTGTTGGAAGTTGCACCCCCTCCCCCTTGTGTGTGTGTGGGGGGGAGCAGCCGCGATAATTAAAGTTTCAAAGTCTTAAAATGCTACAACTACTGTCACAAACATTTCTGTATTTTTATGCCTACTAACTTGAATTTGTATTCAAATTAATTAATCAATTATTTTTTATATTTTATTGTAATGTATAAACAAGGCTTTTAGTGACAATCATGCATTGCGTTACAATTGTATGCAAAAAAAGTAAAATCTAAATATGATATTTGGCCTCAAATCATCTGAGGCCTGGCGCCCGCCCTGCGCCACCCAGGTTGGGAACCACTGCTCTAGAGTAGTGGTAGATTTAATAACCTTAGAGTTAGCAAAAAGCTTTCACCACATTCATTTTTTAATGTGGACAACAGCAACATCCTAGACAATTGTACAACAGTTTCCACAAATCAAAGTAAAAAGATTGTTTTGATGAACAAAGAGAATTCACAAGTGGCACTATTTTGGCCATATCCACCACTCAATAAAATGGTGCTTTTCAATTTAAGACAAGTCATTGACAAATTGTTCACACAACTACAAACCTTGTCTCTCTGCTAATTATATTAATGCTAGGCATAATACACCACATCACGTTCAACACGTCATTAAAGGATACATAAAACATGCCACATGAGGGGGAGTAGAGTGTGATTTGAATATCATATCACAAGCACACTATAAAGAGACGAGTGACATATCAAGCAGAAAAAAAAGAGAGGTGAAGACATAGATGGAGAGGTGGCAGAAGGAGCAGAAGGAATTAGTAATTAAACGCTGAATAATTAATCAGATATACTGACACTCTGCTAAAGGAACTATAGTGGAATAATGAGAGGATATAGCACCTGGATTATGCAGTGTCAAAGTCGGGATTAAACTCATTTTAACATTGTTACCAAGACCACTGTTTAATTCATATAAATATACTTCTGATCTAATGGTGTAACAATTGGGGAATGCCCATTGTTTCAATGGCACATTATTCTAAAATGTCAATACTCGGGAAAATGTAAATTGCTAAAATACCCACATAGTAGGACATGACTTATAATTATGAGAATGGTGTCCCAATTTGTTAGGACAAATAGCTTCAATCCCTTCATTGTGGGTTATTCTTCCTATACTTGGTCTTCCCAGTTCTAGCCTTGAAGGTGACCATTCATTGAATCCCAATGAGGTCTCTGTAGGGATGATAAAATGTTTTACAACCAGTCTTTATGTTGTCCATCAGGGGTTTTATCTGGAGGAGTTTGTCACTGGGAGAGGTGCCGTTTTTTTGTCGTTCTGGACATCCTCATCAGGGTTGCTGAGATAAAGGTTACAGCTTATTGATCTTGGTCTGTGCCGTGCCTTGATCTGATGGAAGACTCTTTGAAAAAAGCTGATTTTGCCTCCAGTAATCCCTAATGCTGTCAAGTTTTACCAAGGCCATGTACTGAATCAGCCCAATGTAGTTGTAAAAATCCCTACTTCCAAGTCTGACAATGTGTGGTTCATTTCCTTTGCTATGAAGAGGTTGAGTTTCAGTGCAGGGACGCTGGCAGGGTTGTACTTTTGTTTTGTGGAAGATTTTTTGATGGTCGGTTGGTGTTGAAAAGAGGATTGTGGCTGAACGACCAATGTTCCACTTGGCACCAAGTCCAACAGAAGAAAGTTCTTACTTCCTCTCCACTTCTTCCTACAGACTCATGTTTTGTTTAAGGGAATATAGTTTACCATTTTCAAATTGGTTCCTATTATTTTGATATTCCTCTTCACTTGAATGACCAAATCCTTCTGGTTCTAAAACATCCCCCCTCACTTGTTTGCAAAAAACCCTTTTGTGATATTGGTATGATGAGCCATCCACACAAGTACTGAGCGGAGGGAACGTGTAGTAAGACATTTCCATTTTTTCCTCGGTTGGGTACGACGGACAAAAGAACAGTGTGCTACGTAGTAGTAGTGCTCGGTTCAACAGGTCAAATATGGCAATGCTTTTTGGCTATTCTAAACACACCTTAGCCAATCCAAGGACATGTAGAATGACTTCAAGAAACAGTTTTTCTTTATGTGACCCGCTCTATCGAAATCAGTCGGAAGTTGCAACGGCTCATTTCAAAATAAACGTGGATTTGTGTAAAAAAATAGTTTTTCGGGGTTCGGGTGTTTTGTTTGATTTTAAACAAACAAAGTATTGGCTTTCAGAATATGAAACTTTTATTTCTAAATCACAAGATAAATACATTTTTGAAGCTTGTAAAGGCAAGGCAAGTTTATTTATATAGCACTTTTCTGTACGCAACAATTCAAAGTGCTTTACAAAAAAAAATTAAATACTTTTTAGGAATAAATACAGTAAAAACACATTATATAATGGCATTTTACAACAGGCATTACAAAGCAAAGATAATAAAATAATAAAAATAAACACCTCAGGTACATGTTTAAAAGGCATACTGTATTTCGAATATGAGCATCTCAATGAGATATGTTTTTAGTCTTGATTTAAAAATAGTAAGCGTTTCTGCGGACGTGCATGATTTGGGTAGTTTGTTCCAGAGTGTCGGGGCATAATAGCTAAATGCTTCCTCTCCATGTTTTGTTGTTACTCTCGGAACCGATAGCAGACCCGTCCCAGAAGACCTGAGGCACCTTGATGGGTCGCAATTATGTAGGAGTTCAACAATATACTTTGGTCCTAAACCATGTAATGATTTAAAAACTAGCAATAGTACTTTAAAATCAATTATTTGGCCGACTGGAAGCCAATGTAGAGATTTCAGAACCGGACTGATGTGATCCACTCTTTTAGTGTTAGTGAGGACACATGCAGCAGCGTTCTGAATCAGCTGTAATTTTCTGATGGATTTTTTTGTCAGCCCTGTGAATACACTATTGCAGTAGTCAAGTCTACTGAAAATAAAAGTATGGACAAGTTTTTCTAAGTCCTGTTGTGACATTAGTTTTCAGACTGTTGTAATGTGGCTGTTGAAATTCCGGTCTGAGTCCATCACTACACCTAGATTTCTGGCTTTATTAGTGGTTTTCCAGTCTGCCGACTGAAGCTCTGCGATTACTTTTAATCGGTCCTTCTTTGATCCAAGAACAATGATCTCATTTTTTTGTTTGTTCAGTTGGAGAAAGTTCTGAGTCATCCAGTTAGAGATGTGCTCAATGCACTTGCTCAGTGTGCTAATCGGAGAATAGTCTCCTGGTGTGATTTTAAAATAAATCTGGGTGTCGTCTGCATAGATGTGATAACTTAGATCACTCTTTTTAATAATTTCAGCCAGAGGTAGCATATAAATATTAAAAAGCAAAGGTCCTAAGATGGAGCCTTGAGGAACCCCGCATGACATATTTGTCAAAGCTGATGTGTAGTTGCCTATTGAGACAAAGTTTTTTCTGTCCTTTAAGTAGGTACTAAACCAATTTAGAGCTGTTCCTGAAACTCCCACCCAGTTTTCTAGACGGTCTAGCAATATGTTGTGGTCAACAGTATCAAAGGCAGCGCTGAAATCTAACAATACTAACACTGATATTCTGCCACTGTCTGTGTTCAAATGGATGTAATTTAAGACCTTAACAAATGAAGTCTCAGTGCTGTGGTTAGGTCTAAAGCCCGACTGAAACACATCAAAACCGTCATTTAAAAACATGAAATGACTCAACTGTTGAAAAACAACTTTTTCAATCAATTTGCTTCAAAAAGGAAGGTTTGATATTGGCCTGTAAATATTCATTACGGTTGTGTCTAAGTTATGCTTTTTTAGGAGTGGTTTAATTACTACAGTTACTGCGGAAATACACCTGATTGAAGAGTGTTGTTTGCTATGTGTAGTATATCTGAGGCCATGCAGGGAAAAACAGTTTTGAAAAATCCTTTCGGAATAATATCGAGGCTACAGGAGGAGGATTTCAGATGTTGAATAATATCTTCCAGGTCTTTAGCATTTATCAGAAGGAATTGTGTCATGATGTCTGGATTGACTTTAGGTTAACATATGGACAGTACATTGGCTGCACCCGATGCAGAGGCACTGACTGCCTGTCTAATTTGCATGATTTTGTTAGTGAAGAAGGAGGCAAATTCATTGCAGGCCCTGGTTGATAGAAATTCTGGAGCTACTGACACTGGGGGGTTTGTTAGTCTGTCGACGGTAGCAAACAAAGCATGCGAGTTGTTTTTATTTTTGGTAATGATGTCAGAAAAGAAAGACTGTTGTGCCTTTTTTATTTCCTGATTATAGACGATATATATATATATATATATATATATATATATATATATATATATATATATATATATTATATATAGAGTCTCTCTTTATATATTTCGAAGTAAACTTGGAGATTTGTTTTTCTCCACCTGCGTTCAGCTTTTCTGCACTCAGTAATAGAGCTCTCAAAGAAAACACAGGAATGGTCGGAGAGCGCCACATCAGTCACCACAAGCTTAGAGATGTTCAGACCCTTTGATACAATTAAGTCCAGGGTGTGCCCCTTATTGTGCGTCGGACCCTTGACATGCTGAGTCAGTCCAAAATTTTCGATAACACAAAACAGTTATTTAGCCCCTCTGTCCTCAGGGTTGTCAACATGGATATTAAAATCGCCAACAATGATTAAACGGTAAAAGTCAATACACACTATAGACAACAACTCGGTAAAATCATCAAAAAAACGTGCACAGTATTTGGGTGGTCTATAGATGTTTAGGAAAAGAGCTCGAAAGGAGCATTTCAACTGAAGGGCCACATATTCAAAAGAAGCAACGTTTCCATACATAGTCTGCTTGCATTGAAATAAGTCATTAAACAAAATAGCTACTCCAAACCCTTTCCTATGCAGTCTTGCCTGACTCATAAAACTAAAGTTCGGAGGAGTTGATTCTATAGGAACAGCTGCACTGTTGTTTTGGTCTAACCAAGTTTCAGTTAAAAACATAAAATCCAGATTGTGCTGGGTGATAAAATCATTGATTAAAAATGATTTACCTGCTAAAGACCCAACATTTAATAGAGCCAGTTTAAATGTGTTTGATATACTATCACTCTGACCGCCCGTGATAGACCGTGGAGCACGCGGAACTTCTGTTAAATTCGACAAACTCAAACAGATCCTTTTGGACTTTCTTTTTCCAACCTGAGTCACCAACCTTCTGTGTATGTTGGTTAAAACAGAAATGGGTCGCTGTACTGGCACAGAAGCCTCTGGTCTTTGGGTGGCGCCAGAGAGCGAGATTGCAGGCATCAGCGGCATCGGCGAAGAAGAAGAGTTTCTAGCAGTGGAAACGGTGGCCTGAGATGACACTGCTGGAAAGTTGGGTGTGTGGAAATGGAGTGGAAATAGTCAGGGAGACGTCTGAACAGCGTGCTGCATGTTAGCCGCTAGCATGCGGCTGCCCAACCTGCTGGGGTGGATTCCATCAGTGTTGAAGAGGGCGGGTCGGTCCCAGAATAGATTAAAAATAAATAATCAATAAACAATCAATACAACCTAAATCTTGAGCTCTGCAGGCGGATTGGAGCCAGGTGTGGAGGCTGAGGATCCTACTGAAACGCCCTGCTCCGCGAGCCGGCGTTGGGATCGGACCTGAGATAAAAAACGACTTTTCACCGCTCCGTAGAAGATTAAAAAGTTTCTCAAAATCATTTTTTGTCAGCTCTGACTGCTGGCGGGCTGTATCATTAGACCCAACGTGGACAATTAGTCTATTGACAGATGACGGGAGTGAGTGCAGCAGCCCGGGAGTTTATCCAGGATTACCGGGACTGTGGCTCCAGGGAGGCAGCGTGTGGCTGCATTGAAGAATCGGATGTTTATGGTTATGGAATCCCCAATTATTAATGTGGTTTGGGGCAAAAAGGGGACGAGGAGGTGCCGGTGATTGAGTTTGTGGTGACCGAGCAGGAGAGTGTTGTGGTGAGACAGTAACAGCTGGGCTGGGAGAGGATTTCCTCGCCGGCTCAGGGCCCGGAAAACTTCCCGAGTGTCTCAGCACGGCCTCTTTGAGGAGTTTACGACGGGATGAGGGACGCCGAGCTGACTTCACAGTTGCCTGGGAAGCAGCACAAATGCTGTCGGCTGCCGGTGCAGGAGTTGCAGTGTCAACAGGGTGCAGATCTGGACTGGTCAGTGCCACGGAAGCATCAGCTGGATGGACCGGATGATCTGGACGGGTCAGTGCCGCGTAGTGTTAATTTCGTCAGCTATTTTTTTATTTAGTTTTAGTCTTGTGTTAAATTTCCTTTTTAGTTTTAGTCATATTTAGTCACCTTCATCCTGTTTTTATATAGTCAAGTTTTAGTCGACTAAATGTCTGAGCATTTTAGTCTCATTTTAGTCAAAGAAAACTCATTATTTTAGTCTACTTTTGGTCAATGAAAACTGTTGAGTCTTTTTTAGTCATCAGATTATATAGAACAATTCAGTCAAACTAGTCTAGCCAAAACCAATAATTTTTCATTTTAGTCAAACTTATTTCACAATAAGATTATATATTGTCCTTATTTGATGAAAAACACAGGTTGAATGATTAAGAATGCAGCTTTGCAGAGAGTATCTGGTCAGGTTTGTGGTGTTTTTACCAGCTGTGTTATAGCCACATTGCTTCCCTTCTGATAAAACAATGCATTCGCTTTTTTTCTCCGCCTCATTGTAGTGAAAATGGGCCCAAATATCGCATCGTTTCCTTCTCCCAAGCAGTGTTGGCTTTAGACCTTTTCGTTGTCAGTCATTTTGACGGACAGGATCGTAAAATTACCTTCATGATCCATTATTACCCGTCGAGGGCACAATTTATCACTCACTCGCGCTGGCGGGGGAGTATTTGGTTAACGCGAATGTGACCACTGCTCCCAAGCCCTGTTGTTGCCATTTTATTTCCTGTTAAATAAGGTTAGTTAGACCATGAGTTAGACCTGAGTCTTCCTGACAGTTGTTATTGTGCCGCTGCCCGGTGTAATTCAAATGTACAGCCGCGCGCAGTACAGACACACTCTGCTGCCCAGCCGCAGCACCGGAAATGAAACTGCTGGGAGAAAAACTGACTATCAGAGATGTAACGTTATCTTTGATAATATTTTGTCTTCTCATTTTTCGTCAACGAAAGTAAAGAGAGATTTTGGCATAGTTTTTATTTAGTAAACTACATTTTTGTCTCGTCACTTCTCGTCAACAATATTGCATGATAACTTTGTTACAGTTATTGTTTACTGCCGTCGGTGCCGTCTCGTCATCGTCTAATTTTCGTCATGGAAAAAAAGGTTGTTGACTAACATATTTCGTCATAGTTTTAGTCAACGAGCGTCAGCTGGATGGACCGGATCGTCTGACAGGGTCGTGAAGCGGTTCTGAAGGCGTAAGCGAGGCGGTGAAGCCTCCCCATTCAATAAGCTCCTGCGCACCACCTCAAAATCATGACTGCTGATGGCTAGGTGTCGAGGAGTCGGAAGGCCGTGGACAGGTGGAAGGATCCCACTGAACTGTGTCATGGATAGTTCAGGGCTCGACATTATAAATGGCCCGCTGGCCCGGAAGCACTATTGGCGCGTTTCCACTACACGGCCTCGCTCGTTAGGACTGGCTCACTTTGTTAGGACTGGCTCACTTTATGGCGCGTCTCCATTACAGTTTAGGAACTGGGGTAGTATCTATAGTAACGCAGTGTAGGCGGAGCGATCGGCTTTTTGGCGGGCTGAGCAACGCTGCTTAACACTAGAACCGCCAACGGGTACATTTTACCCGCAGCTGTTTTTTGATTGTATGTAACTTTTTTTCAATAACATATTAAAGTCTCCCAGTCTGTGACTTTTCCTGAAAGTGTGTTATGAAGCACCCTCTGTTGTTAACAATTGTCAATATGCACACATCATGCGGCCGCTGTATGAAGCGTCGAAAGGCAAGACCCCCGTCCAGGCAATCGACTGGACAGCAGAGGCGGACGTCGCTTTTGCTGAGGTCAAGACTGTGTTGGCTCAGGCGGCTTTGCTGGCACACCCATCATCTATGGCTCCCATCTCCATCACCACGGACGCGTCGGACTACGCGGTCGGCGCAGTGCACGAGCAGTGGGTGGAGGCAGCCGCTCGCCTTTTTCAGCCGCCAGCTGACGCCTAGGGTACGCAAGTACAGCGCCTTTGACCGGGAACTCCTCTGGCTTTATCTGGCCGTGCGGCACTTCTGTTTCATGCTGGAAGGCCGTGAATTTATGGCGTTTGTCGACCACAAGCCGCTCACCTTCACCATGTCAAAAGTGGCGGAGCCTTGGTCGGCACGCCAGCAGCGGCAGCTCTCCTACATATCGGAGTTCACTACGGACGTTAAGCACGTGGCTTGCAAGTTGAACCTGGTTGCTGATTGCCTCTCCAGGGTCATCATCGGGGCCGTTCAGTTGGGCTTGGACTATGCTCACATGGCGGCGGACCAGGTCACGGATCCCGGCGTCCAGGCTCTGAAGGTGGAGGCCGCGGGGCTGCGCTTGGAGGACGTGGTGTTCGGCGACGCGGGCATTACCCTCCTTTGTGACGTCTCTACGGGCCTGGCGCGCCCTGTCGTCCCTGCCAGCTGGAGGCGTCCGCTGTTCGAGGCTGTGCACGGCCTCTCACACCCCAGCGTTAAACCTTCGGTAAGTTTGGTAGCGGCGAAGATCGTTTGGAAAGGTCTGAAAAGGGATGTGAGGACTTGGGCCAGGGAGTGCGTGGCTTGTCAACGCGCTAAGGTGAATCACCACACGAAGGCCCCGTTGGAGCGTTTCCTGGTGCCTGAGACAAAGTTTTATCACGTCAACATTGACCTAGTTGGTCCATTGCCTTCCTCTCAGGGGTTTTCCTACCTCCTCACCATGGTGGACAGAGGCCGGAGGCGGTTCCGCTTGTTTCGACATTGGCCGCAGACGTTGCCCGGGCCTTCATTGCAACGTGGGTGTGTTGTTTTGGCACCCCGTCGGATACACTGCCTCCGACTCCCTTTTCACGGCACTACAATATATTATATTATTATCGGGTATCGGTATCGGTCTTGAGAAGCAGGAAGTTATCGGTATCGGTATCGGTTTCAGAAAACCAATATCGTGCATTCCTAGTTCATAGACAAAGTTATTTGGTAGTATGCTGGTGTGTTCGTAGGAAAGTAAATGAAAATAAGATTACGGTCGAGAATAGAAGCTCTCTTCGCATTTATATTTTTAGGCGAGTGTGTGCAGCAGCCGGAGAAAATAAGATTGGCGCACCCTGAGAGGAGCTTATTTAGTAGTACCGTGTGTGTGTGTGTGTGTGTGTGTGTGTGTGTGTGTGTGTGTGTGTGTGTGTGTGTGTGTGTGTGTGTGTGTGTGTGTGTGTGTGTGTGTGTGTGTGTGTGTGTGTGTGTGTGTGTGTTTCCATTCCGGACCTCTCCAAATGCTAAGACGTCCCCCCTGGCTTTACACGTTTGGAGAGAAGCTGCTTACATTGAGGCTGTCAAACTAACTCACACACTTGGGGGGACTACTAAATAAGACTGATTTATCCCTCGCCTGCTTCACCCTCACACAACTAACTAAGGTTCACATGCTCAACCTCTCTCTTATTTTCTGTCACACACACACACAAACCATTAAGCTGTGTCTTCTGGTCTCAGTGGTGTTTTGCTGTGCTGAATACATATGTGTGTTTGTTTTAGAGAGGGATCAATGAACGGTTTAGCGCTAATGCAAAGGGGTCTGGAGGGAGGAAGACTAAGATGCGAGGAGGAGAAGAGATTTGAAAAGAGAAGAGGGGAGAGGAAAATTAAAGCCATCGCAGGGCTGGAATAGAAAAGAGATTGGAAGAAGACGAAAGATGGTTTTATCTCCGGATTCCATTCCTAGTCTCTTCTGGATCCCTAATTCTTCTTGACCTTATCCTTTTTTATTGTATGTTTCCCCAAGTTTCTTGTTATTCTAATTTCTATTTGTATCAGCATGGTGTTCCCATACGGTTTGTTGTGTTTGGTTAATATACAATCGTACATTTTTGTTAGTGGCCGTGTCTCGTTTATGAGATTCCCCTCCTCGACTCCTATCCTCGAGACTTAGTCCCGCCCACAGGAGATGCGAGCGGAAGAGAGAGGAGGGGAACCAGCAGTAGTGTTAATTTTGTTGACTAAAACTATGACGAAATATGTTCGTCAACGACCTTTTTTTCCATGACGAAAACGAGAGGATGACGAGACGGCACCGACGGCAGTAAACAATAACTGTAACGAAATCAACATGCAATATCGTTGACGAAAAGTGACGAGACGAAAATGTAGTTTACTAAATAAAAACTTTGCCAAAATCTCTCTTTACTTTCGTTGACGAAAAATGAGGAGACGAAATATTATCAAAGATAACGTTAAATCTCTGATAGACAGTTTTTCTCCCAGCAGTTCCATTTCCGGTGCTGCGGCTGGGCAACAGCTGTGTGTCTGTGCTGCGCGCAGCGGTACATTTAAAGTACACCGGGCCGTGTCTAACTCATGGTCTAACTAACCTTATTTAACAGAAAATAAAATGGCAACAACAGGGCTTGGGAGCAGTGGTCGCACTCGCGTTAACCAAATACCCCCCCGTCAGCGCGAGTGAGTGCACTCGACGGGTAATAATGGATTATGACGGAAATGTTACAATCCTGTCCTTCAAAATGACTGACAACGAAAAAGTCTAAAGCCACCACTGCTTGGGAGAAAGAAACTATGTAATATTTGGGTCCATTTTCACTACAATGAGGTGGAGAAAAAAAGCGAATGCATTGTTTTATCAGAAGGGAAGCAATGTGGCCATAACACAGGTGGTAAAAACACCACAAACCTGACCAGATACTCTCTGCAAAGCCGCATTCTTAAATCATTCAACCTGTGTTTTTCATCAAATAAGGACAAGATATGATCTTATCATGAAATAAGTTTGACTAAAATGACAAATTATTGGTTTTGGCTAGACTAGTTTGACTGAAATGTTCTATATAATCTGATGAGTGATGACTAAAAAAGACTCAACAGTTTTCATTGACAAAAAGTAGCTTAAATAATTTGTTTTCTTTGACTAAAATAAGACTAAAATGCTCAGACTTTTAGTCGACTAAATCTTGACTAAAATAAGACTAAAATGCTCAGACTTTTAGTCTACTGAAGGTGACTAAATATGACTAAAACTAAAAAGGAAATTTAACACAGGACTAAGACTAAAACTACATTTTAAAAAAGCTGACGAAATTAACACAAACCAGCAGGTGGTTAGAGAAATGAGAACTTCTCTCCTCTGAGCGGTCATATTAAAGAGACGTCCATTAATGGTGACAGGAAGCCCAGCAGCACTCTGTATGATGGACAGATGTGTTCATGATGACTTATATATTTACTTTTAATTCATTGACAGTGCGGGTGCGGTATAATGTGACCCTAACAGGCTACAGATGCGGACACACACACACACACACACACACACACACACACACACACACATACAGGACTGTCTCAGAAAATTAGAATATTGTGATAAAGTTCTTTATTTTCTGTAATGCAATTAAAAAAACAAAAATGTCATACATTCTGGATTCATTACAAATCAACTGAAATATTGCAAGCCTTTTATTATTTTAATATTGCTGATTATGGCATACAGCTTAAGAAAACTCAAATATCCTATCTCTAAATATTAGAATATCATGAAAAAGTATACTAGTAGGGTGTTCAACGAATCACGTGAATCGTCTAATTAACTCGAAACACCTGCAAGGGTTTCCTGAGCCTTGAAAAACACTCAGCTTGGTTCAGTAAACTAAATCACAAGTATGGGGAAGACTGCTGATCTGACTGCTGTCCAGAGGACCGTCATTGACACCCTCCATCAGGAGGGTAAGACACAAAAAGAAATTTCTCAAAGAGCAAGCTGTTCACAGAGTGCAGTTTCAAAGCACATCCACAAAAAGTCTGTTGGAAGGGGGAAATGTGGAAGGAAACGCTGCACAACCAAGAGAGATGACCGCAGCCTTAACAGCATTGTGAAGAAGAGTCGCTTCCAGAATTTGGGGGAGCTTCAAAGACAGTGGACTGAAGCTGGAGTCCAGGTATCAAAAGTCACTGTTCACAGACGTGTCCGGGAAATGGGCTACAATAGCCGTATTCCCATGGTCAAGCCACTTCTGAACTCAAGACAACGGAAGAGGCGTCTGACTTGGGCTAAGGAAAAGAAGCACTGGACAGTTGCACAGTGGTCCAAAGTCCTCTTTTCAGACGAAAGCAAGTTTTGTATTTCATTTGGAAGTCAAGGCGCCAGAGTCTGGAGAAAGGCTGGAGAGGAGCAAAATCCAAGTTGCTTGAAATCCAGTGTGAAGTTCCCACAGTCAGCGATGGTTTGGGGAGCCATGTCAGCTGCTGGTGTTGGTCCACTGTGTTTCATCAAGCCCAGAGTAAATGCAGCTGTGTACCAAGAGATTTTAGAGCACTACATGCTTCCGTCTGCTGAAAAGCTCTATGGAGATGAGGAATTCATTTTCCAGCATGATCTGGCACCTGCCCACAGTGCCAAAACCACCAGTAACTGGTGTACTGACCATGGCATTACTGTCCTCGATTGGCCTGCAAATTCCCCTGACCTGAACCCCATAGAGAATATGTGGGGTATTGTGAAGAAGAAGCTGAAAGACACCAGACCCAACAATGCTAATGAGCTAAAGGCCGCTATTGAAGCATCCTGGGCATCCATAACACCTCAGCAATGCCACAGGCTGATTGCCTCCATGCCACGCCGCATTGATGCAGTAATCCGTGCAAAAGGATTCCCAACCAAGTACTGAGTGCATTAATGGACATTTTCAAATGTTTGATTGTGTTTTGCTGTTATAAATCTTTTTTTTTTACTTGGTCTGAGGAACTATTCTAATTTTTTGAGATAGGATTTTTGAGTTTTCTTCAGCTGTATGCCATAATCAGCAATATTAAAATAATAAAAGGCTTGCAATATTTCAGTTGATTTGTAATGAATCCAGAATGACATTTTTGTTTTTTTAATTGCATTACAGAAAATAAAGAACTTTATCACAATATTCTAATTTTCTGAGACAGTCCTGTATATATATATATATATATATATATATATAAAATGTCAGAATCAAACAAGTATGAGAGCACTCTCATAATAACGTAACACTATCAGAGACTGGATATATCCCCCCCCCTCTGGTCGCTACAATGAGGAAAATAAATTACGGGCCAAAAGTTGTATTTACAAGTATTACAAGTAAGCAGAGGACACCAAACTAACTGAGACCTGTCTGTCCGCTGCATCTATGCACACAATGTACCACAAACACCTACAGCTCCTAAAGCATAATCAGGCCGTTGTGTATTTTATTATGTGAAGCACTAAATGGTTTTAGAAAAATATTGACTCTTTGTTTGTAGATATCTACTAAACTACAGCATACAAATACAGAGAGTAATGTAGGCCTGAGTGATATATATTTTAAACACTGCTCTGCTTTCTGCACGGACCTCACCGCTGTTTTTACTGTAAACATCGCATCGTGATGAAAGCAGTTAATAAAATAATATCCAGGGGATGCATGCAGAGCTGTGATTGGCTGAGATAAGTCCGGCCGTGCGTCACGACTCTTTGAAACATCTCTGGCCGGAAATGCATCCGCAGAGGAACCGTGGTGGACCCATCAGTGTATCCTCGATCATAGCTCCTCCAGAGAGCCTCCTCGGCGCTCGATCCTCGGTCCTCGAAGTGCATTTAGAGACTCATTTCCGGGTCACTACCGGAGGACCGAGGAGTCGAGGAGGGGAAATATTTTAAATGAGACACGGCCCCTGTCAAACAAGAGCAAAGCAGTGTGGACCCAAATGCAAGGATCCAACAAACAATGAGAGGAAGCCAGAATGTAAATACATGCAGAACTAATCACACGGACAAGACACAGCTGGGTAGGGCAAAAAAGCACAGGAGCATCAGGTGAACACAATCGGGTAATTAACAGGAGGGAAAACAAAGAGAGAGGAAGTAAAAACAGACATGACAGGGGATGGACAATTTTCTAAATAAAATAGGAAACAGACAGATCATGATATAGTGATATCACACCAGTCAATCTGCTTGTTAATGTTACACCTCTAAGTTATTGATTCTCAGGGTTTTACAGAATTGACTACTGGCATGTGAAAATATTGTACAGTTCCTCATCTAGTTTTGAAAAATGAAAAAAAAAACTTAGAAAACAAGAAAAAGATTGTACTGTGACACTAAAATGTACATCAAATTGTGCATGGTGTTGTACACTATTGTGAAATAAAAAGATGCAAAACAAAAAAAAAGGAAACAAGAAAGAACTATTAAACAAACATACATTGAAACAAGTGGCTCAAAGAGATGATTTGACTGATAGTTAGCCAAACGGTAGGAACATGCCTTTATTTCATCCCGGCTTGATTATTATAATGCCCTGTTCTCCTGCCTCAACAAAACATCAATAAACAGGTTACAACAGGTCAAATGCTGCAGCCAGATTACTGACTCGGTCCAAAAAAACATGCCACATCACTCCGATCCTTTCTGCCCTGCACTGGCTCCCTGTCCATCTCAGAACCCAATTCTACTGGTCTTCACATATAGAGCTGTCCATGGCCAAGCCCCAGCCTACATCAATGACCTGATCCACCCTCTCACCACAAACCGGGCCCTGAGGTCCTCTGAACAAGGCCTCCTAAGGGTGCCCCGAACCAGGCTAAAGACTAAGGGGGACCGTGCCTTTGAGGTGGTGGCCCCAAGGTTTTGGAACAAACTCCCCCAGATAATAAAAACCTCGGCCTCAATAGAGATTTTTAAGGGGCAGTTAAAGACCCACCTGTTCCGACAGGCCTTTGGGTCGTCGGAGGAGGTGAGTTAGTGGCTGTCTTTTTATTTATTTATTTATTTTATTGGTGTTTTATCGTATGTTTTATCCTATGTATTACCTGCTGCTGTTTTATGCCTTTTATTCTATACTTTATAGTTGTACTTTGAATTGTGTCCTGTGTTCTGTACTGTAAAGCACTTTGTACATCCGTGTTGAGAAGAGTGCTATATAAATAAAGTTTTACTTACTTACTTAACAGTTAGCTGGAGGAAAATGGTTGGGACAGTTCAGTAACAGAGGAGTTGGGCCGCCGGATATAGCTCAGGGGTTAGAGCTGGCGACCCATATACAGTGTTCGCTGCCAAGTACGCGTGTTCCACTCCCCTGCACATGCATATACCCTTTTCACCTGTTTGTCTCTACTAAAGGAATATCTTAAATACAAAAAAAAGAGAGGAAGAGTTAAGATATAATAACCCAGTCATTCACATAAAGTGGATGAGGCCCAGGAAGAGCCCGTTGACTGAAAGGGTTTAGCCAGAGGATTGCTTGAAGGAAGATTTGCATGTTTAATGGGACTTTTTGGAGGGAGAAGGGCTCTTTTTAATTTAACATTTTGAATGGGACTTTGTGGGGATTTTTGGATGGGGGGGGTGCATTTTTGTTCATTTTTTAATGAGTGGGGTTGGGGGGGATGAGTAACATTTAACTCAACATTCCTGTTTTCTTTCTTCAATGAAACAAATAATTGTTCAATAAAATAATAAAAAAATGTAAAAAGAAAAATCTGTTGAAATGTCATGTTTTTTTGTTTAATTTTGCATCGAACATTTCCAAAATTCCCCAGCTTAACTTCCCATGGAAACTTTCCGTCCCTTTGCAACCCTAACCAGACACGAGAAATTACATTTCAAAATAGAATCAAATACACATAGGAATCTAAATAACAACATCATGACAGAAACACCTTTTGTTAATGTGTTGTGTAGATTAGGTTTCAGACATCTGAGTAAGTTAGTGAGGCATAAATGCTTGAAATATAGCATGGCCAGAACAGTTACATTACATTTAATTTAGCTAACCCTTTTATTTAAAGAGACTTACAATAAGTGCAATAAACCATAAAGGTACAAACTCAGAACAACAAGAAAAGTATACAACGGGTATATTTGCTACATACAGTATACATGTTTTCCTTATTCAACCCTCTGGAGTCTAAGGGTGTTTTCTTGATTTTTAGATGTTTCCTTAAATCACCTTTTTAAATGTACTTCTTATAACATGGTACCCATGTGTTACATGTTCAGGACAATCTCTGGTCTTGCTATAAATGCAAATTACTCACCTGCGAGCACTGTGTGATGAGATAAGTAGCTCTAAAGCTTAACATTTGACATCCGATTTTCGGAAAATGTTCAAAACTCTTGGGAAAACACAAATGTACTAATTTTATCCAATTGTTTTGGTGTTTTAGATTTGGTTACCAAAGTCTTAGGATCACAAAAGTAGTGAAATATTTGAATTACACTCTATATAAATGTGTAATTCATGTCTAAAATGAAAAAAATGTAATTCAGATTTTGAGTAAAACAGGTGTTTATCACTCTACTTTCACCACAGCAGTGACTGAGATACATTAGGACTGAATAATGACTTCATATTACATACCAAGGTTTGTGTGATGTGTACAAATACAAATTAAGCATTCAAACTTTTTTTTTCAACCAACTATTTATATCAATATAAGAGACTGGGAAATCTCACTATTTACAATATTGAATATCAGAACTTTCAACCAACTATTCATTATAAATGTAAAGACAGTGTCAAGGTCTTTGTCTGTCTTCCAAGACAGTGGGTCTGGCTGCTGTGTAGGTGGGGGTGATGGTGGGGGGTACAAGTGCTATACGAGACCTCCACGAGACCTCCTTGCTGGCTGGGTTGAAGGTGATGGCTTTGGTGGAGCCTTTGTGCTGAGGTGTTTCTTGACCTGGTGGCAGCCGCATGATGGAGGTGGAGGCAGCTGTAGTGATGCTGGTCTGCTGGTCCTTGGTGGTGGTGTTGGCTCTGGTGAAGGCCCTTGAGCCACGGTAGATCTTGACCTAGGGGCAGGCACAGATGGATGTTCTGTGCTGCTGGATAAACGCCGCCTGTGGGCCACTAGGCCCAGGAGGCTGTGAAACATCTCTGTAAAACAAATTAAAATGTAGGACAATAATTACAACTCATTTGATGGAATTTTTCAGATCACAATGGAGACTCATCACGCAGGTGATGAGTCCGCCCACCGTGCACTTTGGGTCGGCCTTGGTCAAGCCCTTTTGACCCCCCCAGCCTGGTTCTCGTAAAAGTTTTTCGCTTAAATGACACCATGGAGGAATGTAACGGGAGTTGACAGGGGACTCTGCCCGCCTCACGAGTGCCTATTTTCGGACACTTTTTTTCACTTTCCCCCCTATTTTCCCCGGTTTTATTATTTATTTATTTCTTGGCTATTTCACCCGGTTTCGTCTCGGGTGTCCCCCCACGGCCTGTGTCCATATATATATATATATATATGTATATATATATATATATATATATATATATATATATATCTTGTAAAATACAAGACGACATCTTGTATTTTAGTTACACCCGCTTTTGATTAATTCGGTCACGCAAATACGAAATAAAATCGTATATATTTATATATATATATCTTGTAAAATACAAGACGACATCTTGTATTTTAGTTACACCCGCTATTGATTAATTCGGTCAAAATTAGACTATTATCTATTATATCTATCTATTTATCTATCGGCGGGGAAAAAAACGTCACTTCCTGTACTGACAGTGGAGGTGTCCTGAGAGTGGAGGTCTGCAAGCAGACCCCTCTCGAATGGCCAGCGATTAGGTGTGGCGCATTTATCATAGGTGATCAGAGCTAACTGCCTGCCGTCAGATTTCATTTAAAAAACAGGTCTGATTTTAAGACTATTTCTGCGCTCATAAAGAATGATAAGAATAAGAATAATGCGTATTGAACTGGTTTCATTAATTTGTGAGTTTATTTAACACTATAACCACCAATCGGGTCATATTTGTGTGATGTGTGTTGTGTGTTGTGTGTGTGCAATGTAACTTTTTTTCAATAAAATATTAAAGTCTCTTACAGTTACTTTCGTAAACCTGAAGTGAATACATTTTGGATTACTTATTGGAATTATTGGTGGAAAGATTTCCTCACAACATTTAATATTCATTACTAAAGGAACAGCCGAATCATCACAGCGCACAAAACCTATTACCGCCGCAGATGGACCAAAAAAGGGAGCGTTTGAAAAAAATGTGCGGGTCCGCTCAGTGAAACAATAACAACGAAACATGGAGGAACAAAAGTCTGCGTTTAAACCTACAGTTAATTTAGCTGCTGGAGAAGAAAGATCAGGGGGGGAGGGGGGGAGAGAGCTGTGGTTGATGGGCCATTAGTTGTGTAAATACACAGCTGAGAGCTGCCGTTTCATTCAGACTGTTTAAAAAACGGTAACAATGGACTATTTTTCTTAGCGGATGCATGTCAATTTAAATCAATACATACAACAATTTTTTTAATTAATAAAAAAAAAATCTAATCCATAAATCCTGGATGTACAGCGGAATTTAATGTTGTTTAGTCTAAAAAAACGAACGGGAGGAAATGCAGCCCGGCTCTCGATTTTTAATCCTAATTTAATCATCATCTTCACCACGATCATTTATGTTTATGTTTGCCGAATTGACATGAAATCACTGACAAATATGAATATACTGTATTCAACTTCATTAAAATGTTATTAACGTGCCTAAACTCAGTAATTATAAGATCATGTTCTGATAATGATGACGCAATAGCCCCGCGTCTCCCCACCTCTCCTGCTCACCCCCGCGTCAAAGTAAACTGCACACTGAATTCAGATTATTTATCTTTCTCTCGATATGGACATAAACGCGAGTGAAGTCTAATCTGACAGGACGGAGACACGCAGCTCTGCTCACCTGCAGCTCCTCCCGCTGTGGTGCAGCGGGGAACGGAGTAAAACACACACTTCAGTCAGATCATCGCCCTTAGCTATTTTAATTACCTCTCGAACTACCTAAACTAGTTATAAATATGTTTATTTTTACTGTCGGCCAGGTCACTCATTACTGGATCAGCTGCTGCATGAGACAGACACTGACGCTGTCCGAAGAGAGGGAGGAAAAAGAGAGGCTCCGTGTATTTTATTATTATATAGATTTGTTATTCATTTGTTTTAAAGCTCAATAAATAACAAAGAAGACCTTTGACCGGCACTTTTTATAATTTTGTCCGGAAGATTTAAACTTTAATACACGTTGACCTCTGCCCCATGGATGTATAATAAGAACTGGATACAGCGTGGGAGGCGGGGCCTCATTCATTCCTATGAGAGTTGCTTGGCGCATGATGATAAAATGGCCCAACTTTTGATAGAGCGAAACGTCACAGATTACCCGGCATGCCTGAGAAGTACCCGTATGTGCGCTCATAGCGCATGCGCAACTTTAACCAAAATGCAAATAATTATTGCACTGTATATATATATCTATATTAATATATATATATTAGAGCCGGGACTTTAACGCGTTAATTAAGATTAATTAATTAAACAAAAATGTACGCATTTTAATCTCACTTATTTTTGCACCGCGGAACGTTTCTCACTGGATGAGTTTCAGGGGTACCGATTATACCGGAGCACCAACTAACGTTCATGACTTCAGACAACAACAAACCACAGTGAACAATTGTCAAACATGAACGAAGAAGCTGATGAGACCGCTTTGGTTGGCCCCGTGAATGGGACATTTTGTTTTAAAAAACGGACGGATGGAAGCGTCAATAAGAGCACGGTTGTTTGCAAATTATGCAAAAAGGAATTCGCATATCACCGCAGCACATCAAGCCTCAAGTATCACCTCAATGCAAAATATATAGCAGCTAGCGTGGACGTTAGCCCGACTCTGAGTACAAGTACCCACACCCAATTTGCGTTGATCAAACAGTGGCCTATGCAACAGAGAGATTTTATTTTTCATCAGGATATTGGAAGAATAGGAGGGATTGAGGTCAATCACTGGCACTTTTTTATTTTATTTTAAATGGTACACTTTATGTTGAACTATTTATTACGTTGTTGGTGCAACTGGCACTTTATGTTGAACTGTTTATTGTTTTGGCCAAGGTTATTGAGAGAGTTGGACTGAAATTGATTAGATTTTTTAAATCAACTGTTGGTAAATCAACAGAGTCTGTTATGGCCTCTGAAGCAACAGAGAGATGTTTTCTAATAGTCAGGGTTTCCAATGTTCTGAATGTACTTGAAAGTATTGTGTTATACTTAAAAAACAAAGTGTTATAGTGTACAGAAGGTCTACCTACCTATAGGCTACCTGAATCTCTGAAATGTACTATATTCCTAAATATGCTATTGCTACACTTTATGGCAAAAATTGCACTTTTCTGTTGGTCTTGGTTAAGTACCACCTTGAAAAAAATAAACAATGTTTTGTTGCTTAAGCTTATGTATTCAGTCATTATTCAATGGTATACTAAAATCCATGTGAACAAAATTGCTTCTCACTGTTCTCAGGTCAAATATTTATATGTGATTAAAAATGCGATTAATTTCGATTAATTAATTACAAAGCCTCTAATTAATTAGATTAATTTTTTTAATCGAGTCCCGGCCCTAATATATATATATATATATACAGTGCAATAAGCTTTTTTGTGCAATAAGTAGCTACAGGGACGTTAATCTAACGTCGGTAATATTAACTTTATTTAATACAACATTTACGGTACAAGATTTAATCATACAGCCCATGTAGTATAATATTTTACAAATGAGGAATTACAGCAAACATATGCAATATATCCATTATTACAGCTCCGTGGGATGGCAGTGAGACGATATGGGTCCGTTGTTATTGTGCATCCATGGGTAAAGATAAACGCATGTAGTGCTGAACCTGCTGAACACGTAACATGAACGTGCCGGGCGGCGCGGTCCCGTGGGTTAGATGCGCGTTCATAATGCAGAGGGATATAACTCTCAGAATAACGTTATTAGCAAATGTTTACAACTTGAGGAACGAATGTTTTTTATTAGGGCTATACAAGTGTTCATACTGGGTGGTTCATTTAGTTTAAAAAAAATTATCCAACGATTTACAGACCATTCTTTCCCCATGTAAGTCAATGCGAAAAAGTGTTTCCGGGCCCAGCAACCTAAAGGAAGTGTAGTACCGCCGTTTGGCCACGAGGAATATTCTACTCAGAGTCCGGCGCACTTCCTGGGGGCTTGCTCGGCCCCCACCGCGGAGAATAAACAGAAGGGTAACCATGACAACCATGCTTCTTCGCTAATTTTATGCCACTGGTCCGTGGTCAGGCCTGGGAACCGACGGGAGACACTGGACTCAAGTGTCTGCCTCACATTGAGGGGAAGGGACATTTCCCCTTTGCTCCCGCTCCAGTTTGTGATTCTGACCATGTTCTCATAGGTTTCAAATGGCAACATGGCCATGAACATATCCCGCTATTAGAATGCAATTTTTAAAAACATAGGGTGCTACATAACACACTTTCAGGAAAAGTCACGGACTGGGAGACTTTAATATTTTATGGAAAAAAGTTACATTGCACACACACCACATCACACAAATTGACCCGATTGGCAGTTCTAGTGTTAAATAAACTCACTAATTAATGAAACCAGTTCAATACGCATTATTCTTATGAGCGCAGAAAGTCTTAAAATCAGACGGCAGGCAGTTACAGGTGTGTGTGTGTGTGTGCCTTATGTGCCCATCCCCCCATGTCAATCACACGTAGCTCTGATCACCTATGATAAATGGGCCACACCTAATCGCTGGCTATTTAGCCACAGAGCTCCCTCTATGCAAATCAAACTGTAGACGGTGTGAAAGCAGTGAGGCCTGTGAAGACAACATTGCAGTAATCGAGTCTACTGAAGATACAAGTTTAAAATCAGACCTGTTTTTTAAATGAAATCTGACGGCAGGCAGTTAGCTGTGATCACCTCTAAGGCTTGAAGTTACTTCAGATGCTGAAATATTTTTATTTTTCAAGTATAAACATACAGTATACAACAGATATACATGCATACAAATTATAACATCACATTTATGTTATTAATTTTACAAATAGGACAGAGGGTGCAGCACAAACAGTACGAAACAAATAGAGAGCTTTCTGAACATCAGCAGGAGAGGACTCTTTCAAGACACTAGTAAATACTGAAATGAACATTAAATGTCCTATTAAAATGCAAGTTTATTCGTGACACTTCCAACATAAATGGAATTCTCACTAACCTAAAACATTTTATTTTTTAAAAACATGTCACTGTAGAGACACAAAATACTTGAACATACAAATGAACAACACCAAATTGAGCTCACTTTCTACACTCTTTGATGATCTACCTCCTACCTAGTTTGTTTTTTAGTCCATGGTTTGGCTTGGTCTGGCTGTATCTTCATAACAACCCTCTGGATAAACTCAAATGAATATTTCATTTCCAGAGTATACTGAAGACTGAAGCAATATATTAGTCCAAGAAGCATCGCAAAGCCACATCTTTCAGGTTTTGGAGCACAATTGTCTCCTCGACCACAACTGCCACATTGAAGATCTGCTGAGGAAAGGCATCCCATTCACCTTCGTAGCCTATGAGTAGACCAACTTGCATCACCTTCATGGCTTCCTCGAGAGTGTCTCCAAGAGCCTTAAAAAAGGAGAAATAAAAGTGAGCTCAGTGTACTACAAGTACTTTTTCTCTACAAAGCTAATTAAGAGGCTTCTGCTATAAACATAGAAGCTAAAATCTACAGTTCACAGTGTAAAAGTGCAATGTGATGGAACATCATTTCAACTGCCTCTCTTTTCACAGTTTGAGCTTTATATTTATTTATATTATTTAATAGTTACGTTTTCTTGCTGTTTTTGTTTATATTAAATGTATCATTCTTTATTGCAATTATTTTTGTTAAATTAAGGTAATTGTTAACATTACTTTTGAAGGAAACTTTGGGCACAGGGTGATTTGGGTTGATTCATGTTCAAATGTACAATTACATAAAGTAATTCAAGACAGTTATGATCTTACATCACACATCCTGATGACATTTTCCTGATTTTCGCCAGACATGTAGTGTGATAGTCCCAAGAGAGCAGCAGTCCTCCTCTCATTTGTGTCCTGCAGGACAACAAATGCAGTGGGATATAAACATTTGTAGCAAACAAATGGTGGCTAAATGATGGTCATCAGCATCTCCACTTACATCTTTCTCAAGGCAGTCCAAAAGGCCTTTTAGTGCCGGCTTCTTTCCAGTCCTGGATGCACCTTTGTAGACCTCCAGCAATGCCAGGCCATCAAGTCCATCCAGAAACGATGAAAGCCGGTCCGTAGTGACAATTCTCTGGAACTCTGCTTGAATCTGAGGACACACAGACATATAGAAAATATGTAAAAGTCTGCAACTGTGCATGTTGCCTTCTCATTGTAACTGGAAAACCTGCACAACTTACAAGTCCACTTCATCCAGTTGCAGCAAAACGGAAATCTTTGAAAATCTGTCTGTAATAGAGAACAAACATTTAGATACATTATGAAGCAGGCCATAATAAAGTAATAAGAACTGAGAACATGACAAAGAATAAGATGCACACAATTACAACAGTCACGTTGCCCATAAACTACAAGCCTTGGCTTTCACAATTACAATATTATCCCTGAATTCATATGATAAAGACTTAAACAGTACTTCATTTAAATAAATAAACAACTTGAAATGTTCATCTTTGATTGATGAGGCATATTCAATCTAATAAATTCATGGGATGCATGTGATAATAACAGGGAAAGGTTAGTGTGCATCCACATAGAGCATTTTTGTGTCTACGTGCATGCCAAATATATCAATGAAAAAACTATTATTTGTTTTAACCAAACTTAAAAGAAATTGTACAATGGTTGTAATTGTTGATTATTTGCTTGCAGTTATTTTCCATAGACTATTCAGTGGAATATTATTGTTTTTTTAGTAATAACTTGACTACCTCTGAAAGCAGAAGTTTAGGAAAAATTATTGTTCATATATAAATATTATTTATTTTATTATAATATAAATATCTAACAATTACAACCATAGCACATCTTATTTATTATTGTGGGTGAACAGTAACCTTTCCCTGTGTTATAATTACATACATCCCATTAATTTATTAGATTAAATAACAATAATCTCATCAATCAAAGATCAACATTTTTAAGTGCCTTGAGCACCGACTGTTCCCGCTGCTAGAAACGGCTGATATTAAGACACTTCAGTGCGCAAGTCACAGAACGAAATGCATTGTGGGACATGTAGTTTATGGGCACCATAGTTCAATAAAATAAACTAAATATATTCCTTTCTTTTCTATAAAATATTTTCTAAAAAGCAGAAATACAAATTTGTCTCCATTTCAAGAGTGGAACATAGCATTTGTACACAATATAAAATGCTATTTCTGAACACAGTTAGCATGTTACTCGTTCAATGGCGCGAGGCACCTCCTCTGTATCTGGGCAGGTTTAGCGTGAGCTGAACCAGAAAAACGTTGCAAGGATAGAATCACTTTAACACTTGCTCGGCCTTAACAAAAAACAATCTTCAAGTCCCCTATACTTATCCACAAATGACATCCATTTCAAAGCCATGGCGGGGGCTAATAAGCTACAATTCTTAGCCGAACAGAGAGCCGGGACACGGCTAATTACTGAAAGGAACACACACAACCTCACCAAAACACGTTGATTTAGCTTAAATAATTAGCCGAACAGAGCCGGGACACGGCTAATTACTGGAACGAACAAACAAAACCTCTCTGAAATTAAGCTACAAATATAGGCAGTTACCATTTAAACCTTTTAAAAATTCATAAGCGTCATATATAAGAGTAAGAATACTTGAAACTTATTTATTTAATAAAAGTTTAGATAATCATAATCCTGTAAAGTTAGCTTGGTTGACCGACATTTTCATAACACTGCCCTGAAATAAAATCTCTTTTATAAACATTCAAACACCAGTTAGGTGTGGATTTAACTCCATTTAGCTACTTTTCGTTTTGCCTGAAACCATTAAATATGCAACCACTCACCTGACTTTGCCTGTCCGTCAGTGGTTCATCAGCCGAAATCACTGTCATATCGCTTCACAAAAACGTATTCATCCGCCGTTTAGCTTTTCGTAGTGTTGGAGATTTGGAGGATGTTTAAAACCAACCTCGTCTCCGCGTGTCGTTTGGTAAACTGGGTTCGTAAAAAGGAAGGGATTAAGAAACACCAGAATGCAAGTTAAACAATAATCTTGTTTTAATGATACAAAGTAACAATACAAATACAAAGGAATCACGAAGCACTCTGCAGAGTACTCCGGGCTCAGGTTCTACCACCGTGTGAGACAGGTCTCAGGAACGGCCAGTCAAAAACAAGAGCGCGAACCAAAGGAAAACACAGGCTTTCATACTAAAAACACAGGAGGAGGTGTGTGCGTGCTTTCCCCCAGAGGTCAACTTATTGGGAGAGACCAACACATGGCCTGTCGCACCCAATCAGTGCGACACAGCAGAAGAAACCCGGAAACAAAAAGTCTCTTTCAGCTTGACGAAGACCAGATACCTTTTGGTGTCTGGTACGAACCTGCTCTAAACAACAAGTTTCCTTATCTTATTTCACATCTTGCAGCCAGCAAACACACATCCCCTTTATGGCCCTTTGTCCCTGTGTCCATCTTCCCCCCTCAGGTTACCACACACAAGTTAAAAGTATGTTTTAAGATATAGTTGTTATAGTTGACTAAATATACGTAATACATGTAAATCACTTTCATATCAATAATAACGAGGAACACATTACCTATGCTCTTAAGCAGTATTAAAGATGCTTTTCAAATAGTCAAACTTCACACAGGCCCAATATAGAGAACACACTCATTTGTCCTACAGCCCTTCCCGCCATTTGAGCTATCTTTACTTCAAATAAAAGGCTTCACATTGTATATTTCCAGCTTCCTTTACACATACTGTTATTATTAATACAAATTAATTAACCACACACATCTATTTAAAACAAGTAGATTTCCCTGATAATTGACATGCTGAAAATCTTAAGAAGAATGTCCCCTCCCCCAGCTCTCTCGTCCCTGTCATAAAAGCTGTTTCCATTTCATATAGAGTAATAAAACATGTTTAAGCTAATTTCTCCACAATGTTTGTAGCCATTTAGTACCCACACATGAAAGAATAAAAACAGAGGTATAGTTGAACAGTAATCACGCAGCACATATATTTACTGCAATGAAAACACACACATTTGCCCTAAGCATGTGTAACGCACCCTCTTCTTTTATGAGGGAAGCATTCCAGAGTTTTGGAGCTATCCCCAAATTAGGATGTCCCCTGCTCACATCCCTCTCTGAACACAAAGACTTCACCTCAATATATTGGGGAGGGAAAATATACTTTGTCCCTTCAAATTTAACACACATGAATATATATAAGGTGACTTTAAAATGAATATACTAGATTTAACTTTCCTGCCATAAGACGGTACTTTAATACTTCAAATAATTCAAATAATCCTTCAGTAGTCATCAATCTGTCCAGTAGAAGTTCTTCTTTTGATAATGGCGAATCAAACTCTGTGGATGACTTGCTGTATATCGTAAAAAAAAAAAAAACTCATGTCCCTGTTAAATGCATTCAATTAATGAAAACAACTATGAGACCGGGACTATTTTCACCGGGCAGGAATATGTCAACACTACTGCCATGTTAAGAGGCCATGGAAAGTTTCAGAACATTATTACACATCACAACTCACTGTTCAGTCAAATTGACTTCATAGAATGTAGAGGTCATTGAACTGGCTTACAGAGCTGAGTTGAAATAATAACAACTTATGAAATTAAGTAGAAATTGCATAAATTGATATGTTAAGTGAAAGTAACTTAAAGACAAAAGTTTCAATAACTTAATGATCAAATCCTTTTTTACAGCGGCTCCATAATATAACCAGCAAAAATGTAAGAATTTCATGCATCGGCCTACAGTGGGAAAATGGTTTAATCTGTTGGAATAGAGTATAAATATCAAATATCACTACTTTTCTTCTAAATGAAATGCTGACATTACAAAATGCATGGTTTAATGTAATGTAAACATTTACATTATTATTATGATTATTTAATATATAAAGACTATATTTTCAAATGCTCTTCAAAGCAGTTTCTGTCAACTACGAAAGGCAACATCATTTCTGTATTTGTGAATGAAGCGCCATCTCCTGGCTAAAACCTGAATTTGAAAATCTGGCAACGCCTTCTTGGAAAATAGTGGGAGGGCTTAACATTCCTCTAGACTGGTCTTTGGCAGGTCGTAACGGGCAGGAAGCTGTAAGCTGGAGTCTGAAATTCAGTGCTACATCTGTAAATCAGATTTTTTCAGAAATCGGGAGAAATGCGGAAGAAATATGACCCCGGGAGGAAACCGGGAGAGGGCAATGAAATCGGGAGTCTCCCGCGAAAATCGGGAGGATTGGCAAGTATGCCGTACACATGTAATCTCACTTTTACACACCAACATAACGTTAACACAGAGTAAACGTTTATTAATTGAGAGTCTATTTTGTCCCAAGAAAAAGTGCATTGCATGTTACTTGTTAGACGCTTTTATCCAAAGCGACCTACATACTCAATACTTTGGGCAATCCCCACAGGAGCAATTTGGGGTGAAGTGTCTTGCCCAGGGACACAACGACATGCTGACTGCAGTGGGGTTTTAACCTGTGACCCCCTGATCCGAACAGCAACGCACCATCCACTGCACCACACGCCTCCCTGCATGACTATCGATTAAAAAAAAAATAATAACATTTTTTTTCACGGTGTTCCCCACACATTGCCAGTACACTATTACTGTAATATTGACACTTACCCATGTACAAATGGATCCTTGTTGTTGTCTTTGTATTCTTCAGGTTTTAAGGCTCTATCTTCACTGCTGCTGGCGAAAAAAAATCTCTTGCGAAGTCGGCGACTGTAACGTTTTTTTTTAGCCATTTTCTCTGTCTTTCTCTCTCCTCACATACGTAAACTGATGGGAGACACGTGGTTTATTTTGTTTTGTTTTTTTTGTTTTTTTAAAAAAATCTTTTTATTGGCTTTTTGACAGACATCACAATGGCAATACAGTAGGTACACATGTATAGAAGATGGTCTATAGGGACATTAAATAGTTACCTCACGCCTCCATCCCGCCCTCACCCACCCCCCTTACGTTTTTTTTTACTTGGTGGGTAGGTCCTTAGTGATTTCTCGATGTCCATTGGTCATTTTAGACCATCATGGCTGCCGGCCGAGATTTCCTTGACGGACACACCAATCCACCAATCCAACACAGTGTAAAGTGTAAAGTGCTGTGCCCTGGTTACAGTCTCACAGGAGGTACCGCTGAAAAGCTACCCTTCCAGCGATTCCGCGGATATCTGAATCAATTCTACTCCTTATAATCGAAAATATATGATTAATTCCGTAAGTTAGGCGCGTCCACCGACTCCAGAGGGTTAATGGCCAAGGTACAGGCGAAACTGATTTCAATGGGTACCAAACTATCTGCGTAACACAGAATAGCTAGCTTCAATGTATCAGGTAACATTATTGCTTTAAAACCTAGTATAGTGCTCAAGGATATATTAAGTTTATAATATAATTTGAAGTGTTCCCCTGATTAGAGTTGGGTATGTAAGATGAAAAAGGATGGGAAATGCGTTTTAAAGTCTTACCCTTATTAGCTTGGGGTCCATATTAGCATTCCTGCGCTACACATAGTGTTTGGTCTCGTTGTTCAAAAATGGCAATGTTTTTTAGCTAATTT
Organism: Notothenia rossii; assembly: GCF_949606895.1. Taxonomy (NCBI): domain Eukaryota; kingdom Metazoa; phylum Chordata; class Actinopteri; order Perciformes; family Nototheniidae; genus Notothenia; species Notothenia rossii. The sequence goes on along the minus strand of NC_136905.1, from coordinate 57,560,080 downwards.
TAACTTCATCCAATGCAAGGCCATTTGCAAAAAGACTGTCTACTGACTTTTGGAAACTTTGTTTTTTGTTATAACCAGTTTAACTAATTGATTTTCTTTTTCTACAAGGATCTTGAATAAAGGCTTTGGAAGGACACATTATTTTAGATTTATTTTAGAGTTTCTCTTTCTCTTAATACTTGCCCATGCTGACACCTTCACATCTAAGAGAAGACGGATCATTTTCATAAATCAGACTGAACTGTCTGTAGTTGGCAGAATGATAATGATGTATGCTGCTTGGATTTCTATTACTATGAATGACCATAACTTGCTATAGAGCTTGGTCCACTGAGGGGCATATTTAAAATGATCACATGCCTTTGTAATGGTCTGCATCTGCATAGAAACTGGGTTATGTCAGCAGTGACTATGATATATAGTGAGCAATTCAATGCAAGGTAGCATATTATTAAAATTGTGTCTTCATTGACTGATACACAGATTCTCAAGCAGATGGTACTGATGTATTTTGTTGGCATTTCTTACGTTCAGTTTATTTTGAGGAATAGACAGATCATGCCACAACATGTTTGGAAAAAACTAAAGTAGCATTCTCAAAATACAATTTAAAACATTTCCTGTAATTTAAATAATGCCACATGTTTGCTGCTTACAGGTAAACTGAGAAAACGGGATTATTTTAAATAAAACTAATTAAAATGCCCTCCAACAACAACAATGCATTTTAAAAGTGATTCATCACACACTTTGTTCACCCACACAGGTGTTAGTACTAATATGCCTGATTAGACCACTTCTCAGGACTAAGTGACTGTGTTTAATTATAATTGTGAGTAATTGGACACTCTATAAACCATATTGCATTAACGTTCATAAATAGCAACTATTCAAAAATAATAACAAGAATGACATATGAAAACAAAAAAGCAGAGAAAAACAAAAGGTCGGACAGTTTTGCTATTATCATGCTTACCAGAGCCATAAGCACAACATGAGTAACCTGCACCCAGCCAACAGTCTGCCACACATGGTGTGGTGAGGTTGGAAAATAACTGAGACTAAAAAGGGGTAGAATTAAAATAGTTGCTGACAACGCCAACTAGGTTCAAAGGAGCCTAGGACTCCTACTTAAAAGGCTACACAGGTTCTTTAAAATTAGGGGTGAGCAGAGTTAAGAACCACAGACAAATAAAGTTGACAACAGTTTATTATGTTAAAAATAGAAGAAAAATGCCCCAGCCCAAAGTCTCTCGAGAGGTCTTGCGTCTCGGTCTTGTCCCTCCAGGTAGCCAGAGGACGCACTCCAAGATCCCCTGAGCGGATAAAAACAATATAGTCAAGCCACTGTGTGAGACACACTCGGTTAAAAAGCAACTCCACACAAACACTTCACACGACACTGCACACTTAAAGCATATGCTTTAATCACACTTTTGTCCATTTGCCTATCAGTTTGTTAACGAAGTGGACAGAGGCTGTTTTTTCCCCCTAAAAGTGACTTTTAATGGTGGTTTTTGCATTTAAATGATGGGTTTTATCATTCTCGAGTGTCCCCGACACAATGCACGTCTGGAGCTCGCTGGGGTCCCGCATATGCTTTAATCCCACTTTTGTCCATTTGCCTATCAGTTTGTTAACGAAGTGGACAGAGGCTGTTTTTCCCCCCTAAAAGTGACTGTTAATGGTGGTTTTTGCATTTAAATGATGGGTTTTATCATTGTGGAGGGTCCCCGACACAATGCACATAGTCTGGAGCTCGCGGGGGTCCCGCATATGCTTTAATCCCACTTTTGTCCATTTGCCTATCAGTTTGTTAACGAAGTGGACAGAGGCTGTTTTTCGCCCCTAAGAGTGACTTTTAATGGTGGTTTTTGCATTTAAATGATGGGTCTTATCATTGTGGAGGGTCCCCGACACAATGCACATAGTCTGGAGCTCGCGGGAGTCCCGCATATGCTTTAATCACACTTTTGTCCATTTGCCTATCAGTTTGTTAACGAAGTGGACAGAGGCTGTTTTTTGCCCCTAAAAGTGACTTTTAACGGTGGTTTTTGCATTTAAATGATGGGTCTTATCATTTTCCAGGGTCCCCGACACAATGCACATAGTCTGGAGCTCGCTGGGATCCCGCATATGCTTTAATCAGGCGTTTTAACACTTTTCCCCACGAAAATGATATATAAATCAAATTCCGGTTAATGCAGATCACAATCGTACCTTTTACTATTTTAATGTATTTGCATTATATATCTTTGGGCTATAAAAGCGACATATTTGAATGACTTTGTCAGTTTATGGAGCTTATCCCACAAATCCCGGAGGATCCGGGCCAAATTTGGGAGCTCATAGGCGGCCTGCCATAGGCCCCCACCCGTGGAAAGAAAAAAAAATGAAAGAAAACGGTCAATTATATGTTAAAATAATCAAAAAATGAACTTTTAAAATTACAACAGAGAAGAGGCTCAGAGAAGGGGAGAAGGGGCTCAAGTGTTCGGCGCTTCGGGACGAAGCCCCGAACACTTTTCCCCTCCCCCGTTGCAAGGTACAACGGAGAGGGGAATCCAGACTTCCCCTCCTCCGTTGTAAAAAAACGTTCATGTTTTCCAAGCTACCATCGTCACGAAATCGGAAACCCGGTTTTTGAGAGGACTCAGTAGATGTTCAATGTTAAATAATATCCTGCAAAATGACAGGCTACAACTCTCTTCCATGTGTTTAAAAACACTTTTCCCGACCATTTAAACATTATTTCTGGCTTGTAAAGTGCGGTGATGAGCCCTGGCAGTATCAGACTATTTAAAGGGTTACCAGGAGCATGAGAATATCCTCCAAAGAAGGGGTGGTAGTGTCGTGAATAAGGCCGAATATGTATGCCGATGTGCGGACGGTAAAGCACCGCAAAATCCACCCCCATTAGGGTAACCAGGGGCATGAAGTTCTGTAGGGTGTGAACATCTGGGTTTAGTCCGTGGGGGAGTGCTTAAGTCCGGGGGCCCGGGGTCTCACGGTGCACGAGGTTATGGAAGTACCACTGTTACCGGAGGTCCTCAGTCCGTCCTTTGGGGCTCTTTCAGGGGCTACAGAGAGGTGGTTTTCCCGGTCCCTCTCCTGGAGGTATGAAATAACCTGAGCTCCATGTGAGGGAGCCGTGCTGGAGCTGCTTAGTCCGTCCTTTGGGGCTCTGTGAGGGGCTAAAAAGAGGTGTTTTTCCCGGTCTATTTTAATGTAAGTCTGACATGAGCAGAGTGTGCATGTGAGGGAGCCGTGCTGGAGCTGCTTAGTCCGTCCTTTGGGGCTCTGTGAGGGGCTAAAAAGAGGTGTTTTTCCCGGTCTATTTTAATGGAAGACTGACATGAGCAGAGTGTGCATGCTTTGAAACTAATCCACCCACGCTTAACATGCTATTTTAGGGTATAAATCGTACCTTGTCACCATGCATGTAGCTGCATTTAAAAAAAGCTTACAGCACCGGGTATTCCCAGGCGGTCTCTCATCCAAGCACTGACACGGCCCGACCCTGCATTAATATGGGTCTCTGAAACAATCTGACTTTTACCACACTGTGAGCAGGGTTTAATCCGATTTTCAGCACTCTTTCCCCCGCAGAAACTAGTTTAAATCACCGTGGTCACCATGGTGGGGATTTAGGAATGTACCTGTGTGTGGTGCGGAGCTTCCCTGCACTTTAAATCCATTGATTTGCCCTGTTTTTGTTGTATTTTTTACTATTGATACACTGTGCTCCCTGGGACGACGCGCCTTCCTGTGGGGACACATGAGAACTGCACTCAAATCACTTTGTGCTTTTTAAACAGTTTATCATATTTTTTTCCACATTTAAAAACCACTTTCTGCCCTGGGAATCATTTCTAATCATTATTACCGTTATGGAGGGGCTGCAGGAACACTTTCCCCGCCTTGCAAACATTTATTCCTGGTTAAAATAATCAATTTGTTCCGCCTGCTCTCCGTCAGCACCTCTGCGGCTGTCGGATTAACACAGATGAATGCACTTTTAACACTCACGCAGCCAGAATTCCTGCTCTTTTCCTGGGTTACAAAGTGAGGTGACGCAGCCTGTCCTCTGAGTCTCCCCGCCTCTCATAGACTTATTTCTGGGTAAAAAAAGCCATGTGCTCCGCCCCCTGGATCTCTGCATGTGTGTGTGCCTGTGAGTCTGTGGCTACTGTCCACATGCCCGCATTATGAGGCACTATTTTCGGATACATTTTCTCATTTTCACCACTTTTCATGTTTTTATTATGTATATTGTTATATTATTATTATTGTATATATGTATACTGTGTATACTGTTTTTGTAAAAATCATGTGATTATTAAATAAATAGTAAAACATGAATATAACCTTGAAGGTTCCCAGGGGCAAATACAGTGCCAGGTGTCAGACTATTTAAACAATGTTTACCCAGGATTCAGACACTTTCCCTGGCTTGTAAAATGTGGTGATGCGCCCTGGAGGTATCAGACTATTTTAAACAACTTTTCCCCGCCTTTCAAACACTTGTTCCTGGGTTATAGCCTGTCATTTTGCAGGATATAATTTAACATGGAATCTCTCCTGGAAATGGACATATTCTGTGCATTTCCAGGAGAGGTTCCATATTATGAGGCACTATTTTCGGATACATTTTCTCATTTTCACCACTTTTCATGTTTTTATTATGTATATTGTTATATTATTATTATTGTATATATGTATACTGTGTATACTGTTTTTGTAAAAATCATGTGATTATTAAATAAATAGTAAAACATGAATATAACCTTGAAGGTTCCCACGGGCAAATACAGTGCCAGGTGTCAGACTATTTAAAAAATGTTTACCCAGGATTCAGACACCTTCCCTGGCTTGTAAAATGTGGTGATGCGCCCTGGAGGTATCAGACTATTTTAAACAACTTTTCCCCGCCTTTCAAACACTTGTTCCTGGGTTATAGCCTGTCATTTTGCAGGATATAATTTAACATGGAATCTCTCCTGGAAATGCACAGAATATGCCCATTTCCAGGAGAGGTTACATGTTAAATTATATCCTGCAAAATGAGAGGCTACAACTCTCTTCCTTACGTTTAAAAACACTTTCCCGACTATTTTAAACAACTTTTCCCCGCCTTTCAACGATTTTTCCTGGGTTATAGCCTGTCATTTTGCAGGATATAATTTAACATGGAATCTCTCCTGGAAATGGACATATTCTGTGCATTTCCAGGAGAGGTTCCATGTTAAATTATATCCTGCAAAATGACAGGCTACAACTCTCTTCCAGACGTTTAAAAACACTTTTCCCGACCATTTAAACATTATTTCTGGCTTGTAAAGTGCGGTGATGAGCCCTGACAGTATCAGACTATTTAAAGGGTTACCAGGAGCATGAGAATATCCTCCACAGAAGGGGTGGTGGTGCCATGAATAAGGCCGAATATGGATACCGATGTGCGGACGGTAAAGCACCGCAAAATCCACCCCCTTTAGGGTAACCAGGGGCAGGAAGTTCTGTAGGGTGTGAACATCTGGGTTTATTCCGTGGGGGAGTGCTTAAGTCTGGGAGTCCGGGGACTCACGGTGTGCAAGGTTATGGAGGTGCCCATGTCAGGGACACATGCTGGAGGTCTGTGGTCCGTCCTTTGGGGGTCTTGGAGGGGCCACAGAGAGGAGATTTCCCCGGTCTCTGTCCTGGATGAGTGAAATAAACAGAGTCTCCATTTCAGGGACACATGCTGGAGTTCTCTCTCCCGAGAGTGGACGTCCATTGCCTGTAAATAGGTCTAACATTAGGTCTGTCACTTTGGCTAACCGCACCACTGTCTGTCGTCTCCCGCGAGTGGACATCCATTGCCCCTAAATAGGGGCAGTTCCTCACCACCATCAGCTCTGGGAGCTACCAGGAAGACCACAGTAGCTTTTTGGCAGACTTCCTGGACACAGTGTTGGAGATAGAAGATGTTTAAAACCAACCTTGTCTCCGCGTGTCGTTTGGTAAGCTGGGTAAATTCGTAAAAAGGAAGGGATTAAGAAACACCAGAATGCAAGTTAAACAATAATCTTGTTTTAATGATAAAAAGTAACAATACAAATACAAAGGAAGTACTTCCTGCTCTTTCTCCTGTCAGCCTGAAGAAAAAGAGAGCGAACCAAAGGAAAACACAGGCTTTCATACTATAAACACAGGAGGAGGTGTGTGGATGCTTCCCCCAGAGGTCAGAGTCCTGCATCGGGTACCCGCGGGTACCCGACGGGTGACCCGCAAAAAAGGTGATTTATGGGTGGTATTTTTTCAAACACTTTTTTCCGGGTTCGGTTCTGGGTAAAACAAAGATGATGCGGGTCGGGTCGTGGGTGTTGCATAATAAATATATTTAAATAATAATAATTTAGTTTAATGTTTAAATCCTCAGACCTCTCCCCCGCGGGACCGTGCATAATCATAACCTCTGCAGCGCATCAATCTGCTTCTGAGCGCGCCACATTCTGAATGGCTGAGGTGAAGCTCTCTAGCGGAGAATACAGCATTTTCCAACACTTCCTCAAGAGCGAAATCCAACGTCTGGGAGGCTTTTGGTGTCCTCCTAGATGGAGAGAATAACCAACATCCCACGCTTTTTGAGAGAAATATGCAACTATGTGTGTTAATAATTGCACGTTTTCACTGCTCATATATATATGCGGGTTCGGGTCGGGTTGCGGATCCTGTGCCGACGGGGCGGGTCGGGTTGCGGAACTAATTGGTAATATGTGCGGGTAGCGGGGCGGGTTCGGTATTGCACGTCGCGGGTGCGGGGCGGGAGCGGGTCTTGAAAATCAGACCCGTGCAGGACTCTGCCAGAGGTCATCTCATTGGGAGAGACCAACACATGGCCTGTCGTACCCAAATCAGCGCGACACAGCAGAAGAAACCCGGAAACAAAAAGTCTCTTTCAGTTTGACGAAAACCAGATACCTTTTGGTCTCTTGAACGAACATGCTCTAAATAACAAGTTTCCTTATCTTATTTCACATCTTGCTGCCAGCACACACACATTGATCTGTTAATTTTCAATGTATTTCCTTCCAACTTCAGGCATTAGAGAAAAAAGCAAGCAGACACACTCCGGGCTGCTGCTGCTCTCGAGAGGAAAAGGGGGGGGGGACTCTCACAGACAAATACTGACACCCCCCTCTCTCTCCCCCGCTGTAGCTCTCAGCCTTTTAGGAGAAGGGGGGCTTCTTTCAACAATTAACACTTCTGCTATCATTTTATTCAATTTTTCTGCTTGAACCCACTGTTCTCATAAGCTCTTAACTCACGCTCCTCTCGTTCAAATGCTCCCTCTATTATGACTCTGTATCTATTTATCTGACCAAGGCTGTTTCATGTTCAATAATATATTATTTTTATTCACCTGGTACATAAATATATCCTCCTCACTGTCTGTGCAGCTTTTAAGATGCGATATTTCTTTCAACAGAATGGGAGTTTAAACCCAACAGACTTATAATGCACCTCCCGCCCCATGAGCGTCGGATCTGTTATTTAATTTAGTCTTAGATGCAGACTCAATACTAGCACCTTCAGCTTGCTGCCGTGCAGGACTCAATACCCGCAACCAACACTACACTGACTTATAACGCAACTTTTGGTTCCTATGAACCTCAGATTTGTTATTCACTTTAGCCATGGATAGAGACTCGATACTCTACTTGGCTTCCCCAGCAAGTATAGCCTGTGAGGACTCCCATACCTCCACTAGGCCAGGGACTCTATACCCTTCCAGCCATTAGAGAATCAATACCCTACGCTGAAATACTTGCTGATTCACTTTTATATGTATATAACTTTCCTACCTACCTAAAATATGTATTGCATATTCCACCGTAACAACTATGACACCGGAATATGTCTCTGACAACTCTAAAATGTAGTTTAGCCAATTACAGACCTTCGATAGAAACAGGCTCGTCTGCTCACCTTTCAATTGTAGGATCCTCGTTTTAGTTGTCAGAGATTATTCTAGGCCTCTCCCCCGGACCATTCGTCCGCTGGCTGCTGATTTTCCTCTAAAAAACCCTACTCATGACGTCACCACGTCGGCACGTCCTCACGTCGCCACCTCATGACGTCATCACGTCGGGGTCCCCAAATTCTTGGGGCAGAACCTCTGCTTCGCGCGTTCCTCTATGAGTTTGTTTTAAAAGAAGGAAAAGTCAAAGCACCAGGATAAGGGTTAAACAATAATCTGCTTTAATGGTAAAAATATACAATACATCACCCAATCACCTAATCACGAAGCACTCTGCAGAGTACTCCGGGCTCAGGTTCTACCACCGTGTGATATACGTACCACGACAGCCAGTCAGAAACAAGAGCGCCGATCTTCAAAATGATCACAACATTTATACACAGGTGGGGAGGAGTTTTGTCGCTTGCTCTTCCCTAGCTATTTGTTATTGAAGAGTTCACTTCTGAGCGAGCTAGCCAGTGAGTTGGCAGTGTTCCATTGGTCGGTTTCCCTTCTGGGCGGGACCCCAGGTAGTGACTCCGCAGTTGTTGATTCCATCTGTTGCTTCACAGTGTATGTGTGTGTGTGTGTGTGTGTGTGTGTGTTTGTCCCTCTGCCCTTAGGCAGATCCCCCAATCAATGATTTGGAGTCATGACAGACGACTCTTTGACAGGACACATACTCATTCCTCCTAAACATCTTCAACACACACACATCCTATCATGTATCTTATCACACAACAGTCACATGTTTCTCTTTATGAAAGCCATATTTTTAAATATCCAAACGTCATCGTCTCATGACATCTTTAGGATTAGGTAAATAACAAAGCTTAACTGTTCCCATGTTCTAAGGCCTTCCCTGACCTTCTTCTCACCTAAAAGTCAGCTATCTGGAATGAATACAGACATTAATGAGAACAAAAGACTATGGCTTCGGTAACTGTTTGACTCAATTATCAAGGCCTCTTTTGGGGTCTGTCGGAGATAAATCATTAATTCTACAAGACTTTAACTGCCTTATATCTGAAAATGTATCTGGGAATTCCCCTGTTAATTGCAAGGACTATTGATAATTAACAGAGAGACCCTAGGGGCCTCTTCTTGGTATCTGCTAGGCAGAAGTCACTCAATGCAGAAATCACAAGTTTAACACACATTCTATATAAGGTGACATTAAAATGAATATACCTTATTGAACTTTCCTGCCATAACACGTTACTTTAATCCTTCAAATAATTCAAATAATACTTCATTTCTCCCTTTTGGTCTCGCCCCACGAGACCAACTCACATAAGACATTTGAAACACAACTACTGTCATTCTTTGCTACTGTGTCTGTCCCCCTTCATTAAACCTTTGGGAACAGAACACAACTTTCAATGTCAGTGAAGGAACTATCAGAGTGAGAGCCTGAATTCCAGAAAGCAGCATCCTTTCGTGTTGTTGAATCCTCAGGGCCCCCCCCTCAAAAGAATACGCCAACAAGGGTAGCTGATAGGGAGGGGAATGCTCCGGTTTTTGGACAAAATTAACATGGGATCACTCCGGTCAATGTACGTACTTCGTCTCACTGGAATAGTAATGGCCAGATTGAATACAACATCGACCCAATTTCTCCGGTCAATGACATGAGAGTTTTGAAAGTGACAAAACACTGTTCCACACATTTAAAAACACATAATCAATGTTTACCCAGGATCCATGCACCTTCCCTGGCTTGTAAAATGTGGTGATGCGCCCTGGAGGTATCCTACTATTTAAAACATGTATACACTCATGTACACCATTCATAGGGTTCCCTAACACAATGCACATAGTCTGGAGCCCACTGGGGTCCTGCACAAGCTTTAATCAGGCTTGTCCATTTGCCTATCAGTTTGTTAACGAAACGGACATATCCACCGTTTTCCCCCTAAAAATGATTTTTAATCGTTGTCTTTTCATTTAAATGATGGATGCTATCATCCATATGGTTCCTTAACACAATGCACATAGTCTGGACCTCACTGGGGTCCTGCATATGCTTTAATCAGGCGTTTTAACACTTTTTCCCCACAAAAAAGTATTTTTAAACACTTTTATGGGGCTATATAAATCAAATTCCGGGTAATGCGGAGCACAATTGTACCTTTTACTATTTTAATTTATTTGTATTATATATCTTTGGGCTATAAAAGTGAAATTCTTGGATGACTTTGTCAGTTTATGGAGCTTATCCCACAAATCCTGGAGGTTCCAGGCCAAATTTGGGAGCTCATAGGCGGCCTGCCATAGGCCCCCACCCGTGGAAAGAAAAACAAATGAAAGAAAACGGTCAATTATATCTTAAAATAATCAAAAATGAAGTTTTGAAAAATTCTCGAAAAAATGACTGAGTGTCAACGGAGAAGGGGCTCAGAGATGCTCAACACTTCGACGCTTCGGGCCGAAGCCCCGGACACTTTTCCACCCCCCCGTTGCAACTTACAATGGAGAGGGGAATCCAAGCCTCCCCTACTCCGTCCAAAAAATTCGTTCATCATTTTCAGACTACTATCCGCACGAAATCGGAAACCCGGTTTTTGAGAGGACTCAGAAAAAAAACGGCTGTGTAACTTCATGGAGGAATTCATCCGCTGTATGAGCACTCTGGCTCGGAAACATTTGTTGCCCGGAGACCCCCCATCATGGTTCTTACCAAACTTTAAATTTTTGAACTGGGCTCTGGAGGAATGCAAGGGGAGTTGTCAGGGGACTCTACCCGCCTTATGAGGCACTATTTTCGGATACATTTTTACACTTTTAGCCCTTTTCTATGGATCTCCAAAAAAACAACTTAGACTTTTTCTGAGTCTGGAGGAATGCAAGGGGAGTTGTCAGGGGACTCTACCTGCATTATGAGGCAGTATTTTCGGATACTTTTTTTCATTTTCACCCCTTTTCTATGGATCTCCAAAAAGTTAACTCAGACTTTTTCTGAGTCTGTAGGAATGCGAAGGGAGTTGTCAGGGGACTCTACCTAAATTATGAGGCACTATTTTCGGATACTTTTTTTCATTTTCACCCCTTTTCTATGGATCTCCAAAAAGTTAACTCAGACTTTTTTCTGATTTCTCACTGATCGAATGGCAAACGTGACCCGCCATCGGAGGGCCCCGCCGGCCCAGCCTCGTGCCGGTGCTCTGGCGGTCGGTTCCTCTGAACTGCGGGTTCGACTCTGATGGCCGGGAGGGACGAGGGAACCGTCGGGGGGGGGGTATGCTGGAGGCTCCTGCTGGAGTCCTGCGTTTCACCGGGACCTGGCTCGAAAAACTCGGAACCCTGACTCCAGTGCGGTGTGGCGAACTCGCCCTGTATGTCCACCGTGCGCCACCGGTTACCTGACTCCCCTGCCTCCTCCGTGTGCTGCGTGGGGGTAACCCTGCGTGTCCGTTACCCTGCGTGTCTCTTACCTCCCGGGCCGAACCATGACAGCCAACATGAACGATTTGAAAAAGTCGGTCACTGTCCACCAGTTTAAGGTAAAGAGGAACAAGCTGGATCGTCTGCCGAGCCAGGCGGAGCTTCTCGCCGCCATGGTGGCCGCTGAGAAGCGCATCCCTGATCTCCTTGACCTGATGGCTAGCAATCCAACCTCAATCACCCAGTACCGGCTATATGGCTGTCTAACCCTCCATTGGAGCCTCCTGTATGGCCACCATCCAGGTGTGTACGCAAACATGACCAACACAGAGGTCTTTGAGGCAGACAGAAGGGGCACTGCTGAGGGCTACATCATCCACGTGCAGGATCACAAGACTGCCAAGACATTTGGCGAAGCACAGCTGTTGCTTACAGTAAAGGAGTTTAGCTGGATCATGCGGTGGATGGGGATAAAAGAGGGCTTGTCGGGTCCTCAGAGTGAATTCTTCCTTTTCACAACGGGGAAGCACGCCTCCAAGAACCTGAACGCTCACTTGAAGAGGGCTTGGGCTGATGCTGGGCTAGAAACAGCCGTCACCTTCACCATCTTGCGCACTGCCCTGGCTGACAATATCAAGCATCACCAAGATCCAGAAAGCAGGTCGATTCTCGCTAGGTTTATGTGTCACGACGTAAGCACTGCAGACCGGTTCTACGCGAATACGCCTAGAATAAAGGAGGGATTGAAGATCCGCTCCATGTTCAGGGCGGCAGCAGCTGCAGCAGCATCATCAGAAGGAGGTCTACCACCGTCAGCTACCTCCGAAGAGGGCTCAGGGGCGGAGAGCAGCGATAACTCTTCTTCAGGGCCGGTTGATACTCCTGATGAGGGGACACGGGCCGTGGACTCAACCTTTTTTCCCCCGGTGCACCGTACAAGTTAGATGGCTAATATGGCCCCCAGGCCCCTGCTAATCATGTTTTTATTATGTTTATTATGTATATTATCTATATGTTGTATACTGTTTTTGTAAAAATCGTGTGATAATTAAATAAATAATAAAATATTAGTATAACCTTGAAGGTTCCCAGGGGCAAATACAGTGCCAGGTATCAGACTATTTAAACAATGTTTACCCATGATTCAGACACCTTCCCTGGCTTGTAAAATGCGGTGATGAGCCCTGGAGGTATCAGACTATTTTAAACAACTTTCCCCCGCCTTTCAAACACTTATTCCTGGGTTATAGCCTGTCATTTTGCACGATATAACTTAACATGTAACCTCTCCTGGAAATGCACAGAATAGGTGCATTTCCAGGAGAGGTTACATGTTAAATTATATTGTTCAAAATGACAGGCTACAACTCTCTTCCAGACGTTTAAAAACCCTTTCCCCGACCATTTAAACATTATTTCTGGCTTGTAAAGTGCGGTGATGAGCCCTTGAGGTATCAGACTATTTAAAGGGTTACCAGGAGCATGAGAATATCCTCCACAGGGGGGGGGGGGGGGGGGGGGGGTGGTGGTGCCTTGAATAAGGCAGAATATGGATGCCGATGTGCGGACGGTAAAGCACAGCAAAATCCACCCCCTTTAGGGTTACCAGGGGCATGAGGTTCTGTAGGGTGGGATCATCTGGGTTTAGTCCGTGGGGGAGTGCTTAAGTCAGGGGGCCTGGGGCCTCACGGTGCACGAGGTTATGGAAGTGCCACTGTTGCCGGAGGTCCTTAGTCCGTCCTTTGGGGCTCTGTGAGGGGCTACAGAGAGGTGGTTTTCCCGGTTCCTCTCCTGGAGGTATGAAATAACCTGAGCTCCATGTGAGGGAGAGAGGCTGGAGGTCATTAGGCCGTCCTTTGGGGCTCTGTGAGGTGCCAAAGAGAGGTGCTTTTCCCGGTCCCTCTCCTGGAGGTGTGAAAAAACCTGTTTGCCCGTATTAGGAAGCTGAGCTGGAGCTACTTCGGGGGTCTGTGAGCAGCCACATAGAAGTGCTTTTCCCTGTTTATTTCATGGAAGTCTGACATGAGCAGAGTGTGCATGCTTTGAAACTAATACACCCACGCTTAGCATGCTATTTTAGGGTATAAATCTTATCTTATCACCATGGATGTACCTGTATTTAAAAAAAGCTTACAGCACCGGGTATTCCCAGGCGGTCTCCCATCCAAGTACTGACCCGGCCCGACCCTGCATTACTATGGGTCTCTGAAACAATCAGACTTTTACCACACTGTTAGCAGGCTTTAATCAGATTTTTAGCACTCTTTTCCCCGCAGAAACTAGTTTAAATCACCGTGGTCACCATGGTGGGGATTTAGGAATTTACCTGTGTGTGGTGCGGAGCTTCCCTGCACTTTAAATCCATTGATTTGCCCTGTTTTTGTTGTATTTTTTACTGTTAATGCACTGTGCTCCCTGGGATGATGTGCCCTCCTGTGGGGACACATGAAAACTGCACTCAAATCACTTTGTGCTTTTTAAACAGTTTAAAATATTTTTTTCCACATTTAAAAACCGCTTTCTGCCCTGGAAATCATTTCTAATCATTATTACCGTTATGGAGGGGCTGCAGGAACAATTTCCCCGCCTTGCAAACATTTATTCCTGGGTAAAATAATCCATTTGTTCCGCCTGCTTTCCGTCAGCACCTGCGGCTGTCGGATTAAAACAGTTTAATGCACTTTTAACACTCACGTACCCAGGATTCCTGCTCCTGGACCTCTGCATGTGTGTGTGCCTGTGAGCCTGGGGCCCTGAGAGCAGCGACTCTGCCGTTTTTACCTGCTTGTCCATTTGGCTATTCAAATGTTAACGAAACGGACGGATTTCCGTCCATTTGGCTATCAGAATGTTAACAAAATGGACAAACTTCCGTGCGCATCAGCGGCTGTCGGATTAAAACAGTTTAATGCGCTTTTAACACTCACGCAGCCAGGATTCCTGCTCCTTTTCTGGGTTACAAAGTGAAGTGACGCAGCCTGTCCTCTGGGTGGGCTCTGTGGGGGGGGGTATCGCAGCCTGCTCCTCTCTGCCTGCTGCTGCTGCTGCGCTCTGCCTGCCGCTGCGCTCTGCCTATATCCACACAACTTTCCCCCACCTCTCAGAGACTTATTGCTGGCTAAAAAAGCCATGTGCACCGCCCTGGTTCTCTGCACGTGTGTGTGCCTGTGAGTCTGAGGCCCTGACCGCAGCGACTCGGCTGTTTTTACCTACTTGTCCATTTGGCTATCAGAATGTTAACGAAACGGACGGATTTCCGTCCATTTGGCTATCAGATTGTTAACGAAATGGACAGATCCACCCTTTTCCCCCTAAAAATGATTTGTAATCGTTATTTTTGCATTGAAATTATTGATGCTATCATTAATATGGTTCCTTAACACAATCCACATAGTCTGGAGCTCACTGGGGTCCCGCATATGCTTTAATCAGGCTTTTCCATTTGGCCATTCAAATGTTAACGAAACGGACGGATTTCCATCCATTTGGCTATCCGAATGTTAACGAAATGGACAGACTTCCGTGCGCATCAGCGGCTGTCGGATTAAAACAGTTTAATGCGCTTTTACCACTCACGCAGCCAGGATTCCTGCTCTTTTCCTGGGTTACAAAGTAAGGTGACGCAGCCTGTCCTCTGGGGCAGCCTGCTCCTCTCTGGCTACTGTCCACATGCAAGCATTCTTCCAGGTAATGTTTGAGAGTCATTTCAAATGGTTTCAAACTGCTCTGGGCGTGCGCCATCCGTGGAGTCTCCCCGCCTCTCAGAGACTTATTGCTGGGCAGAAAAAGCCATGTGCTCCGCCCCCTGGATCTCTGCATGTGTGTGTGCCTGTGAGTCTCTGGCTACTGTCCACATGCCCGCATTATGAGGCACTATTTTCGGATACATTTTCACCACTTTTCCCTGGGTAAAATTAGGTCTGTCACTTTGGCCAACCGCACCACTGTCGGTTGTCTCCCGAGAGTGGACATCCATTGCCCCTAAATAGGGGAGGGGGAGATGCGGTTTTCCCTTCCATGGTGGAACTGATGAATCTGATCAGAGAGAAGTAGACTCCTCTGCTGCCTCGAGAAGTCCGGCCGCCTCGTCCCCCAGCCCGCTGACAGCGGCTTCCGAGTCGTCTGCTGTAGGGATGTCCTCGTTGACGATAGCCAGGTCCGTCCTGCCGTGTCTGGGTCCTTCCAGGTTCTCCTGCCTCTACAGAGTGACCCAGAGGACATCTCATGCCGTCCGCCTAGGAGAAAAGGGGGACATCTGGTACTACTGTAGCCAGTGTGCGGCGAGGAAATCACCTGGAAGGACCCAGACACATCAGGACGGACCTGGCTATCGTCAACGAGGACATCCCTACAGCAGACGACTCGGAAACCTTTTACATTTACATTACATTACATTACATTGCATTTAGCTGACGCTTTTATCCAAAGCGACTTACAAAACGAGTGCATTCGACCAAGAAGATACAAACTTGAAGAAAACAGAATCATATAAGTACATCAGGTTTCATAGAGCCAAAACATTTCAAGTGCTACTCGACTAGCTTTAGATAAGCCAGTCCTTTATTAGTATATAAGTGCTTTGTTAGTAATTTAATTGCTCGAAGTGGAGTCGAAAGAGATGAGTTTTTAGTCTGCGCTGGAAGATGTGTAAGCTTTCTGCTGTCCTGATGTCATGAGCTGTAGAGGTCGGATGGCACATGCAGGTAGACCAGCCAGGAGGGAGTTGCAGTAGTCTAGGCGTGAGATGACGAGAGCCTGGACCAGAAGTTGCATTGCTTTCTGGGTCAGGAGGGGACGTATCCTCCTGATATTGTAAAGAGTTTATCTGCAGCAGCGGGTTGTAGCAGCGATGTTTGCATTGAAGGACAGGTTGTTATCTAGGGTCACACCCGGATTCCTTGCAGTCTGAGTCGGGGAAACAACCGAGGGGCCGATGTTGATTGTTAGGTCAAGAGTGGGACACTATTTTCCCGGAAGAAAAAGCAGTTCAGTCTTGTCAAGGTTGAGCTTGAGGTGGTGAGCAGACACATCCACAGAGAGATGTCTGCTAGACAAGCAGAGATGCGTGCGACGACCTGGGTTTCAGAAAGGGGAAAGACAGAATGAATTGGTTGTCGTCAGTGTAGCAATGGTATTAAAAATGTGCGGGCTAATGACCGATCCGAGCGAGTTTGTGTATAGAGAGAAGCGGAGGGGACCAAGGACAGAGCCCTGAGGAACCCCTGTATTTAATTGACAAGGGTCGGACTCTGACCCTCCAAGTTATCCTGTAGGTGCCGTCTCCACCACCTCGAGGTCCTCTTCTGGCGAGACGTAACGCTCCTTCATGTCTGGGCGCCATGGAAGGCTGTGCCTGTGCATTGAGTGCCTGGGGTCCGACCATGCGGCGGCCAACCTGGGCCCGCTTACGGTCTGCAGCGCCTGCCGGCTAATTCCTCGCCTCAGGCCGCCATCAGCGGTTGGGGCAGTTTGAGGACTGCTACGTCTCGCCGGTGGAGGACTGTCACAGAGGTGATCTCTGGGCCCATAGATCTCGGCCTCCGTTACGGGTTGTGTAGCTTCATTGTTGTTGAATGTGTTCACCTGGTGCCCTGTGTTGTCTCCTCCCCCCTGACCCGTGTCTTGTTGATTGATTAGTGTGTGTATTTAGGCTCTGTTTTTCCCTGTCAGTGGACTGGTAGTGTGTGGGAGATCCTTGTGGCTTTTGACTGTGTTCATGGAGGACAGTTAATTTGATGCTGGCGATTATTTGCACATGAGAAATAAATGCCCACACCGGGTTATATTTGAACTCTCTGCCTCCTTGCTTGGTCGGGCCGCTCAACGTTCAGTCTCACATTTGGTGTCAGAAGTGGGATTTACCAAGTGAGGAGGTGAAAACGATGGAGGAACTGAGGGAGATGATATCACTCATGCAGTCTCGGACAGCCAGAGAGCAGCAGTTTGCACGGATAAAGGAACAGGAATCCATGATGGAAGAGGAACGGAGACTCCGGAGGCAAGACGGCAGATTGGCTAAAGGCTCGACAGGCACTAACTCTGCTGCTGAGGCATCAAAGGTCCGGGCGGAGAACCGGTGATTGGTGCAAGAGCAGAAAGAGGAGCAGCTCCGGTTACAGAGGGAGGAAGAGAAGAAGGTGAGAAAGGAAGAGGAGATGCGCTTAGCGGAGGAGGCTCGTCTGATACGCCTGGAGGAGGAGAAGAACCTTGCAGAGGAGAAGAAAATCAAAAACGAGGAAGATGCTTTTCTAGCCGAGGAGGAGCGGGTGAAAATGGCCGAAAAGATCCGTCAGGAGAGATAGAGCGTCATGCAGCAGAACCAGCAGGAGCGCCGGGAGAGGAATAATCAGATCCCGAAGAGGAAGAAAGGGAAGCTTCTTTCTGACTTCACGCCCCCCCTGAGGAAACCATGCTGCACAAGGGGAAGCAGAAACCTTGCAGGGAAGCCAATATTTTTAAGACACTGTGCTTCCTGGGGAGAGGGGTAAGGAAATGTCACGGAGGTGATCTCTTGGCCCATAGATTTCGGCCTCCGTTACGGGTTGTGTAGCTTCATTGTTGTTGATTGTGTTCACCTGGTGCCCTGTGTTGTCTCGAGGGGCGCCGCCAGGGATTTTGGGCCCCATGAAAATATATCACATTGGGCCCCACTACCAGGCACAGGCCACGCAAACCAAGCACAATTGCTGTAACCACACCTCCAGAACCCAACCGACTCATTTATGCTTTAAATAACTCTACCTGTACAGGCTTGCATCTATCTTGTAGTCCAAAACTAACTGCACAATATTTACTGACACTGAGTGGTGAATATATAACACTGTGCAGACTGCAAATTCTACTGCAACATTCTGCTGCAATAGAATTCACTATTTGATATAACACTAACATTCCTGACAATAGATCTCAATAGTCATCTTTTATGGTGGACATGCCTTTTTATTAACATTTTTGAATGGAACATTCATAAGTAAATAATAAATATAACTTAAATATACATGACCTCTTAAATTAAAATAAAGTGAACATTAACACCAATATTATCATTTATAAAATAATACAACAACAAAAATAACCTAAGCAGCAGATTCTTTTATTAAATATACGTACTACAAAATAAGCGGGTATTAAAGTGTAAATGGACAACAAAACGGAAATGAAAAGGCCCGATACCTGATACCTAAATCAGAGCCTATTACTTGTTCTCCGTCTATTTCTCATCATGCATCTTGTAGTGATCCAATGTTGTTACCATAGCCTTGCCCTTTAACAGTTATTACGAGCCCTTGCTCAGCTTTACTCACCAAGAGCCCAGCGCCTAGCCTTCTTACAGGCAAAGTCACTGATCAAGTCCTTGAAGTACAGCTTTCTAGCCAACTGGCTTTCAATGGACAGCATGGCAAGACTGCAAAGCCTTATGGGGGGACAGGGCTTTGGAGCCTAAAGATGGATCTGTTGGTCCTGGCACCAGGGGGAGGGACAACTGATTTAGTATGAATAGCTGCTAAAAATGTACCTGCATTTATTAAATGTCAGCTAAAAGAGCAGTGAAATGAAAAACCTCAGCATTTTCTGTGAATATATTAACAGTACATTACAATTATTATTTACAATGAACTACACTTAGCTAACAGACTCATTTCCACCACTCATAGACCACACCCACCTTTTCTTTTGAAAAACTGGATGACATACTGTCACCCTTTAGTCGCTCTCTCTTGTCTTTCTCTCCTTTCTTTTCTTTTTTGAAAGCCTGACTTTGTAAGTCGTTGAGACATCGTACACAAGTAAGTACTAGCATCCCTCCTCACATGCTCTCACTCTCTCTGCTAGAAAGTGCTGGTGCCACACAGCGTTTGGAGGCAGGACCAAACCATTACATGTAAATAGAGGGGGGTGTACAGAGGCTTTGGATAATTAACTTTTCGAAGAAAAAAAGTGAAATTAATCGTAAGTTTAGTGAGTACATTATCAATTTAACGTTATATTAATGTTAATTATTGATGATTGATGAAAGGTTACTTAAACATTTTTTCTTAATGTTCTAAAAATATTTGACGCCCCTGTCAGTCACGGGCCCTTAGAATCATCCTAACTTTTCACCCCCTTACGGCGCCCCTGGTTGTCTCCTCCCCCCTCACCTGTGTCTTGTTGATTGATTAGTGCGTGTGTATTTAAGCTCTGTTTTCCCTGTCAGTGGACAGGTAGTGTGTGGGAGATCCTTGTGGCTGCTGACTGTGTTCAGGGAGGACATTCATATTGAGGCTGGTGACTATGTGCACATGAGAAATAAATGCCCACACCGGGTTATATTGCCACGGAAAGGCTCTTCGGATCGACATCCTCGGTCACCCAATGCAGTGACCTGGAGGGAGAAAGGGCGCAGCTCAGCCGCTTGCTGCCGCTGGCTCGCCCTCAGGCCTCTCTGCAAGGGAGAGAGCAGCCGGCGGTGGTAAGGCGGAGAGAGAGGCGCCGGTACAGGGCCCCCAGAGCTCCTGGCGCTTTGTTGACCACGGCGGAGAAACTGTGGTTATGGGCTTCAGAGGTGGTGTTATCTCTGAGAGCCCTCCACATTCCGGGTCTGGAGAACAGGGGTCCGACCTCATGTTGAGGGGCGGACCCCTGCCGGGCAAATGGGCGCTTCACCCAGAGGTGGTGAAGCGGATCTGGGCCCGGTTCGGGAAAGCAGAGGTGGATATATTCGCCAGCCGGCGCAACAGCCACTGCGCCCTGTGGTTCTCCATGGCTCTGAGCGACGACCCGCCCTTGGGGGTGGACGCATTTGCACACGAGCCATGGCCAAAGAAGCTGCTCTACGCTTGTCCACCTTTGTGTCTCATTCTTCCTCTCCTGGGGAGAGTGAGGCGAGAACATCTGTCAATCACCCTAGTAGCGCCGGATCGCGTCGGGGGCACCGTGGTACTCAAGAGATGACACAGATGAAGGTGGGCCAGCCCTGGGCGCTTCCCCAGTTCTGGGGGGCAATGTCTCAAGAGACAGGTGCAATCGGGATGTTACCCACTCTGGGCCGACCTCTCCAGGCTTGGCTCCTGAGAGGGACAGGCTAAGACAGGGTGGATTGTCTGATAGTGTTATTCAGTCTATCCAGGCAGCTAGAGCGGGATCCACCACAGCCTGTTGCAGAACGAAGTGGCTTGGATTCCTGCGATGGTGTGAGGAGCAGAAAATAGAGCCCATATCTTGTGAGTTGGGGTCTATTTTGTCGTACTTACAGTTATTGGTTGACAGAGGGCTTGCTCATTCCACAATGAAAGTGTATGCAGCAGCCATTTCGTCCTGCCATGAGGGATTTGACGGCAGGTCAGCCTTTAGTCAGCCACTAATGTTGCGCCCAGTAGTGTGCAGCCTCCTGACCGAGGGAGAGGTGAGTGAGGCACAGTGGCTGCTAACCAGAAAGCCGGTCAGAGACAGTGAGATGGAACAGTGTTGTTGTGGGACGACAGCGTGTGTATACATCGGGAGCCTATGAGGGATATAACGAGGGGTTGCGTATGGTAACCCTTGTTATATAAACGCAGGCGGAGCCCTATACTCAGGGGCCCTGTCTGTCCTATGCTGCTTGCTGCAGAGAAGTAAAGGATGAGGACTCCTTCTATGCGGTGAGATGCACGCGCCTTCCGGTAGGCCCGCCCCGGGGCCGGCTACGTCTGGAAAGCCTCTGTGGATGAATGCTTGCATGATAGGATCAAGGGGATGTACCCATAGAGTCCAGTAGAGGGCTCCACCTGTGTTTATATAACAAGGGTTACCACTAGGGTGGCCATCCGTCCGGTTTTAGGTCGGAAAGTCCGGTTTTCAATGTCTGTGTCCGTCTGCCGGCGCAGCCTTGAGCCGGACGCTCATTTGTCCTCCTTTTGAGGTGATCCCCATTTTATACTTTTAGGGTATAAAAAAAAAATAGACAATTATACAAAGAAATACAAAAAATAAGTTATGTGTAAGTATATATCCCTGTAAGACTTGTGGTCTTACAAATTATTGGCTGAATGTGATGTCAAATAAATATCTTGTATTTCATTGGTTAATAAACGTAAACAATTAGCCATGTGCTTCTTGACGTCACGTTCACGGCATGGCACTGTGGCACAGAGTGACGTTAGCGCTAGCAGACTAGCTCATGAGCCAACTCCGCCTAGTTAGCGGTAGGTTAAACCGCAGAAATGCCGAAACGAAAGACTTCATTTAATCCTAAATGGTCGAAAGAGCATGGATTCCTCACAAAAAGCCGAAAGGACGACTTCCATGCTTTTTGCACGTTGTGTCGTTGCGATGTGGACGTAAGTAGCAAAGGAAAAGGTGCTGTCGACAGACATGCTAACACAGATAAGCACAAAAGCAACGATCAAAGCGCAGGTGCCTCTTCACTTTTATCGTTTTTCCGTGAAGCTTCATCGCCTCAAGATGACAAAATCTCCGCAGCAGAACTTTGTAAAGTTTATCATGCCATCAAGCATCACCAGTCATACAGGAGTGTAGACTGTGGAATAAAAGTTGATCGCACAATCTACAACGACTCATCAATAGCAAAAGGGATGACCTGTGGAAAAACAAAAGCCAAAGCTTTGTGCGAAAATATCCTAGCACCCTACTCTGTCCAGACGCATGTGGATTACATAAAAGAAAATGAACTACATTATTCAGTGGCAAGTGATGCATCAAACAAAGGTACGATCAAGTGTTTCCCCATTGTACTGAGATATTTTCACTTTGAGGAGGGCGTGCAACATGCACTGTTGGATTTTTACAGTGATAGCAACGAAAAGTCGGAAGCTATAACAAATCAGCTGCTATCTAAACTGGAGATGTCTGGACTAGATGTGAAAAAAATGTCAGCATATGCAGCAGACAACGCCAGCGTTAACTATGGAAAACACAACAGTGTTTATCAGAAACTGAAACAGGCTCAAAAAGACGTGCTCGCTGGAAACTGTTTAGCCCATATTCTGCACAATGCAACAAGATATGCAGCAAGCAACTTGGATATTGACATTGAAAATGTTGTGCTTAAGGTGTATAGCCATTTTAGCATCTCAGCTAGCAGAACGGCGCAGTTGAAGGAATTCTGTGAGTTTGTGGAAGTGGAGGAATGCAATCTGCTGCGGCACGTTGTCACGCGATGGTTGTCTCTGCTGCCATCTATTGACAGAATCCTGAAGTGTTGGAGACCCCTGACCAGCTACTTTCCGAGTCTAGGTGAGGAGGAATGCTCCAAGATGTTGTGGAAATGCTTTGGAGAGGATGGCAACGAAGTATCTGAGATGTATTTTCTCTTCCTCAGTCACATTCTGAAAGTGTTTTCAGACTGCATTGAAGCACTCGAGGCCAAATCATTCAGCATAACCTCTGTGTTTAAGGTAATGACTGAACTGAAAGGGAAACTTGAGAGAAGGTTAAAGGACACATTTGTTGGCTTTGCTGTGAACAACAAACTCAAGCAGCTAACCCCTGATCTGGCTAAGAAATGTGAGGCTGATTTTCTTGTTTTCTATGAAAGAGCCAAGAAATACGTGAGTGAAAGGTATGACTTCTCTGAGAACAGCTTTCATAGTAAAGTGTCAAAGCTTGGCCTCACAACTGCTGTGTCCTATGGAGAATACAGTGATGCAGTCCAAGCCTGCAGCCTGAAAGACATTGACATGGATGGACTCTATGAGGAATATGGCATGGTGGAAGCTATTCTCAGCTCTTCAGAAATGGAAGGATGCCACAGTGAGGAGCGGTATCTGAAACTGTTTTCCAAAGCAGAAGTCCCACTTGTGAATCTGAGGAAGATCAGCGCCTACATCTTCTCCATCCCATGTAGCAATGCACATACAGAACGTGTGTTCTCAATGATGACCTCAGCATGGAGAAATGAGAGAAATCGTCTGGATGTGGACAGTGTCAAGGCAGAGCTGCAAATTTGTGTCAACTTCACATTTGAGTGCACAGACATGTACCAGAGACTCCTTACAAACAAAAAACTCTTGGAAGCAGCCAGGAAAGGGCAAAAGTATCGTAAATAGACATTCAACTTGTGGTTAGTACACTAGAGTCTTATTGTGTTTTGAGTGTGAAGGATTCAGTGAAGCCAGGATAAAAACTAAAAGATAATCCCAAAGTGTCCTCCTTTTTGGTGTTATGGAAATGGCCACCCTAGTTACCACACGTAACCCCTCGTTTCGTAACATAAGTTACTACTACTTTTTTCTTTTTTTATTGAGCAGTCTGTAATGATTTGCTACCCCAAATGATAACACTGCTACCTAGCTAGCTAACAGCAGCAATTTTCACCTCCGTTGAGGGCACAGCAGGCATGTGGTATTTGAGACAATGCTTTACAGTCAAAATTCACAAACTGCTTAAGTGTTCACAGGGTATGGCATGGCACTGAAACACGGCATCTGTTACCTTTTCGTTTTTGCGATTGTGGGCTTCTTGGCTACGTAAGGGAAGCAGCGTGACCAGGCATGATTGCATTTGCTCCTCTGAATACAGCACTTTACAAATAATTACAAATTACATTTTTTTAACTTTTTCATAAACATAAAGTATGTTGTTGTGGGAAAGAAGCCACCATTATGTTATACCGCACACGATTATGTTATTAAGCTAGCTAGTTAGCTAGCTAATTTAGCCAACAGCAACAATTGTCACTTTGGTTGATGTCTAGCAGGTGTGTGCAATTTGAAATGCTATCCAGTCAAAAATTCACACTCTGTGCAAGTGTTGACAGTGTTTTTTCATTTAAGTGTACAGAATTACCAAAAATTAAGAGACTGCATGTGTAACCTTTTTTTGTTTTCGTGATTGATATATTTGTCTTCATATCAGAAAAGTTTTTGGGCCTGAGTGGCAGTGAAATAAAAGTGATCAGCAAGGTTATCAATTGAATTATAAAGTGAACAGTGAGCCAATAAAGATAGGCTAGCAGTGGGGGATGTGCTCACACTTTCAAGTATCATTCAATATTCTTGCAGATGCATTTTGGACCATCTGTTGGGCAGTTAATAAAGGCTTGAATATAGGGAATGGCAGTAATCCAGTCGTGATGTAATGAAGGTGTGAATTACTTTTTAAGATATGACAGTAAAGCAAATTTGGCTTGAGTTTTGGGAATGTTTTCTATCTGATAGTAGGCTGACTATTTTTTAACAACAGGGTGAGTTTTAATAGTGCTGATATTGTCATCCCCTTTATGCTTTCTTCTCCTCTGTCGAATTTGTTCCGAATGAAGCTTTACTTAACTAATAAACTCATGTATACTGTTTTGGTTTGGCTTAAATAGCCATGAATTGATGAACTTGCCATTCGTTGCCAATATTTACTCCTATAAATGTTCCCCTTTCAATTTTATGGACTTTTCGTTCCTCTTTTTCCTCAATGTTCTGTTTCTGTGTCTCATCTATCAGAGTACAGTATGGATCAGCTCATTACCCTCCGTGTAGCAGAGCAGATTCTCCCTCTTTCTCTGCTTCTCATTACAACCGATTCCCCTTCACCCTTTACCCTTCTCCCCCTCCCTTCTCTCTCTCCATTCTGTCAACCACCTTCTCATCATAAACTCACCTCCACTTCGATCTTACCCCCCTTATTCTTCCCCTCGTCTTTCCATTTTACCTCCGTTGACCCTATTTTCTGCTCATCTTTTTTGCTCGCCTTCACTCCTCTTTTGGTCATTCCTCATCCATTTGTCTTAAGTGACCCATATTTACTCCCTCGCTGTGTCACTCCTCTTTCCCTTCTTTTTGCTCCCTTTATCCCTCCATCCTCCTCCTTTTTCAGTTGCCTCATTCACTGCTCCATTACCTTTGTCCATCTACCCATAGATCCATCCATCCATCTATCTGTGGGTATTTATCTGCCTTCAATAATTCCATTTGACACCCTTCCATCTTGTCCTTAAATTCAATTGCTTTTTTCTCTCTGCCTTTTATTTCTCCTTCCAGCTCTCCCGTACCCTCTCCTGTTATCTCTTTTTCTATCTACCTCTCTATCTGATACTACTTATCTTCCTTCACTTTTACCATTCAACATACGTTCACCTTGTCCTCTGATTCAATCTTCCCTCCTCCAGTCCCCCCACCCCTCTTTCTTGCTCTATTTCCTTGTTCAATCGCTGTACCAATCTGTCTCTTATTACTTGTTTTTCTTGCCATCTCAATATATCTCCATCAGTCTGTTTCTCCTGGTCAGTTTGACTGTTTTTAATGCATTCTTCACTTGATTAAACCTTGTTTATTGACTGGCTTTGCATCAAAGATGTAATTCAGGAACATTTCATCTTTAAAATACAAAGATTCACTTTTCTATGTCAAAAGTGTAAAAGTTGACTTTTCTTAGCACAAAATTGCCTATCGACAAAGCAGAATTATTTCCAATTGACAATGATTTTGAAATGTCCTCATAAATATTTACATATAGGCTACAGTAGGGATACATTTCTGAGAAGGGTCAGGGCATATGAAACATACCAGTTAGGAGTATAGTACTATCTTGGAATTTAAACCAATATTAATGAGATTTATCAGAGTAAACATTTAAATCTCTAAAAAAATAGTTAAAAAGGTAACCACAAATGTAGATGTAAAGCTACCATTCCTTTTTGTCAATTTCACCAAAATTAATCCTTAAATGAACAGTAAGACTGAATTGGTCAATATTGCATTCTCTCTTATGCAGTTTAAATGCACTTAGATGCTCCCTAACCTCACCTCTCTGTTACCCATCTACTGTCAAGTCACGCACAGTGTAGGTTTCAAAATCAGATTGTGAGGTAAAAATAACACCGGTGCAACATCAGTCAGGCGTTTATCCTGCACTGCACAACAAAGCTGGGGAAGACTCTATAAAAGTTAAGCAGGAGAAACTCAATGTATTTCTTTGGAACACAGTTAAAACTTCACCACATAGAGTGGTGATGATGACGACATTTGTCATTTATCCTGAAATGCAACATGTGGGTTTTTCAGTAAAAAAACAACAAAAACTTCACCACATTGTATAGACTGTAGCTAGACCAGAGGTTGAGCTAGACTTTTTCACTGCCCGTCATTTTGACGGACAGCATCGAAACATTTCCGTCAAAATTCATTACCCGTCGGCCTTTACACTCTGGGGGGGGGAAGAGAGAGAGAACTGTCAACCGGGGGGGAGAGCACGGTCGTGAACTGTCAACGGGGGTGTGGGAGGAGGAGAGCACAGTCGTGAACTGTCAACGGGGGGTGGGGCGCACGCTCGTGAACCGTTAGCGCCGTGTTATGCATGCCCACTGCACAGAGAGTGCGCACAGCATGAAGCCAAAACTCACATTTCAATGATTTGTAGGGCAAAGTTGGGTTTGGAAACGGTATCATTTCCTTTTTGGAAGGCATGCTTTCGGATTTTTCCGTCATTGTTAAAGACATGATGAAGACTCAGGCTCATGGTGAAGACATGATGAAGACTCAGGCTCATGGTGAAGACATTATGAAGACTCAGGCTCATGATGAAGACATGATGAAGCGCTCTGTAATCTTTGTTGGACCAAAAAGCACGGAAGCCATCGATGAAAACATTGTCTTCAGATATATTTTGGTGCAGCCATGTTTCTTCAATGCACATTAAACTACACTCAAGATATTTCATCTGACTACTAGCTAACATCGTTAGCTCAGCCATTCCATTAGCAAGTGATCTTACGTATCCCACGATGAAAGCGGGGAGACACGGCTTATACCTCATTTTCTCCATACATCTGAACCCAGATATCCTCCTTTTCTCATTGCTTTACCCTGCATTCTCTGTCACGTTCTCCACATTTCAGGGTGACTATGCTTGCAAATTTCAGCATTATTAGATGTCTCTGGTGTTAACAAGGCAGCACAACAATAGCCTGGATGCACAACAGTTGTAACTCAACGGTAGAAAACAAACAGAATATCTCTCATTAAGAAAGTTTAGACAGGGCAGAGCTTAATCTGTTACTTATAGAAGTTATTGACAGAAAAATAACAAGTAAGATAAAAAAGAAAGCTTAGCTGAAAGTTTAAAATAGTACAAATCTAATAATAATAATAAATTATATTTATATAGCGCTTTTCTGGAACTCAAAGACGCTTTACAGTATGAGGGAGTGTAGACAAACAAGGACAAGCAAAACAAACAAAAACAACAAAACGAAAATCTAACATGAGTAACTGCAACGCACTGCATTGACGATCGGCGCACGCAGACTAGTCATTGCTGTGAGCCAAGATCTGAAATTGCAAATAGGATTTTTTGATGTTTTTAGTTTATGGATGATCCAAAAATTGAAACATAGAATTTGCCAGCCTTTCACTTTACAATTGCATAAGGAGTTGCTAAGCCTAGGATGTTTACTCTTCAATTTACTGCAGGAGAGGTATTAACATTTCACCTGCACACTCATAGACATACACACCTCCTGAGGACACAGAGTGAGAGCTTTCCTTCCTTCATCTTTTTTACCGTGTAATTGTCCTTCAAGAAACCTCAACACAGCCACACACACACACACACACACACACACACACACACACACACACACACACACACACACACACACACACACACACACACACACACACACACACACACACACACACACACACACACACACCCCGACTGGGTATAATGTCATCACAGGCTATCATCTGTGGGCCAATCACTCTAATCTCTGTCCAATCATATCAAGGACACTAAGACATTCACGCACACATATAAACACATACACACACACAGACACACAATCCACCTACATAGATATTTGCCTGAAACCCCAAACACATTCACACTCATACATGCATATTAACATGCATTTTAGCAACAGTGATGTTTTTCTTTCCAAGTTTATTCACATACAGACAGGGGCAGATCTAGAAAAATATTCATGGGGAGGCAAGAGGATGGCAGGAGATTTTGAGGGGTGGCATCCCCTGGTAGAAGTATATGCTGATGTAATCGCAGTCATATCAATCAATGTTAACTTGGAAAGCCACAATATTGATATTTTAACTTAATAACATTAGGTGACATTATTGTGGCACATCAGTAAAGCCTTAAATAGAGATATATAAGGTGGCAGACATAATTGAATGAATTTTAACTGAACGATAACTGGATGAGTTTGTTTCACTCTTAGACCAGCAGGGGTACCAAATATATACAGACTGCTGCAATAAGTACATTAATTAACTGTCTCGTCGATGTTTGTCTGAATGAATATGATAATATAATAATCATATCATTCCTATCAGCTGTCAATCAGTGTTATGATTCACATATTCAGTGTTATTATTAAATAAACTATATTTTTTGGAGGTTTTAATGATGAATATTCCTCAAGATGCTTGCTCACCCTCATATATCAAAATTCAAAAGAATCAAAAGAACAGTTCAGCACCCCACAACTTCATTGCAAACAGTTACAACATTGACTTTACATCAGAAAGAACAAACATTAAAGAAGTGACGAACTGCATCAGTTAGGGTTAAATAAATTGTATTCAGCTAAAACATATACATCACTGCAGTTATTATCCATTGGAATGCCCTTACCTACTGGCCTAGTGAAATCAAAGTGGTTACTTTTTTTGGCTGGGTAGTGTAGTTTCACAAACCGTCTTATTTGACTTTCTCAGGACTTAAAACAGTTTTTTGGGGGCAGACCCCCTCAAAGAAAAAAAAATATTTACACACGTCAGATCATCATCTTAAAGGCCGCTACACACCAACCTGAGACCAAAGAGCGCGTACCGAAGGCGTCCCAAGTTTTACGTTGCCTGCGCCCGCCTACAGTACGAACACACCACAAAGACTTCAGTCGACGAGTGGCAATCACTGTCCTTACCAGCAGGCAGCGGTAGTGTGTATTCGTCATTCAAAAGAGGCAACAGCCAATCAGAGTGATTCCTTTGGCCGACTTTCTTTGGCCGATTTAAACATGTTGAATCGGCCGCGGGAGGTGTGAAAGTGTGCCGTAAAGCAACGACGGTGCGGGACACACCAACCTGAGTAGGGCGCTGCGAATGCCTCTGACTCCCAAAATCGGGTAGATGTGTCAGGGCCTTAACAGTTTTCTATGCTCATTGAGTCATCCGTGAGCCGAGCATCAAGTTGGCATGCCTATAAGAGCTGAATGCGGCGATTATCATCTTGTTCAGCAAAACGTTTCAAAATAACTTTTACTTTGAGATGAGGGACCCGGAAGGTGTAAAATGCTTACTAATTTCTGGGTTTTAGGACTTATTGCTGCAACAATTTAAATGGACTAGCTTTTATTTAAAATAAAAAGACAAAAGACATTAGCACAGTATTTATAAATACAACATATCCCAG
Source organism: Notothenia rossii (assembly GCF_949606895.1). NCBI lineage: Eukaryota > Metazoa > Chordata > Actinopteri > Perciformes > Nototheniidae > Notothenia > Notothenia rossii. The sequence continues at coordinate 57,530,358 of NC_136905.1, read as the reverse complement.
TGACCCTGGTATCGAAGTTTGTTTTCATAATTGTGCATGTCATAGTCTGTCTTACTGTATGTGAACAAATTGATAGGTGACACATAAGGGTAGTGGTGGATGGAAAGTTAATGTATCCATAATTCACTTCAGAAAGTCATCTTTAGTTAACAATAAGCTACAGTAGCAGTAGTTAGAGGCAGATCATTTGACATTTTTCACATTGAGTAAAGAAATGTATATTTGAGAACCCCAACCTTAACCGTCATTGTCTATTTAAAAGTAATTTTACAACAACTTTTAAATCTGTGTCAATGTAATCCACACTTATAATACTTATTATTTTCTAATGCTATCTTTTTCATGGATTCTGAATACCTGCCTTTTCGACTCTAATTAGTTTAATAACTGGAGGAAACCGCACTGGTCTGAAACCAGACTAATATTTTCTGCGCCTCTCTATTTGGACTTTTATAGATTCAGCATTGGTACTCAGTGCGTAATTGTGAACTCAGCAGTGATCTAAGTGGTCACTTGAGATTGGGCAACCATGAATAATGTTGAAAGAAATTAACCAGCCACCCACTGCATATGTGGCAGTTTGTTTATGTGGATTGAGAAGGTTAAACTTGACAAGGCAATGTATTGACACACACATACACATATATGCAATGGACGGGCCATGTTTTATTTGTCCCTTGATTTTCTGAAGACTTCATTACTTTATTTAGTGGGAATGCTGTTAACAGCATTCCAACTATCTGTTCTTCTACGCACGAAATTCTTTAATTTTATTCCTCCCGTTATTTTGCCGGTCTTCTCCTGCATTGAACATCACAGAAACTCCGTTCAAACATCAAAACGTTCAGCTCGGTCGGGAATAGAGTACTATTACCTTTATCATTCATAACTTTCATAATTCCAGAGATACATCCCATAATTCATCACATTTGAACCATTGAAGTCAATGGAGAAAATCTTCAGACTTGAACAATCCTCATGCGACTTCAACTGCTAACTGCTCCTTCATACTTTCACTCAGAAACCTCATTCCAACTTTAAAATGTTACACATCTTTCTGACATTATTGGCGTAACACACCTTTTTACATTTGATTCTTACTTTTAGAGATATTAAACATTGTTCAGACCTTGGTACATTAACTATGTGATGTCGCTAGAGTGTAGGAAATCTTGAAATGTGCCTTCATATGTTTTTTTTAAACTGCCATGATTCCCAAACCCTACATTCCTCAGACATAATCTTTCATGACAAATGTAGGAAAACATCTCGTAGCTTGAAAAATGACAAATAATTAAGCAAAAAATAATTAAACTAAATGCCTCTTGAGGGCATGAAGTGACACAAACTTTCAACATGTCTCCATTAAAGCCCATTGTAATTTCAGGCTGATATTTCCTCACAGCAGCAGCCGCACACTTTTACATTTTTCACATGGTCCTTGAGATGCTTCATGTTTTGAAATTTCACCGATATCTGTTACAGTTCTTCAACAAAACGTTCACATGTAAGAGGTTTATCTCTCATTCAGAACAATGGAAACCTTTGATCTCTGGACACCTTGTTAGCTCAAATATAAACACCTGTGTCATGGAACACAATATCATAACTCCAACTGACATGCTCAAAGCAGCAGACTTCAGATAATGGTTAATGGTCCTGCCCTCAACAGCTCTACGTCAATTATGGGGTGTCATCATATGCCGTTTCCATGGAAAATCAAGAGAAGAGAGAGAGGGCGATCAAGAGGAGAGAGAGAGGGCGATCAAGAGAAGAGAGAGAGAGAGAAGAAAAGAGAGGGAATCAAACTAAAGTGAAGACATGGCAGAAACCCTACAGCAGTGACCACCAACTGTCGTCACGACGGGGGTGACTGTGGCGTTGGCGGAGTGGTTACTGAGTTCGCCTCCCACCCATTTTGTTTTGTTACAACGTCTCGTGAGTAAGGTGCAGTACCGGAGTCCAACAGAGAGCCAGCAGCTGCGGGTCAGTAGACTGCGGGTCAGTAGACTGCGGGTCAGTAGACTGCGGGTCAGTAGACTGCGTACTGCAAAACCTTCCCTGCCTTGAAGAAGAATTGATCCTTCATTGTGAAGAGTCTGCTTTGTGCGCTCCGCACCACAGCAGTAGCCCCGCTGCGACAGAGTCCAACAGAGAGGCGGGAGCTGCGGGACAGTAGCCTAGAAGCAGGGTTGGGTTGTAACGGAACACATGTGACGGCGTTACGTAATCAGAATACAAAAATCAAGTAGGCTAACTGTATTCAGCTGGCGTTACATTTGAAAAATGAGTAATCTGATTACAGTTACTTTCGTAAACCTGAAATGAATACATTTTAGAATACTTATTGGAATTATTGGTGGAAAAGTTTCCTCACAAAATGTAATATTCATTACCAGCAGAACTGTGTGCACACTGCACAGCGCTGCAGCATGTCTGAGCGAGAGAGAGATGCAGCGTCTGTGAGGCACCGCCCCCGCACGCATGATGAGAGAGAGAGATCTCTTTTAAAATATATTGAAAGTTAGAAACGGAGATGGTTTGATAAAAATTGCAAGATAATGTTTATGTAGCATTTATTTATTGTCTAAATGATGACATTTCTTAACGGGATCAAATCAAAGTGAATGTCCTCCTGCTGCTGAATGCATGGGGCAAGTGACTGGAAGTTTTAAAAGTAATTACATCGTTTCAGATAATAAAAGATAATGATAATTCATTCTATTTAGGGGCGCCTTTCAAAGCACCCAAGGACACCTTACAATTCATAACATATTCCAAGGAAAGGTTTTAAGACAGTACAAAGAAAGCAGTCCGGTTGATGTTTTTTATGTGGGGTGCAGATGAGAGGGAGCTTTCCAGAATGACACCAAGATGTTGTTTTTCAGTTCTTGATCAGCCATTAAAACAGTAAAATAAGTGTCTCCTGTTCACCAAAAATATTCTAAAAGTAATCTGAATACGTTACATTTTTAAGACACGTAACTGTAATCTGATTACTTTCAGAGCATGTATTCAGTAATCAGTAACTGATTACATTTAAAAAGTAACCCTCCCAACCCTGCCTAAAAGTGATCCTTCGTTAGCGTGAAGACTCTGCTAAGCTTTATGCGGTCCGCAGTACCTGAACTTGCTCCACTAGCACCCCCCTTTGGGCTATATAAAAATCACTGGCCCGCGATAGTGTCTATTGGATACATTTTGGCCCTTGGATAAATGTAGTTGGTGATCCCTGCCCTACAGTGAAGTGTTCTCCTGTGAGAGGGCGATCAAGAGGAGAGACAGAGGGCGATCAAGAGAAGAGAGAGAGGGTGATCAAGAGAAGAGTGAGGGCAATCAAGAGAAGAGAGAAAGGGCAATCAAGAGAAGAGAGAGAGGGTGATAGAAGAGTGAGAGGGTGATCAAGAGAAGAGAGGGCGATCAAGAGAAGAGAGAGAGGGCGATCAAAAGAAGAGAAGGCGATCAAGATAAGAGAGAGAGGGTGATCAAGAGAAGAGAGAGGGCGAGCAAGAGAAGAGAGAGAGGGAGATCAAGAGAAGATTGAGAGGATGATCAAGAGAAGCAAGAGAGTAAGGTAACCTCCTAATGTAATGTATAACTCCTATGAAAATGTTCAAAAAGTGCTCAAACTTCACCTGTGTGCTAACAGTCCAGCCGTGAAGACATCTACGGGACAGTTTTGAGATTTCTTCAAATGCTCACCATGAAACACGGTTTTCTCATAACTTCAGTGAAAATGCTCCAAACGGCCCAAAACTTCACAGGTTAGGTAACGATGCGGCCATCAACGCATCTAAGCGTATTATGGGATGTCATCAAATGCCGTTGGCATGGCGACAGATCATTCGCCATCAAGTTAGTTCAAAAACTTTGCAGTTCAAATATTCTGCTGCTTTTCCAAGCCTTTTTACTTTATTTTCTTCTCTCATCACACATTCAAGCCCCCCAGTGAAATTCTTCACTTTCTTCTTACACGTTACATTTCGGCATATTAATTCAGCGGCAGCTTTTCAGCATAAAGCATTCCCACTAGCAATTTCTTCAGGAATTGCATTCTCTAGTTTTAAATGAATTCCTGGTTCGATTGTTTGGCTGGTCAAACTGTACATCTTATTGTGCTTATATAGGTATTAAGTTATATAATTAACATTTCTGATAGTCAACCTAAAGAAAATGTGTTTGTTTTAGTCACTGAAAGCAAAGACAGAACGTTATTTAAACTTTTATACATCTGGATAAATAACAATTTTGTTCAAATTAATTTCACCTGGCCAAGAACGGAGAAAATTATGATGGTGCATACATAACAAATGGTACCAATTTAGAACTTCTTTCTATGAATTACAGGTCGGCTCAAACAAACTATTTTTAATCATCCTCACGATCATTTAATGTATCATATGTTTGCCGAATTGACATGAAAGCTCTGACAAATATGAATATGCTGAAGTCAACTTCATTACAACTCTATTAACGTGCCTAAACTCAGTCATGACACAGGCAAATAAGAATATGTACAGTGTTAATAGTTTACTGTATTATTAGTGTTTAATATTGTTGCTATAACAATCACACATTGAGTTCATTGTTGTGCAAAGTTAAAATCAGACCGTTGTTTTTTTAAATAGTCTGAATGAAACTCGGCCGATTTGCAATCATAATTTAATCATCATCTTTACGATCATTTATGTTTATGTTTGCCGAATTGACATGAAAGCACCAACAAATGTGAATATACTGTAGTCAGTAATTCACTAAAAAGAGGTTTATTTTTAATGGAGCCTTGTCATCTCACCACGGGCAAACAAGAATATTTACTATAATATTATACTATTGTTAATAGTTTACTGTATTATTAGTGTTTAATATTACTGCTATAACAATCAAACATTGAGTTCATTGTTGTGCAATGTTAAAATCAGACCGTTGTTTTTTTTAAATAGTCTGATGTGATGTCTGTGTTTGCTTACCCTGATTTGTTGTGCACCGACAGAAATGTTGAGTTAGTCACATTTTACGTTGTTTTATGGTTGTATTGTCTTCCACTTCCTGTTTTGTCACTCACCGTTTACCTGTCATTCCAGGTTCCCTGGTTGTCTACTTTTTGTGTGTCTCCCGCGCTCATCAGCACCAGCCCGCCCCTGATTGTTTCGACCTGTGTCTTGTTGTCGTGTGTTTAAATTCCCCAGTCTCCCGGTGTTCCTTTTCAGTTTGTCTTGCCTCATGCCTAGGTCAGATCTATGCTCTCCTTGTTGTCAAGATATTTTGTTCCTCACTACGTGAGCAATTTTCTTTTGTTCTCTTTTTGTCATCTCATCCAGAGATTTGATAGTGATTATTTTTGTTCATCTATTGAAAATAAAGTATCTTACAAATACTTTACCTCTGTCTTCTGGGTCGTGCAATTGGGTCCTATACCCTGAGATTCTGAGTTTGTAACATGATTGCTCAGTGATGATACCAACACCTATAGAATCTGTGGAATCTCAGCTTTAATTTGATATCTTGTATTTGTATATCACATCCGACGGGAGGAAATGCAGTGCTCACGGCTCTCACTACCGATTTTTAATCCTAATTTAATCATCATCTTGACGATCATTTATGTTTATGTTCGCCAAATTGACATGAAAGCACTGACAAATATGAATATGCTATAGTCAACATTAAAACGTTATTAACTTGCCCAAACTCAGTAATTCACTAAAAAGAGGTTTATTTTTAATGAAGCTTCGTCATCTCACCATGGGCAAACAGGCTATAATATTATACTATTGTTAATAGTTTACTGTATTATTAGTGTTTAATATTACTGCTATAGCAATCAAACATTGAGTTCATTGTTTTGCAATGTTAAAATCCGACGATTGTTTATTTTTTAAATAGTCTGAATGAAACAGCAGCTCTTAGGTGATCAGCTGTGTGTTTACACACCTAATGGCCATTAGGTGTGTAAACATGACCCCCACTCCCCTCTGAGTGACAAGCTTACAGTTAGCTGTCTTTGTGTATTGCAACCAGGGAGAGCCGTGATGGACGCTGCCACAATGAAACTCATATGAAATAAACAGCTGATTCCTCAGACACACAGTAGCCTGTTGTTTCTATGCATAAAATAGTGAGAAACATGCCTCTGGTTAATTATTATATAACTTGTTTTCTCCATAAAAGCTTTATCTGAAAACTGACAGCATAATTGCATGTATGGCCCGGGACACACATATTTATTTAGATATGTTTTAAACAAGTTTAAATAAAAGGCTGGAGTGTTTATTGCTCTGCCAGGTACAACAAGTGGGAGCACGGTGCAAAGTAACTAGAATACGGCGCTGGGTTGTTGTTGTTCTTATTATAGCTTACATCATGTAGTCCGCTGGATAGAAAACTGTAGTTTCCCCACAGCAACATTCATGACGTCCGCTGGTGCATCATAAATACGTCGATAGTGTAAGTGCAGTCGGATTCTCAAAGCACTGCAGTCTCTTCTCCTAAATCCTTTTGAATTCTCCTATCCACTATTCATCAACCCTGAAACAGTGTGACCATCTACCATCCCCCCTCTGTTAACAAGAGATACTATAGTAGCCTATGTTGCGGACTCTTTGTTTAAAAATAATTGCCCATCGGAATGTGTGGAGAAAGTCTCCCAAGGGGGATGGGAAACTTCTGACTTTTGTCACATTCAAATGGACTATCGGAATTACATGCAGGGCAGCATTGCCGGTCTGGAAGGGTCTCTGGAAATATCAAACATTTAATTAAAGTTTTAAAAACAGTGACAGGTTAAAATCAGAGGTGGAAGAAGTATTCTGATTATTTACCTAGGCAAAAAGATGTGTTAGAAGTAAATGTCCTGCATTCAAAATGGTCAATAGCCCAAGTGAAAAGTATTATTATCTGAAAGTAAAATGAATCATTATGTTATTAGTATTAAATACATATAATTTGTACAACTTATATCCGTTGTAATTATTGGTGCATAAATGTGTTCATCCATTCAATGTGGCATCTGCTATAATGGGGTTAATGTATGATATTACTTAAAGGTGACCTATCATGCAAAATGCACTTTTGAACGTCTTTTATACATGAATATGTGTCCCCGGTGTTGCAGGGAACTCACCAAGTGTCAGAAAATACAACCCTCTCTATTTTCCTCCATACCCAAATCTCTTAAAAAGGGGCTGCAACGGAACTGATACAGACTGATCCAGATTTGAACACTTCTATGACGTCACAGAAGTGGTGCTACGGCTATTGGGCCAATTCCACCAATCAGGAGGAGACAGCCACGGACATTGCCGTTCGAAAGCGCTGGAGAAGCTGTAGTACATATGCCAGGCCTGTAGATGGTGCTGTTCTCACAGAATCAGCCCATGAAAAGACAGTTTTAAATTGAGCGAAATGAGGAATGGCTAAAATGCATGATCTGTTTGGTATTTTGAAAAATAAAAAGTATTAATATGCCTTATATAGGTATGGTCCTACACTATATTATTCAAATATAGCATGATAGGTCCACTTTAATAATATATAACACATTACTGTATAATACGTGATAATGTATGAGTTGATTTACTTCAATCTACTGTACTGTGTACTGTTGGAGATTTGGAGGATGTTTAAAACCAACCTCGTCTCCGCGTGTCGTTTGATAAGCTGGGTGAATTCGTAAAAAGGAAGGGATTAAGAAACACCAGAATACAAGTTAAACAATAATCTTGCTTTAATGATAAAGAGTAACAATACAAATACAAAGAAATCACGAAGCACTCTGCAGAGTACTCCGGGCTCAGGTTCTACCACCGTGTGAGACAGGTCTCAGGAACGGCCGGTGAAAAACAAGAGCGCGAACCAAAGGAAAACACAGGCTTTCATACTAAAACACAGGAGGAGGTGTGTGCCTGCTTTCCCCCAGAGGTCATCTTATTGGGAGAGACCAACACATGGCCTGTCGCACCCAATCAGTGCGACACAGCAGAAGAAACCCGGAAACAAAAAGTCTCTTTCAGTTTGACGAAGACCAGACACCTTTTGGTGTCTGGTACGAACCGGCTCTCAACAACAAGTTTCCTTATCTTATTTCACATCTTGTAGCCAGCACACACACATCCCCTTTATGGCCCTTTGTCCCTGAGTCCATCTTCCCGCCTCAGGCTGCCACACACAAGTTAAAAGTATGTTTTAAGATATAGTTGTTATAGTTGGCTAAATATACATAATACATGTTAATTACTTTCATATCAATAACAACGAGGAACACATTACCTATGCTCTTAAGCAGTATTAGAGATGCTTTTCAAATAGTCAAACTTCACACAGGCCTAATATAGAGAACACACTCATTTGTCTTACAGCCTTTCCATTTGTTTGAGCTATTGTTCACATCTTTACTTCAAATAAAAGGTTTCACATTGCATATTTCCAGCTTCCTTTACACATACTGTTATTATTAATACAAAGTAACTAACCACACACATCTATTGAAAACAAGTCGATTTCCCTGATAATTGACATGCTGAAACTCTTCGGAATGTGTCCCCTCCCCCAACTCTCTCGTCCCTGTCATAAAAAACTGCTTCCATTTCATATAGAGTAATAAAAGATGTTTAAGCTAATTTCTCCACAATGTTTGTAGCCATTTAGTACCCACACATGAATATATATAAGGTGACATTAAAAGGAATATACCAGATTGAACTTTCCTGCCATAACACGTTACTTTAATCCTTCAAATAATTCAAATAATCCTTCAGTACACCACAACAATACTACAAAAAATATACTGCATATTAAAGCAAACTATTGTAAAGGTAAAAGTATGAGCATAAAAAATAAAGAAGTGTAAACATTTACATTGTTAAGATATTACAATTAAGATGATAAGATATACTTTATTTGATCTAAATTATTGATGTTTTTTCATTATAGTAGCCTGTGAAAACCATAACAAATAAGTGATTAAATGCTACAGTATTCAGCAAACACAACTGCAGAGCTGCAAACATTGCAAACAGACTAAGTTCTACAACACCCAGTTGTCTTTGTGTATTTGTGAATGAAGCGCCATCTCATGGTTAAATCCTGTAATTTAACAAATGGGGAAATTTGGCAACGCCCTCTAGCAATTTGGCAACGCCCCCAGCCACTGGGATCCGCTGGGTTTTTGGTTGGAAAATAACACCTTCATGCTGATCTAGATCCCTCCCCTTCGCGTCGGGCTCCTGATCAGCCTGTCGGTGTTCTTTTCCCCATAATGACCGCGTCGCTGCACATTATCCCTTACATATGATTATATAGGGTCATTATTCATTTGTTTTAAAGCAGGAGGCGCAAACGCTTACCTCGGGGAGGGAGAAAAAGAGCCACAGCGGAAAATAAACAGAAGGGCAACCATGGCAACCATCCAAGGGAAGTCTTCTTCGCTGCTTTTGTGGCAGACTACAGCGCCACTTACAGGCCTGGCATATGTACTACAGTCTCTCCAGCGCTTTTGAGCAGCAATGGCTGGCCGTGGCCCAACCTCTCATTCCACTGATAGGTGGAGAATTGACCAATATATGGATAGGTCCCCTTTAACTCAAGATCATTCCACGTCAATGTGTTTTTCTTTTTTATAACTTGACAACTTACTTGTCCAAACGATTGGGCTCCAGAGAGTTATTGATTGGCATTTCTACTGACTTGAATCCCAAAATAGTACATAGGACAGTGTACACTACAGGGTCTATAAAAATAAAGAAATTGGTATGTTTCCTAGCTTGGATGTTGCTGCGAAAAAGCATTGATATAGCAGTCAATATATTCTGCTTTGTTGATCGGACTTGGTGCCACATTGACTAACAATGGGTCTCCCAGAGGTGTTTCCTGAGCAACTGTACATTTTCTCTGGGTTGTATAGAGAACAATCGACAACATAGACAAGTATGGCCCAATGATTTTCCATCAGTTTAAGATTACAGAGGTTGAGACAGTTGCCTCTCCGCCTTAGACTGGTAAAGGAATCCATCTTCAAGGCCATTAGAGCTGATTTCTGTGCCCTTTGCTTGTTCTTTTCTTATCAATTATTGTGACATTTAATCAAAACGTCTATACTTTTGATATTGAATCATATAAAGCAATCATATTAGTTACCTAGGAAGATTAGACATTTGGATTGATGATTACATTTGTCTTCAGATATTGCTCGTTGATCCTGGAGTATACCGTTTGGTGCTGACAGGATAATTCCTGGCTGTGGTTGGTCAGTGCGCAGTGGATTTCAGAATGCACCCAACAGAGAAACCAATGATGGCTCCAATGCGCTCATCCATTTCCTGGTGTTGACAGTTTCCTGACCTGACCCTGTGACTGTAGTTGTACGCCTGGCAGACGTTTGTTGGCATCTATTTAAAGATTTCAGTCTTTTATTTCACTAAGAGTTCTTTCTCCTGCACACTTGCAGGTGTGAAGTTGTTTTTATCTCTGTGAATCTATTTAGGTTGGCTCCATCTCCTTTCCTTTTTCCTTATTGTGTTTAACGCTACCCTGAAAATGTCAGTGTCTTGTTGGTTTGCACTTCAGCCTTTCTCTCATATTTGTTTTCCCTATGTTGATAAAAAGTTGTCTAAAATCACTTCTTATCTGAATCTCTTTAATCAACATACACAGGAATCTAAGATCATACTTGGCTGTTCTTATTTTCCTGGTTTGTGTGTAAGAACCAGAGGTGGGGACTCGAGTCGCATATTTTTGGACTTGAGACTTGCTTGACTAACATTGATAAAAGACTTGACTTGACTTTAAATTGGTATTCATGACAGGAGACTTGACTTAAGCTTGACACAGATGACTTGAAAGGACTTGACTTTTTTTTATTAAATATTTGCGTTTGTTTTTGTTTTGAGAAACGTGATTTGGTAATTACAGCGCTGTGCGCGCAAGCCTGGCAACCCACTACACGACAGGAGTGTCAGTTAACATGGCAGCGGGAAGCGTTACTCCACAAATAGTGAAGTTTGGATTCAAGCATTATGTTGTCGATGACGTTAATAAGAAGAGAACAGCGGTATGCAGGGTCTGCAGCATAACGATCAGTGACACGACGACCACAACATCCAACTTCATTCGTCACTACAAAAAACCCCACAGAGAAACGTGCGTGAATTCGCACTTCGAGCGATATAATTACTAACAAAGCACTTACAGTATATACTAATAAAGGGCTGGCTTATCTAAAGCCAGTTGAGTAGCACTTTAAATATTTGGCTCTATGAAACCTGATGTACTTATATGATTCTGTTTTCTTCAAGGTTGTATCTTCCTGGTCGAATGCACTTATTGTAAGTCGCTTTGGATAAAAGCGTCAGCTAAATGCAATGTAATGTAATGTAATGTAATGTGTTGTGCTAGCTAGAAAGCTAACGTTAAGTTTAAGCTACGTTAGACTTGGTTTCAAATCAATTAAGCATTGCAAAGAGAAGACAAAACGGTAAATGAACACTAGAACCGCCAAGGGATTCATTTTGACTAACCCTGATACTGACGGGCTGTCAGGAGAGAGAGAGGAAAAGAGATGCCTCGTTTATTTCCCCTGTGTTATTATCAGAAGTTACTGTAAACTGTTAAATAATGTAGTTCATCTACTTTTAGTAGTTTGTTTAAATGTTTTAATTATGTTGTTTTTGTTTGTAGAAGTGCATCATTCCCTGATTTATTGTAAGAATGAATCTGAACTTTTATATCTGTTATGATGATAAACTGAAGCAATTTCAAAATTAACCCAATTAAGTGAGTTTTAAATCGTCCTACTTAGTTTATAAGGAAATTATGAAGAGGAACAAATTAAATGATTTGAAAATCTATGTAGGTGCTGATGCTGTTTGTGGTTCTAGTGTTAATAGACATTTAAATTAAATATGTGTAATGGCAAATGCCATATACGATTTTTTTTTCTTACCTGGAATTATGCCTTTTTGAACAGACTTTTTGAGTCCTAGCTATATTGTCTGCAGTTCTAGGGTTAATATTGATCTAATATGATTGTCATCGGTCTAAATTAGATTTCAATCAGGAGAGACGTGATGTATGAAATACATGTTTATTATCGGGTCACATTATATAAATGAAACATAATGATGACAGTTTATAACAAGTGAATGAACTGGTGTTTGGCGATTAGGCCCAGGTTTGGTAGGATGTCATTCGGGAAGGGAAGAACCGTTTCCGATGAACCCCCCCGGGTCTAGACACTGGTGGTGGTGATAAGCTTGGTCCTGAGTTGGAAGCAGGAGGCGAAGGGGTGGAGGAGGGTTGCGCGTTGATACCTGGAAGACAGCTGATGGAAAAGGGGAGAGCATATATAGGGGGATTAACAGGTGTGATAATTAGGCTTGTGAATGGAGGGAAGTGATAGGTTAGCTTGAGGAGTGGCGCTCCCCATCATTTAGTGAAGGGAGCGAGTATTGCCATGACGTGCAATACGAAGTGATAGGTCTTCCTGCCTGAACTTGCGCTGAGCTTCATTTCAATCAGGAGAGACTTGATGTATGAAATACATGTTTATTATCGGGTGACATTATATAAATGAAACATAATGATGACAGTTTATAACAAGTGAATGAAATGGTGTTTGGCGATTAGGCCCAGGTTTGGTAGGATGTCATTCGGGAAGGGAAGAACCGTTTCCGATGAACCCCCAAAAGAAGTGGAAGTATGAAGTACTGAACGTGATGAAATCTTACCTTGTGGGATGCAGTGGAAATCTATGGATGAAATGAGAGGTTAATACGTGTGGGAATTTAGACATACTGATGCCTCCTAGGCATCCTCCCTGGACGTACAGGGCTTCCTGGACGTACAGGGCATCCTGGACATACAGGGCATCCTGGACATACAGGGCATCCCGGACGTACGGGGCATCCCGGACGTACGGGGCAACCTGACTTCGCAGGGACACATTTTATACAGACCCGAAGGTTACGACCTGGACGTACAGGGTTAGACATGCAAGGATAAACATGAGCCGCGGGGCGAATATACGTGCTGACATGCTAAGAACCACCACCAGTTATATGCATACGTACCAATTTTAAGGTTGGAGAGACCTTTGGATAGCCAGCACGGCACTGAGGTTCGGACGCATGTAGGATGAGAAGCGGTTGTTGTAGGGAAGAGGAACAATTACCTTGATTGCGGCAGGTTTGCTGCACCTATCCTGAACGAGCCCTTAAATGCTCTTAAGACACCACCACCAGTTATATGCATGTTTACCAGAGGTAAGCTGGAGAGATCTTGGATAGCCGGCACGAGCCGATGCCCGGCGAAGAGGGAGATGTAGACCATGTAATGCGGCTGTTAGCTTGAGTACAATGATGCATGAATATCATACCCTGCTTAACATAAGCCATGTGAGCATGAAACCAAATATATGAGTGCAATATGAGCAGCATGAAATAATATTTGCTTAGGTAAATACTGAGACATGACCCATGATATAGGCAGGGCTCAACGCTAACTTTTAAAAGTGGTTGCCAGGCTGGCAACCAGGCATCCGCTTTTGGTTGCCAAAACTGAAAATACGGTTGCCCTTTTTTTAGATACCTTATATTTTAAATAATTAAGATGCTATACAGTTATACATCAACTTAATAATGAACATGTGACACAAGAATGTTCAAATGCTTTACAATAAGTAATTAACGCACTTATTTGAACCTAAGTGGTAGTAAACTTGTCCGCCCTCAATTGCTGGTATACAAAATACCAGTAGTGCTGCTGTTGTCCTGTTCTTCATAGATCCCTCACAAATGAATTGAGCAAGTCACTAGTTTCTTGATCATCCGTTGTCTCCCTTTCAAATGTGGGTTTTCTTGACCTTTGTGCTGACCCCCACCATAGACCCATTGGCCCTTCAGCATTGAAGTCTTGGATTGGCCAGACTAATACATTTCTAATGTTAAATAAATGAAAACCATTCACAGTTAAACATTTGATATTAATTATTGATGCTGTAAATTACCTTTAATATGTCTAACTATATTTAAAATGTGTTACCTTTTTATAGAAGTGATTATAATTTAATGCAACCATTTTTCTATGGTAAAGTTTCGTTTTGCACTTTTATTTTGGTAGTAATAAGATCGGGACTCCTATTTTGAAGGAACTTTTACCGGAAGTGAATGGAAAACATTCCTCTTGGTTTTTCGTTCGGGTTTTACCTTAAGCTCCATCAGTTGAATCACTTTGAACATTCATTTGAGAAGTTGAGGTGTTGGCTGAACTTTTTACCACACAGTCAAACAACTTATTTTTGCTTCGCCATTTTGTTGTAAAACAAACACACGGCGCACCGCGCACGCGAATAAACGTGCATCGCTTTCTGGCTCCGTAATCACGCCAATGCACGTGCAATTTAAGTATCAGGTTCCGACTGGTCACAACAATTAAATATCACTCTTAAAACAAATATGAACATTTATCTATTTTGGGGATGCCGTTTTGCTGTCCTTATTTCTTATGTTAAAAACTGGTTGCCACTGATGGCAACCAAAGTCCAAGAAGTGGTTGACATTTTTCTGAATGGTTGCCAATGGCAACCTGGCAACCGTTACTGTCGAGCCCTGATATAGGACTAGCTTAATTAGCAGTTTAATTACGCCACGGTGAGACGTAGATGCTGATGTGCTGGTTGGGTGATTAGACTGTCTTCTATCATCTTACATGAACTTCTCTTTCTCCCTGAAAGAAACCCCCCCAAAAAAAGCACGGATGGGCAGCATACTTGGCTGTGTTGAAGATTGAAACTGCGGTACTTACTGAGCATTGTGACGGGTAGTAGTTACCCGAACTGCATAACTCCATGCTGTAACGCGTTACACCCGAAGCTGCCTGAAACTCACCTTAACCCTGAACTAAAGGCAACAATGCATAAACGAACTTCTCTCTTTTTCTCTCTCCTTATTCTTCTTCTCTTTCCTCCTCTCTTTTCTTTATTTTCTCTTTCTTCCGTTCTTTTCTTTTTCTCTCTCCTTTTTTCTTCGTTCTTCTCTTCTTTTGCTTTTCTCTTCCTTGTTCTTCTTTTTTGCTCTTCTTCTTTTCTCTCTTTTCTTTTCTTCCTCTCTTTTTCCTCTTCTCTTTTCTTGCCTGTTTTAGCGGTGAGGCGCAGGGAAAGGAGGCAAGCCTGCTGTGCACTGAACCTGCTAGCCGTCTATGACGCACTTAGTGTCCAGTACTGGCTACTGAGCCGGGAGGAGAAGTAGCTTCGATGGGATGTAGCTTAAGCCCTGCCTGCCTGCAAGAGGGGTTGTAGTTGAAGCCAGAAATGGGTGAAGCTTCGCGAGCAATGAGGGCCCGTTCCGCGTGAAGCCGGAAGCGCCGCATTAGAGTGGCCCTGATGTCAGTGATGCTCTCTCTCGACTGAAGGCGTGAGTTAATTGTTTGCCTGAAGTAGCCCCTTTCCATTAAGCCGGAGGAACTTCTGTGGAGCCCGATGTCCTTGTCTTTTCCTTCCGTGTCCGGGTTTGCGGGGTGGCCGGCTAGAACCGCTAGCCAACTGGGGAACGCCGCCTGTAGCTTAATCCGCAAGACTGCAGAGCTGATGAATATATACCTGGAGCTGGGATGAAGCCCTGCTGCTGCTTGCGCGTTGCAACCTGGAAGACAGCTGATGGAAAAGGGGAGAGCATATATAGAGGGATTAACAGGTGCGATAATTAGGCTTGTGAATGGAGGGAAGTGATAGGTTAGCTTGAGGAGTGGCGCTCCCCATCATTTAGTGAAGGGAGCGAGTATTGCCATGACGTGCAATACAAAGTGATAGGTCTTCCTGCCTGAACTTGCGCTGAGCTTCATTTCAAACGATTAACTGTGTATGTAATGAAGATCATAGTGTGGGTTGAATCCATTTTCATAACCACTGTCAACTGGGCTTATTCATCAGCATTGTGTATGACTTGACTTGACTTGCTTGACTCTCACCACAGTGACTTGGGACTTGCTTGTTACTTGTAGGTCAAGACTTGAGACTTGCTCATGACTTGCACATGTAGGACTTACTCCCACCTCTGGTAAGAACAAATAAAACAAAACAAAAATAAAACATTTACCAATCAGGCCAACTGTGTGGGCTGAGGGAACAGCTATCTTCTACAGCATTAAACTTTGTTTTGTAATATTTGTTTGTTGGACTACATTATGTTGCTTCCCATGAACCAGGGTCATACATTTCAGGATTTAGAAAGGCCTATAATTCACTTCCAGGCTAGGCATGTACCTCCAAGGTGACTCAAGGTTTTTTAAGGTAAATAATTAAATCACTATAGTGGCATTACCACATAAACTGTTGCCATTGTCCTGTCATTTTTAGTTTTCTTTCTCTATGGCTTATTTTTCCGCCGTGCTGGTTTACTTAATTCATTATCACTGTGGCCTATCAAAACACATTTATATCCGAAAAACAGAAATGTATTATGAAATTCTCACACCCACAACAGAGGAGGATTTCGGCCACATGTATAAAACATTTTTGAGATCTGTGATATAAAGTCGTTTTTCTTTTTGTGTTAATATCTACGAAGGAGTATTAGGGCCACAACCCAGAGAGATTTCGAGAATAAAGTCGTAACAATACGAGAATAAAGTCATAGTTACGACAATAAAGTCGTAATGTTACAAGAATAAAGTCATAATTACGAGATTAAAGTAGTAGTTTCATAAGTGACTTGAGAAGGTGACAACAGGAGCGTCCTGCAATAAAATGAGGAATGTGGATCATCTTGTGAAGCAGTACTTTAGTTTAGGTTTCTAAAATAACGAAATACTTAATCTTTAGGCACATCAGCATCAGATTATCGTAAGTATTATAACTTTGAAAAGGTTGTTCAAGAAACTATGTCTATTATTTCGAAGAAAGAACCAAATGGACTTTGGAGATTGTCTCCTTTCTGCAGGAGGAAATGGCTGGTTCTGGCCGACTACAAGGCTATTGTTGGTTACATCCACGAGCTGTTCAAAGGGGATTTGTTGTTTCACAAGAAATTATGAAACTTGTAATCAAGGCTCAGAAGGAGTCGAATGATAGCCTTGTATTGGAATCGGAATGAGCTCCCCATTGTAATCAGGACAGCAGAAAGCTTACACATCTTCCGGCGCAGACTGAAAACTCTCTTTCGACTCCACTTCGAGCGATAGAATTAATAAGAAAGAATTGCTAACAAAGCACTTATATACTAATAAAGGACTGGCTTATCTAAAGCTAGTTGAGTAGCCCTTGAAATGTTTTAGCTCTATGAAACCTGATGTACTTATATGAATCTGTCTTCTTCAAGCTTGTATCTTGTTGGTCGAATGCACTTATTGTAAATCGCTTTGGATAAAAGTGTCCGCTAAATGCAATGTAATGTAATGTAGTCGGCCAGAACCAGCCATTTCCTCCTACAGAAAGGAGACAATCTCTTCCAAGCCCGCTTTTCAAGTCACTTATGAAACTACGACTTTAATCTTGTAATTATTACTTTATTCTCGTAACATTACGACTTTATTCTCGTAATATTACGACTTTACGTAACTATGACTTTATTCTCTAAATCTCTCTGTTTTTTTTCTTCTAAGTGTGGCCCTCCGTCGTAAATATCAGACTTAGAATCTCAAAAAAGAATCTCAGAGCTAAAATAAAAATAAATGACTTTTGGTAAGATCTCCCCCAAAAAATGTGGCCATACAGATGTAGCACTGAATTTCAGACTCCAGCTTACAGCTTCCTGCCTACGACCTGCCAAAGACCAGTATAGAGGAATGTTAAGCCCTCCCACTATTTTCCAAGAGGGCGTTGCCAGATTTTCAATTTCAGGTTTTAACCAGGAGATGGCGCTTCATTCACAAATACAGAAAGACAAGTTTCATGGACTTTCAGTTGTGTTTTGAAGAGCATTTGAACACATCAATATATTAGATCAACTAAAGTATATCTAATCTTGTAATTCAATAATATATAGTCTTTATATATTAAATAATCAACAATTTACATTACACTTCTTTATTTGTTATGCTCATACTTTAACCTTTACAATCGTTTGCTTTAATATGCAGTATATTTTTGTGTTTGCTTCCTCCTGCTCCCTTTCGGACACATACTGTATGATTTATTATTATTATTAATATGAAGATATTATTAAGATAAGATAAGATGTTACTTTTTTGATTGAACATTTTAGTTTAGAATGTGCTGTCCCACGGTATTTCAGAAGGCTCACAGGTCACATTCCGACCATTATTTAAAACAATAGGTGCTTTCACACCGTCTACAGTTTGATTTGTATAGAGGGAGCTCTGTCAGTTTTCGAATTACCCATCTGCTTTCGGGGAGCCCTATTTTTCAGAGCACATCCTGCTACTAAATATGTCACACGCACGCTCTGTTGACTGGCGCAGCAGTGCGGATGCAATCAATTGCTATAAAAACACTCTTCTACTAATGCAGACGGTGTCACTATGCCGGCGGATGTGGCCGTTGTTGAAGCCTCTTCAGGCTCCGCATCGGCAGGCCTCTCCCTCGGTGTGGAGCTGTCAAGCTCGACCCTAACGCCGCTTACAGCCGGCCAACTAAAAGTTGTTTTCCTTTCACGTTGTCATTTTTAGACTCTTTCGCTTCTTTGCTTGTGAATCCAAAAGCTGTGACGCTTGGCTGTTTTCGTTTTGCCATACACAGCCAGAGTTAAAAAAATATCAAAATGAACTTTTCAAATACCACGCCGGCATCACCGCCATAACCATAGCAACGTAAGTAAGAATGCCGCGCCGCAACGTACAGATGGCAACACCCAGACATATTCACAAATATAAAACAAATATTCAGAAACTGTAATGAACAATAACTATTATTTATTTAAAGAACTGTTATTTACAGAAACTCAACATTTCTAATCTGTGTGAGACAAATATGCACGATTGTTTTGGGCTCCCCCTAATTATGTCAAAGTCAGCCTTCAGGGGAGCTCCCTCCCTCTTTGGAGGAGCCAAGATCCCCCTAACTCCCCCCTCAGAGCTAACTGCCTGCCGTCAGATTTCATTTAAAAAACAGATCTGATTTTAAGACTAGTTCTGCGCTCATAAAGAATGATAAGAATAAGAATGATGCGTATTGAACTGGTTTAATTAATTTGTGAGTTTATTTAACACTAGAACCGCCAATCGGGTCAATTTGTGTGATGTGTGTTGTGTGTGTGCAATGTAACTTTTTTTCAATAAAATATTAAAGTCTCCCAGTCCGTGACTTTTCCTGAAAGTGTGTAGTGTAGCACCCTATGTTGTTAAAAATTGCATTCTAATAGCGGGATTTGACGGGTTTAGGTATGCCTATACAAAAACCTCTCGCGGTTCTAGTGTTAAGGTAATTAGGTACAGTAGAAGCCCTTTTTTATCAGTAACGAATTTAGCAGTTGAACATAAAAGTCAACTAACTGAGGGTCACTTGCAATGACAGTGTTGTGTCTAATTGTAAGCTTGTCACTATTTTTACCTCCCGTATTGCTTTCAACCCACCAGCTTTTATGGTGTTGTTACGTCACTAACTGTAAGCTTGTCACATACAGTCTATGGTCACTCAGAGTAACCTACAGTTAATTTAGCTGCTGGAGAAGAAAGATCAAGGGGGGAGGGGGGGAGAGAGCTGTGGTTGATGGGCCATTAGTTGTGTAAATACACAGCTGAGAGCTGCCGTTTCATTCAGACTGTTTAAAAAACTGTAATAACGGACTATTTTTCTTAGCGGATGCATGTCAATTTAAATCAATAGATACAACTATTTTTTAAATCAATACATACAACTATTTTTTAAATCAATAAAAACATTTTCTAAATCCATAAAAGCATTTCAATTAATATTGGGAGTCATGTCGTTACTTTGTTGAGAATGTGGCCGTGTAATAAGCGGGATAATTTGCAGTGACTTGTTCCTTATGGGGAAAATAACACCCGTCATGTGTGTGTAGAGGTGTGTGTGGTTAAAACACTTTCATGAAGTGAAGGAATTTCCTTCTATAAAACAGCTGTGGGCAGCAGTGAGTGTCACGGACATGAATTCATAGATCAAGGCAGACTGGTGCACACACTCTCCTGTCCTGCCAGGCGACACGCCCGTTCTAAGCCGTGTCCCTCACTCCTCACATCCAAAGCATCCCCAAAAAGTGTATTATGTTGTTACATCTCAGATGTTATGTTTCAGTTGTGCTCTGTCTATGTTCAGTGATGCAAACTTGTCACCTTTCGGCGAAATTCGCCGTTTTGAATCCAAAATAAGTCGTTTCTGTGATTCATGTAGATCTGCAATACAAATAGTTTTGGGGTATGTGGGGGGCTGGGACCCGGAGTAATCTGCGGCAGTGAGCTGTTATGTGCCATCATGACACGCATGGTGTTCTTTTTTTATATATTATAATGAAGTACGAGCTGTGTGCTCGAGTCTTCCTAACTGTCGGCTCTGCTCATGGATGTATAATAAGGCTCTGCTGCTCCGAGATGATGGTCTAGCTTCAGCAGCTACATTACCTACGGGTGCGTTCGTTAATATTAACTGTGCGTCCGGAATCACTGTGGCACAGACTGGACCGCTGGTGAACAGCTGTTAGAACGGGCTGTTCAGGTGTTCAGAGCAGAGCTCCCTGTCGGAGCGGCAGAGCGTGATGTGAACTGAAAAGTTTTTCTGTGGCAATATTATTTAAGGAATCGTTGAGCTAGCTAGCTAGCATACATTGTCACTATATGCTAACGTTAGCTTTAGCCTTCTATTTCTAATAGTTTTTTTCATAGGCTATAAACAGAGGTGGAATATTGTACTTGAGTAAAAGTAGAAGTACTCAGATCTTGTACTTGAGTAAAAGTAGAAGTACTCAGGTCTTGTACTTGAGTAAAAGTAGAAGCACACAGATCTTGTACTAGAGTAAAAGTAGAAGTACTCAAATCTTGTACTTGAGTAAAAGTAGAAGCACACAGATCTTGTACTAGAGTAAAAGTAGAAGTACTCAAATCTTGTACTTGAGTAAAAGTAGAAGCACTAAGGTCTTGTACTTGATTAAAAGTAGAAGCACACAGATCTTGTACTAGAGTAAAAGTAGAAGTACTCAGGTCTCGTACTTGAGTAAAAGTAGAAGTACTCAGATCTTGTACTTGAGTAAAAGTAATAGTCCCAGAGTGTAGGAATACTCTGTTACAGTAAAAGTCATGCATTCAAAATGTTCCTCAAGTAAAAGTAGAAAAGTATTATCATCAAAATATAGTGAAAGTAGCGACAGTAAAAGTAGTCATTGTGCAGATTGGTCCATTTCAGAATAATAGATATGATATGTTTTATAATGATTGATCATGAAAGTGTTCTCAAAGCTGCTAAAGGTGCAGCTAGTTTGAATGACTTTGTATACTGCAGGGTAGCTTGTGGATTTACTCCAGGTGGAACTGAAGTCTGATTTAACACTTGATTATATTTCACTTAATTAATCCAGATCTGTGAAGTAACTAAAGGTATTAAATACATGTAGTGGAGTCAAAGTACACCATGTACCTCTGAACTGTAGTGGAGTAGAAAAACAAAGTACCAAAACATTGAAATACTTAAATAAAGTACAAGTATCTCAAAATTGTGCCCAAGTATAGTACTTGTTGAGTTTATGAACTTAGTTACTTTACACCATGTGGCTATAAAGATAAAAAGACTTAAGCCTTGCACAGAGGCATGAAAATACATTTTCAAAATGCTCAACAGTGCTGCCAAAATTATAAACTGACTGCTCCACAATTTAAAATAAATGCTTTTATATATTTCTATTAAATGTGACTCTTTGGCGTTTCTGTTATTATTAACACTGCTGCTTTAGTTGTTCTGACTGCTAAAATCCTCTGTCATTCCGTGGGGTGAGGGAGCCGGGGGCTCGGATCCTTGTCACCTTTTTCATACCTGATGAGTTTGCATCCCTGTATGTTAAAAAGCCTCAGTCACCTTAATTCATGTAATAAAAACATCTCAGGTCAGTAACACTCAAAGCTAAATGTGCAATACCATGTTCAGCTATGTTACTATTTATAATGTTATTGTTGTTACATCAGAAGATGTACATATTGAAATGATTTCTTAACTTACAGTAGGCTATTTTTTACAATGTGTGTTGGAAGGATTTATTAAATTACAATGAATATTGTCATTGTTGAAGGCTTTTAGAGAAGGGTGACCTATAAGCCTGAATTACATAACATTTTATACCTAAAAACATAAAAGCCACAATAAATAAATCACAATTATTCTAGTTATTTTTACCTCCCGTATTGCTTTCAACCCACCAGCTTTTATGGTGTTGTTACGTCACTAACTGTAAGCTTGTCACAAACAGTCTATGGTCACTCAGAGTAACCTACTGTTAATTTAGCTGCTGGAGAAGAAAGATCAGGGGGGGAGGGGGGGAGAGAGCTGTGGTTGATGGGCCATTAGTTGTGTAAATACACAGCTGAGAGCTGCCGTTTCATTCAGACTGTTTAAAAAACGGTAACAACGGACTATTTTTCTTAGTGGATGCATGTGAATTTAAATCAATACATACAACTATTTTTTAAATCAATAAAAACATTTTCTAAATCCATAAAAGCATTTCAATTAATATTGGGAGTCATGTCATTACTTTGTTGAGAATGTGGCCATCTAATAAGCGGGATAATTTGCAGCGACTTGTTCCTTATGGGGAAAATAACACCCTTCATCCAGATGAGGATCCCTCCGCTACACTTTGGGATCCTGATCGACCGACGAAGCTCCATTAAAATATACATATTTTTGGTGAATTACTGAGTTTAGGCACGTTAATAACGTTTTAATGAAGTTGAATACAGTATATTCATATGTGTCAGTGATTTCATGTCAATTCGGCGAACATAAACATAAATGATCGTGGTGAAGATGATGATTAAATTAGGATTAAAAATCGAGAGCCGGGCTGCATTTCCTCCCGTTCGTTTTTTTCGAATAACAAAATTATTTTGTTAAATAACAACATGGTGATGTTTTGTAAATGATTACATGTCTCTTATTTAGCACAGTAGTATGATATCCGTGACATATGGACAGAGGCGCGGGAAGGTATTTTGAGTGGGGGTGCTGAGGTGCTGGACTCCAGTGAACACTATAGAGAGGCGAAGTCCCGCCCATCTACTTCCGACCCATGGGACCCCGGAAGCGGAAAATTATACATTGACGTCAATGGAGAGAGAAAAGTCATCTTTCGATCCCGTTTGAATTGTGCCACGAATGACACATATGATGTTTGTCAAATTAAAAGAACATTTTGCAAGTCAAAAAAATAAAAATGTGTCGTAAAACTGTGAAGTTACAATTTTTTTTGTGTGAAACCGCTCAGTGAACTACAGGTCTCTGGTCTCGCACAATACGCGTCACCATCACAAAGATGGCTGTCACGTTAGTAAATTTCACCTGTTTCTTTCAGAATGAGGCGAAAAAGTATAAAACGAGGTGAAAATCACTACAAGTCTGGGCATGTTGAGAGCTGTACATACACGAAAGGGAGCGGTTCTGTAAGAGCCAGCATGCGGGACCGGCTTTACAAGGTTTCAGTGAGTAATATGAGTGCAATGTTTAAGGTTAATGTCAGCTAGCTAACAAGGTACACTAACGTGTTTTGTTTTAGAAACTAGTTTTCTCCTTAAGAACTTTGTGGTGTCTGTGTATGCTGTGGATAACATTAGTGTTCACAAGAACAAGATACACTCCCGTGTTTTGTTTTAGTTGCTCTTCAGATTGAAGCGGCCAGTTCTATATCGACTATATGTGTGATCTCCTTTTTACATCTCGTTGTGTCATTTGAGTTTATTTGCTGTGTGTAGATTCAAGGATTTTGGTTATCTTGTCCAGGGATGCAAACTTGTCACCTTTCGGCGAAATTCTCCGTTTTGAATCCAAAATAGGTCGTTTTTGTGATTCCTGTAGATCTGCAATAAAAATATTTTTTGGGTATGGGAGGGGGTCTGGGACCCGGATTAATGTGCGGCCGCGAGCTTTTTTTATATATATTATAATGAAGCGCGAGCTGTGTGCTCGAGTCTTCCTGCCTGTCGGCTCTGCTCATGATGTATAATAAGCCTCTGCTGCTCGGCGATGATGGTCTAGCTTCAGCAGCTACATTACCTACGGTGCGTTCGTTAATATTAACTGTGCGTCCGGAGTCCCTGTGGCACAGACTGGACCGCTGGTGAACAGCTGTTAGAACGGGCCGTTCAGGTGTTCACAATAGAGCTCCCTGTCGGAGCGGCAGAGCGTGATGTGCACTGAAAAGTTTTTTTTTCCCGTCGCAATATTATCGTTGAGCTAGCTAACTAGCATACATTGTCACTATCTGCTAACGTTAGCTTTAGCCTTCGTTTTCTAATCGTTTTTTTCATAGGCTATAAACAGAGGTGGTATAAGTATATATCTTGTAATTGATTAAAATTAGAAGTACTCAGTTCTTGTACTTGAGTAAAAGTAGAAGTACCAGAGTGTAGGAATACTCTGTTACAGTAAAAGTCCTGCATTCCAAATGTTCCTCAAGTAAAAGTAGAAAAGTATTATTATCAAAATATAGTGAAAGTAGCGACAGTAAAGTAGTCATTTTGCAGATTGGTCCATTTCAGAATAATATGATACGTTTTATAATGATTGATCATGAAAGTGTTCTCAAAGCTGGTAAAGGTGCAGCTAGTCTGAATGACTTTGTATACTGCAGGGTAGCTTTTGGATTTACTCCAGGTGGAACTAAAGTCTGATTTAACACTTGATTATATTTCACATCATTCATCCACATCTGTAAAGTAACTAAAGGTATTAAATACATGTAGTGGAGTCAAAGTACACCATTTACCTCTGAACTGTAGTGGAGTAGAAGTACAAAGTAGCAAAAACATTGAAATACTTAAGTAAAGTACGAGTATCTCAAAATTGTGCCCAAGTATAGTACTTGTTGAGTTTATGAACTTAGTTACTTTACACCAGTGGCTATAAAGATAGAAAGACTAAGCCTTGCACAGAGGCCTGAAAATACATTTTCAAAATGCTCAACAGTGCTGCCAAAATTATAAACTGACTACTACACAATTAAAATAAATGCTTTTTATATATTTCTATTAGATGTGACTCTATGGCGTTTCTGTTAATATTAACACTGCTGCTTTAGTTGTTCTGACTGCTAAAATCCTCTGTTATTCCTCATTTTAAAGCCGATATTCTGTGGGGTCAGGGGGCTCGGATCCTTGTCACCTTTTTCATACCTGATGAGTTTGCATCCCTGTTGTCAATTTGTTTGGTTATCTAGGCACAGCTGTGTGTGACTCCCTCTGGTACACTGGTATGTGTTTTCCTAATGTAGAGAGCATTGATTAATTAATAAACTACACACTGACTCTAGATCATGACCAAATCCTTATTTTTTTGATCAAATGTTTTTCAAATTTTTTTATTGTATATTATATAACAGCTGCACATCACAGACCGGAGTCTCTGCTACTGTGGACCACGAAGGAGGGGATTATCATCCCCATCCCCAAAGACCCTGCATGGCATGGAAATCTCCTCCTCCTGGAACAATTCTACACCCAGCATATGCTCCCTGTGTTGGCCAGTAGAGAGGAGGACATTTAAATAAACATACTCTTAACACCCTCGGACTCTGCGTTGTGTTTCGTATGTGTGATGGGGTGTTATGCAGAGGGGAGGAAAACAGGACACAGCAGATTGGGATTGTGGTGGAGATGCTGAGCAGTTATTTAATTGTTGCGTGTAATTATTATTATACTGTGTGCTTCTTAGTTATTCCATCTTTTGCTGTAACATGGATCTGTATGTAACTCTATATTTAATTGTTATCTACCACACTTCCTTCTACATCATACACCATCATTATACATGGTGTATATAGGATATGTATTTATTTGTATACATATCTAAATTGTATAATTTTATTTTTCGTATTTGGGATTTCTCTTTTGTCCACTCAAATACACTTGGCCCTTTCTCTTTTCCATGTGGAAAATGGCAGCTGCATATTCTGCTTTTCTCATCTGCTCCCTGTCTGCTCATCTACGATGAGAAAATTATATAATTAATTACTAATAATCATTTAAACCTGTTATTACCAATATTTCACAAATTCTTCATGTAAACTTAAGAGCACAGCTGTATGTTGAGTATGTCAGCTTTGCTTGGTTCATCTTACTGGGGGGGGGGGGGCTGCTACATGGATGTCGGTGCAGTCCACAATAATTTTGCAGCTGAAGGCAGAATGAATTTATTATTGACTCAGAATGAAGCACAACTTCATGTCATACAATACATTGACTTTATTTGTAATTGTGTAAAAAAATAAAGCATTGATTAGCAAGCAGGACCTGGCAGGAACAGAGAATGGTGATGGATGGAGCTGGGAAGAGAGAAGAATAAAGAAAACAGATCAACTTTATTATCGGATATTAAAAATTCAATTTCAAAACAAGTTGCCGCTCCTACAGTTTTCTAGTGTGTAAAGATGATTTCACATGACCAATGCAAAATATCACACTCAATACATGTGTGTCTCTGAGGGGTGCATTGTGCCTTTGATGTAAATAAATAATATACCATAACCAAATACTATTACGTACAGTGGAAATCAGGTTACCAGAGCAGGTCAGACCAGTGTGCATGTTCCTCAGGGTCTCAGCAGTTACAGGTGAGGTAAAGAAAATAAAAGAGAAAAAGGTCAGTAACAACACTTTAAAGTAACAACACTGAATAATTATCTCTTTTAATAATTTTCTCTCAGTAATCACTCAACTACTGTCTTTCCAACAAACAGATTGACTCACTCTCACTATCATCACAATGAAACACGTCCAGAAGAATGTCATGCAAAGCTGCCTGCCTTCCTTCCTTCGACTCTCCCTGAACTGCCTGATCTTTTAATGGTCAATGTTAACCATTTGTGCAGATAGCATTAAGTAGAAAAGATCGCTGATACTAATGTGGCGTTAGCCTACCTCCCGCCCCCTTAGCACCTGGTGGAGGAGGCGATATGCTACTCTTCAAATGTTTCACAAAATACTTACCATCATGACTACTCTTACTGTTTAACATTTTGGTTTACTTCATGTTAAGGCTAATACAAATGACAAGGCTAAGTAATGTAATGTAATATAATGCTAACTAACATGCTCGCTACTAGCTAGGTAGCTAACTTGACTATGTTCCATGCAAAACATGTATATTACCTGATATGTTTGGTCCAACGACTCCTGGTCCTTTCATCAGACGGGAAGCGATAGAACGAGCAAGTGGTATGATCTCTTTTGTGATTACAACCTCGTACAAAGCACACAGGCATCTTGTAAAAGTGAATTTATTGGAGCAATCTCTTATATTTATTGGAGGGAATAAATCAGTCTTCTTCTTCCTCTTTGCTTTGCGAGTCACAACCAGTCTTGGAGCATTATCGCCTATGACATCACTTACGCGACCCAGAATGCATTTGGGATTTGTAGTCTTTCTAGTTGCGTATTATTCATAGTCTTATATTTCAGCATTTTTACGACAAACTGTGACTTTTTTTGCATGGAAATGATTGTTTAAGATTGACAAACATCATATGTGTCATTCGTGGCACAATTCAAACGGGATCAAAAGATAACTTTTCTCTCTCCATTGACTTCAATGTATAATTTTCCGCTTCCGGGGTCCCATGGAGGCTCCCGGAAGGGGAGGGACTTCGCCTCTCTATTACGGGCACTATAGAGCACGCACAAAAAAACTCCCCACACGCAAACACACAGTACACCTGCGACTGTTACAATGAAGGCTCGATAATCAGCTCACGGCATATAGGCAGGGCCCAGGGTAAAGTGCTATTTTTCAAACTGTATTCTTGTTTTACTGCCATATAGTATTTCATAACTGTTTTTCCTTTATTCTCTTATTTTTTTTATAACTATAATGATCATATGAAGGTGTGCCGCGGAAATAATCTTTTGAATAATTTTTGACCAAACCGTTTGAGACCCACTGAGATAACTTAGACTAAAGTTAACTATCGAAACACTCAGAGAGCCCTTTAGCTCACCTGAGCCTCTCAGTCTGAGAGGAGAGCTGTCCTCCAGCTTGTTGTGGAACAAACAGCTCCATATGTCCGTTAGTGCAGCTAGCTAACCAGATGCTAACAACACGGTCCCTGCTGCTGGCACCGGTCCCTCTCTCTCTCCCCCTCTCTCACACACACTAAATGCGCTATTTCCGCACACACAGAGCCGCGAGCTTGAATGACACAAGCACACTTTTATTTCCATGCAACTCTCTGATTGGTCTGGTGTCTTGCCTCTGTTGCATTCACTGAATACGGGAAATTACAGTCCTGCCGTCCTTTCTAGTGTCTTGATGAGGTTCACGTAAAGCACGGTTAATGTATTATATTGTTGAGGTAGAATTGTCCGGGGCTACAGAAAAAACATTTGGGGCAGGCCAAAATATAATTTTACCAACAATGTGGAATTTATTGGCTACATATTACACAGATTATGCACAGCGGGAGCAGCAATAACCGTCAAATAATAATTCAGACAGGGGAGCTCCGTACCCCCTGCCTGCCGCTAGGGGGTACTGCAGCGCCCTCAGCAACCCCCTTCCTGCGCCCATGCATATGGATCTTAACAAAGTTCCGCTGTACATCCAGCACTGTATCTCACTTTATTTCACATGAGCTCCAGTGTGGAACCCCACTGCACCCCCTGGTGGATCAATGATCCATTACAGCTGGCTTCATTATAATTACATTTATCTATCACGGGGGCGGTCTCAAGTCAAGCTGGAGGTTTTCCCTTGAGCGAGGGCAGATCACGTACCAATCACGGCCCTCGCGTTTCAAACTGTCTGAAATGAATCGCTACATCTGTAATACTATACTCTTCTTTACTAATATGATAAAATTATGAAGCGTAAGAAATTGTATATGTCAGGTATTGAAAGAGATTTTGGCATATCCAACAATGTTTCGACAACAGAAAATGGAAAGACGTACAAATCCACACTTGTCTTTAGCTCTTAACACTGTCTGTCTTTTTCTTACACACATGCCCAAGCTCTAACACACACACTCACACAGTCATGTTGAATAGAATCAGCTTTTTTGACATCTGTGTTGTTGCTCTCTATTAGATCAGCCTAACAATCTGATATGATACTGAGGGTTTGTGTGTGTGTATGTGTGGGTGTGCATCTTTGAGTGCATGTGTGTGTAAGTCTGAGGGATAGAAACGAGGAAGAATATTATAAATCCTTTTTCTGTCTAGCTTCATGGCAACAGATGAGGAGAGAAGTATTGCAATGAAAATAAAAATAAGAGCTAAGAGCAGGTGTGTTTGCAGATGGTCATAGCAAAGATCAGATGGCTGTATTCACACACACACACACACACACACACACACACACACACACACACACACACACACACACACACACACACACACACACACACACACACACCCTCTGCCATTTCACACAAGGACTCCGAAACACCAGTGATGCTAAGGGTATGATGAGGTGTAGTCTGCATAATAGTATGCATGGTTCATTGAACTCCATAATTGTGTGTGAGCTCGGTGAGGCTGTATTATTCCATTGTTGCACTATAACAAAGAATGTTTGTTGTTCTTTTGAACCCATAAATGTCTTTGTTTAAATGTTTGTGCTTTCTCATACAAACATTACCAGTTTGACACTTTGCTATGTAAAACGGCATGTAATCTGTTGGAATGCTCTGATACAATTAGTCTTGTTTCATTATACGTTTATTGATTGTTAATAAACATCATGCTGGTTGTGAAATCCTCAATTCTAACAGATTCTAATGAGTCTTCTTTATCAGAATATTTTATTCACAGGTAATCATGACTAATTGCTTTTATCAGACATCTTACAGTAAGTACACAGAACTGATATTGGTTCAACATTGGAGAATTTAGCAAAAACTTGCCATGAGAACATTTTCAGCCCTTCTAGTTTCATCAGACCTCAACATTGGTTCACATTGGAATGTCTAAATAACTGATGATTATGATTTCCAGATGATATATCCCTAATGAGGATTTTGAGGACTTACATATACTGCAACATATTTGGTTCGGAGCAAATTGTCTCGACAACAGCTACAGTACATGGATAGGCATTACATTTATTACAGATGATCATTTTCCCCTGACAATACGCATACTTTTTATCTAGCTTTCTTGAAAAAAAAATGTCCCTATCAGCCTCAGTAGAACTTCGTTTAGCTATAATTAGCTAATGTTAGCATACTTAAATGCTAACCTAAGACAGTGATAAAGATTAACATTAAACCTAAACATTAGCCTGTTGTCTATATTACCATATTAGCCTGTTGACATCATAAATTAGCTCCAAGCACTTAGCACAAGCCTTAGTATAGCATAGTTAATTTAAAAGAAATACAATTTAGACCTTAGCAGATAAGTTAGCATAGCTGTAGACTTTTCTTCATGCAAACATTTAAGAAAATCTGCCAACTACAATATTTTGAATATCTACGATACTTAACCTTAGGGGGAAATGGGGTTATGCTAGGTAAAACAGCAAAGAGTAATTGTAGTTGTGTAATTTAATGCAAAATACGTTATATGGCGTATTTCAGACAAACATACATGCCCGTTCACCACACCAACTAACAAACCCTTACATTGCGTTGACTGACCTTTGCCTGTGTTGCCTCTGAACATTGTTCCTGCTTATACAGAGTGCAGAGTTGTCCAATATGTATTTAATTTTTCAGAGATACTTGGCTCCAATCTCACTGGCCTAGCCTTCCTTAAAACTATTTTTGATGAATAAACCAAAATGTAATGAAAAACATGATTTGATGCAGTAGTTCAATTCAAGTTGTTTATGGATGGCCTCAAATAATCCATAAACCTATCAGTAAATATTAAGCAGCATCCTTCAACAAAAGTATACTGATATGCTCATTCATTGTCACGTAAAACAAAAAAGAATCATATACAGCCTAAGACTGATACTGTAAAATGTATGATGCTACAACAGGACATGTTTATTCTAATGCATCCTTTTAAACACACAAAAACAACTTGAAGATCTAGCAACAGAATCCAGCTTTATAAGGACTAAAACACAGTGTGGAAACTGGGATAATCTGTGACTTCTTCAAAAGCAACCATAGTAATGAAATTAACTAATGAGAGGGCCATGGCTCATCATATGAAGCGTATGTAATCAACTTTACTTAACTGACATATCCAGTAACGGAGCGTCCATACAGCAGCGTGCGTTGGCGCTTGGCGGTGGGCGTGTCTGAAGCTTGGGGAGTCAACGCGAGCAACGCGACCAACAACCAATAACATGAATCTCCCGCCCCCGACATACAAAGCAAAATGCTAGCATTCCATGCTAGCTATATATACTGTCCATGCCTGCTAGCTGTCCATTCAATGTTTAAACGAGGTACACTGGATATAAACTCCCCAAACAGGCGAAAACCTACCAGTTTCACCCACTATCTCTGCCACCTCCCTCCATGCCTGGCTCCTCCGGTTTGTATCCCGGTAGATGAACACAGACTGATCATACAGCACCGGGTGATTCACTACTCGCAGCATACACGCGGTTTGATTGGCTAGCAGTTGTACTGGCAGATTTTCATTAACGGGATTTGATTGTCTGACGCTTCCGTCGAAGCTTGACGCGAGCAACGCGTATCTACGCTCCCCACAATGCAGTTCGGCGAAGCGTGACGTCACCCCATTCAAAGTGAATAGGCAGAAGTGTTGAAGCTTCAACGTTAATATTTTATAATATAATAATATGTTAATATTATGTTAATATTACTGTTGAATATTATATATAATATTATTAAGGCATAAGTAGCTTTCAAAAATGATAAAAATTGTAATTGTTCATATTACTGTTCAACATTATATAATATTATAAAGACATAAATCACTTTAAAAATGCTTTAAAAATATGTTTACTGTTGATATTACTGTTTAATATTGTGTTAAGAATGTTTATAACAGAACACACAATGAATGTAATGAATGACAAACAAAAGATAAATACAACAAAAGTTTAGAAGAATAACTGATTATTAATTATTAATACAAATATATATTAAGAAAATGTATTAAGCTGTATGATTAATTTGTCATATTTTCCATCATATTGTACTCATCATTTAAAAAACAAATTGCAACAGGGGGGTCCCCGCCAGAGGATAATGCTATATGGGGGTCCTTGGCATGGCAAAGTTTGGGAATTCCTGCATTAGAATACAGTCTGTGTAAGTGTACTGCACTCAACAATATTGTCTAGAGACTGTTCCTGCTTCTAAGGAACTATTTTGAAGGATACTCAGGGAAGTTCAAGGAGACTTGAGTTGTTTACTGTCATTAACCATTTGAGAATTAATTTATTCTAAAGAAAGTTTTAGTGTCCCATGGCTTCAACGTTTCATCCTTCTGTGCCCTGGATATCACTACTTTAGATGACAGCTTTTATTAATCATTTATTGAATACTTGATATTAAATATTGATGCAATACAGTACAAAACATGGTTGAATACAAAAATACCCCAGCAATTTAGACCTTATCTTGGCACCACTGCATGGATTTTGCAATCTTCAAAAGATATGTCTTTGACATATTAATAAAATACCAATTTGTTGCTCCTTTCCTACAAAATATTCCTCTTTTTGTGATTATGTCAGCACCATTTACACCAAAGCAAATTCCTCATGTTTAAACCTACTTGGCAATCAATCCGATTTTGGTTTTGATTTTGCGACACTGTTGTACAAGCTCAATGGAACCGTGTGCAGGACTATTTTAAGGAAAGCTACCATTAGAGACAAAGCCAACAGGAAGTGCCCTGAACCGTTTAAGCAAATATGCATAGAGTGCAAACGGTGGTACTACAACTTGTGTGTCAAAAGCTCAGCGTTAAAGATGGTCAAAGTTTAAATAATTTGAACTTTGAGCACAGACGACACCACTCTCTCCATAGAAACACAACGACAAAGGCAGCGCAGAGATTCCGTGTGTTGACAGTTCTGCTGTGTAAGTGGCCATGTCATACCTGACCTTTACCTCACCTACCTCTATTAACACTAGAACCGCCAATGGGTACATTTTACCCGTAGCTGTTTTTTTATTGTATGTAACTTTTTTTCCATAACATATTAAAGTCTCCCAGTCCGTGACTTTTCCTGAAAGTGTGTTATACAGCCCCCTCTGTTGTTAAAAATTGTCAATAGGAAGTCAGATTGAAAAAATCGCCAAATAAATTGCCATTTATACCCATATCCGCCAGCGGGTAATATTTACCTCATAGAAAATGCAGCGTAAACATGACGTGTTGCTATAGCAACGCCTTTTGTCTACTGTGGTTCCTGATAGAGAGAGATAGATAGATAGAGAAAGAGAGAGATAGTTATAGATAGTGTAACATCTTGGAGAATACAATATCTTGGATGACTGAGCTCACGTTGAGGACGTAATGCATGTGTGCAGGTTACGTGCCAGTTGAATAAAGATGGACACTCGGAATCAGAGAAGTAGTCCGCGTCGTCTGTTTATGTAGACAATTATATGTCCATAGAACAGAACATGGATAGATCGATAGATAGTTATAGATAGATAGAGAGAGATTGAGAGATTTGTACCTAAACAAAACACAAGTCGAACACCAAGCGTTTAAATCAGCACTTGTAGCGATATTTTATACTTCATGCTGTCTGCACAAACTATGTCATATGAAAAGCTGAGAGTCCACAGATTCTATTGGTATAAATGTCATCCCTGTGCGATCAAAACTCACTGTTCTGTATGATAAATAGAATAACATTGTACCTTGCAAATCAATAGCGGGTACATTTTACCCGTTGGCGGTTTTAGGTATACAGCGACCTCTGGCGGTTCTAGTGTTAAGCTTACCATTGATACAAATATGCTAAATTGGCTGTGAATGGAAAGGATGTACAGTATATTTCCTTCTTGTTGTTTCAGGCATGTGAAACTAGATAGAACATTCTGAACTTTTGACCTATACACACACAAATGTTAGGTGCAATAAAAGCGTAAAAGTTCCAGCTACAATTCTGAGAAGGCGCTTGTGGTTTTTGACACCTTGAGAGCGATTACAGCGGGTATGAAGACAATGAGGCACAGGATGCAGGCAACCTACGCACAGATTCAAATCAACTTCCTGGGCCAGCGAATCGTAGAGACAAGCTGCCCATGTTTGTCTCTG
The DNA here is from genome assembly GCF_949606895.1 of Notothenia rossii. Lineage (NCBI taxonomy): Eukaryota > Metazoa > Chordata > Actinopteri > Perciformes > Nototheniidae > Notothenia > Notothenia rossii. The sequence goes on along the minus strand of NC_136905.1, from coordinate 57,496,056 downwards.
TTAATAAATAAAATCTCTGTTAATGAATTAAAGTATGACGTTTGCATATTTGAAATTGAAATGTTTAAAGAAAATAATTTGATTCTAAAGTCATGACATTTACAATGTGTTCTGCTTTCATGAAAAATGTTCATATCCCCTCTCTTTAAAATTACATATCATGACTATAAGTTTTTTATTTGTTTAATTTTTAAACCTTACATTTTTTAATGTTCAATAATTAAAAGTTGAACAGTTGTGACCTCCTTCTGACTCAAATACCTCATTCACACCAACGCAACTCCGGTTCAAGCTCCGTGCTAGAGCTTTTCAGGTTCAGAACCGGTTCTTCGGTTTAGCTCCGGCTCTTTTCACACTGCCCAGAGTCCGACTGGTGTTGCTTCATTGCGTCCTCGTTTGCGTCATGACGTAACCGTTTTCGTGCCTGCTTCATAAAGCCAAACCGCGCGGAAACCCCTCACAGCTGACACCGACAACAACAATGGCCGATTGTGCTCCAGCTTCCTCTGTACCTCTTCGGAAGACCAGATTCCCAGTAGGTAGCTGGTCTCTTCAGTGGACCACTGCTGCTTGTTAAGTTTCTCCATCGTTGTGTACAAACTGGATAAAATGCCGGCTTTTTGATATTGTTCAGGAGTTGATAACGCCCCTGCCCCCGCCTCGACGTAAGCGTGACGTATGTGGTGCTTTTGCTCTGGCCGGACAATGTTTTGGTGCTCCTAATGAACCGGATTCCGGAGCTAAGAGGCTGCTCCGCTGCGGTGTGAAGAGGAAAACCCGGTGCTTTTCAAGCTCCAGCTCCGAACCGGCCCTGAAACACTGTTGGTGTGAATGAGGAAAAAGAGAGAAAGGGGGATGACCCATGATGAAGAGAGGGAGGAGGAAGAACAATGGAGAAGAAGAAACGAGGTCTTGGGGGCTTCTTGAGGGAAGTTTTCTGAGGCACAAGCCCTGGGCCCTGGGCCTGGGCTTGGGCTCTTTTATGGCGCATTTCCACTACACGGCCTCGCTCGGCCTCGCTCTGTATGGCTAGGCCTCGTTAGGACTGGCTCACTTTATGGTGCATTTCCATTACAGTTTAGGAACTGGGGTAGTATCTATAGTAACGCAGTGTAGGCGGAGCTGTGACGTCATCTTCAATGAGAACCCCAGAAAAAAAACACAGCTGTTAGCCCTCAGAGCTCACAGCTCCTCATATCTGTTCAGAAACGAGACAAAAGTTCAACAAGTCCAAACCACAGACTGTCTGTGTCATGGCGAATACAGTCGCTGCTTTATTTATGTCTGTATAGGCTGTTGCTGTGAGTGTGGACGGTCGGAGCATTTACAACGTTAGCTTAGCCAATCTCCATTTAGACAACACGCATTTTAAAAGGTTTTTCGCCTGCCGTCTGTCTGTAGACTTGTCAAAGCATTAATGCATGGTTTTTACTAACCGGTATCAGTATGTTGTTACTTCGGCATCATTTTGAAACGTGTATTAGAATTAAATCACGGTAAAATATGTTCATCTTGTTGTAGTTGTAGCCCCCTTGCCAGCGATTCTCTCTCTAGTTTAGCATACTCAGCCTGGTTGTTCCTGGCCCTAGAACCACAATTGTATGGGGCCAGAAAAACTGTGAATTAGGAACCGCTAGCCGGTACTAGGCCAAGTGGAAACGCAACCAAAAGTGGGCCCCGCACGGCTCGGGACGCTTAAAGCGAGCTCCGCGCTGAAGTGGAAACGCGCTTGGTGTCTTTATTATTTTTTAAGAATTCTTTTTAATCCTCACATTTTTGTTAAAATCTTAATAAATCTGGTTTTGAAGTATTATTTGAGTTATTTGAAGTATTAAAGTAACGTGTTATGGCAGGAAAGTTCAATCTGGTATATTCATTTTAATGTCACCTTATATAGAATATGTGTTAAACTTGTGATTTCTGCATTGAGTGACTTCTGCCTAGCAGATACCAAGAAGAGGCCCCTAGGGTCTCTCTGTTAATTATCAATAGTCGTTGCAATTAACAGGGGAAGTCCCAGATACATTTTCAGATAATGTAGTTAAAGTCTTGTAGAATTAATGTTTATCTCCTACACATCCTGCAGGCCTGGAGACTTGGGTCACCCAGCAGTAACCAAGATAAACGTCCTTTTGAGCTTATCAATAAAATGTATTCATTCCTAGTAAGCTGACTTTGGGGTGAAGGGAAGTTCAGGGAAGCCATTAAGCCACAAGAACAATTAAACTTATGTTAATCAACCAAAACTCATGACTTTCAGGGGACAGGACATTCGGACCTATAACAAGGGTCACTTCCTAGAGAATATGTGTGTGTATTTCTTACTGTGATCAGATGTCCTGTATAATCATTTATCAACTATTCCTGTATTAGTGTTTTATTTGATTCCTCTGCTTTTATTCTTTCATATGTGGGTACTGGAGGGCTACAAACAGTGTGGAGAAATTAGCTTAAACATGTTTTATTACTCTATGGGAAATGGAAGCAGCATGTCAAATGATCAGGGAAATCTACTTGTTTTAAATATATGTGTGTGGTTGATTACTTTGTATTAATAATAGCAGTATGTGTAAAGGAAGCTGGAAATATGCAATGTGAAACCTTTTATTTGAAATAAAGATTCTGCAGGGAATATTCTTAAAGAACAATAGCTCAAGTGTCTGGAAGAGCTGCAGGCTAAATGAGTGTGCGGTACTTTTTACTGCTTGAGATCAGAGCTGATGTTTTCCTCTTGTTATTATTGTTTGAGGTTAAGGTAACTCACATGTGTTATTTGTATAATCCAACTATAAAAAACTATATCTTAAAACTATCTTTATAAAATTCCAAAAGTATGTGAAACTTGCAAGGAGGGGTTTGTTATCTCGAATGTAAGGGTCGCCCTCGCGCTGATTGGCTGTCTTTTCTAAGTGGAGGACCCCTCGGGGGGGGGGGGGGGGGGCAGCCGCATAGCTCCTCCTGGGGTTTTGGATATAAGCCTATGCTTTCTTTAGACGAGCCTCTTCTTTTCTTCAAACTGACCAGATCCGTGAGATTGGAGGAAGAGCAGGAAGTACTTCCTTTGTGTTTGTATTTGTATTTGTATTTGTATTGTTACTTTTTATCATTAAAACAAGATTATTGTTTAACTTGCATTCTGGTGTTTCTTAATCCCTTCCTTTTTACGAATTTACCCAGCTTATCAAACGACACGCGGAGACGAGGTTGGTTTTGAACATCCTCCAAATCTCCAACAGTTTGTACTTTGTAAACTTCGACCCAAACTCCTGGTCTCTCTCTCGTGGTATCTGAAGGTATCTGCTTGGTTTTAGAGTGAGGTAAGAATACCCTTCCTTGGAAAAGGCTGACATTAGTTGATAATTTGGATTTAAATTGTTTAAGGGGATTATGACATATGCTCTGCTGATGTGAAATTGATGTTTGACTCTGGCTGTGTTTGATATTACATTTGCATTGTTTTGATTTATATATTTGCGGATCAAGAGAGGGTGGGGTTAGGGACTGTGGGTTCTGAAGCTGCCCTAATTACCAGGGAGTCTCCCATTAACAGAGGGATTCTCCTCCAGGTGCAGTTTAGATACTGCTCTAGGGTTCTACCAGCCCAACAACACCTACTACACCATACAAACCGTTTTGCTATTGTTAAATATGTTCGTTATTCTCGCGTCCAGGAGAGAAGCTTTAAAATGAGACTAAATGGAGTCTCTGAGAAGATTCAAATGGGATACTTTAATTAAAAAAGGCACGGTAGTGTTACAGACAGAATATTGTTCAGGCAGAAAACAGCTGTGATCCGGCTCTCATGAGCAAGAGAAGAGAGTGAATCCCTCGTCTGGTGCTGTTATATCCTCTGCTGGCTCCTCCCCGCCAGCCGGCTCGCCTCGTCACTAATGTCCGTTGTTGCATTTAAACAGAGGATTGGTACTTTTCACATTCAATATATGCTTAACACGCCTTTTCTCCTCATCTTCTCTTTCATCACTTTTCATGTAACACATTCTAAACGCTGTAATCAATACTCTAAAAATACAGAAAATAGTTCACGGCTGGTTTGGTTTCCGGTCATTCCGGATGTTGTCACATGCTACTCTCGTCTGTAAACAATAATGTATTCAAATAAACTGTACCTTCATTTAATATTCAGCATGGTAGTATCTCGACATCTATAGTTGTAGTGTTAAATCAGTAGGTTTCGGTTTGCACCACTCCATGTCATTTCGCTACTAAATTCACCTCTTTAGGAAATCGTATATTAGTCACATGCTAAATGCTTACCGGAGATGAAGGATTTTCAGAATAAAAACTTAACTGGTTGTGCACAAGAATTTCTGTTTTTTTCAGTATAAAACAGCGTTTAAATTGACGGTATGTTTAAGCTACATTATACCATCAAAACATTGATTTTAATTTCTAACAGTCCCTCCTTACACACCTAAAAGGTGTGCATCTAATTCTGAAATCAATGAGTTCTTGATTTGAACTTTGCATAGTACATATCTCATATTACAAACATACAATCAAAATGGAATGGTTCAATAGCCCTAACTTTACAAAAATACTTTGACTTGGTTCAAACATAAACGTTTTTTCTTGTGCATAACTTCTAGCGTTTACATTCAATATCATTCTTCGAAATAGCAGCAATGGCTTGGTATCAGAACATTTCTTCCTCCTTTCACAGAAACCTTTCTCATACCACGCTCAGTGTTAAGGCACTTGTTTTTACAAAGTGAAAAGAAACAAACCGTTTTAGAATAGCAATGATTTATACAACATGAAATCTACCACATTAGAATAGTATAACATAATAAAGTCAAATAAAATGGACTATCTTAGAATAGTGTAAAATTAATTGGAATAATACAAATATACTATCTTGGAATAGTATGAAGTAAATTGAAATGGATTCACTCCATTTGAATTTTGCTCACTTCTTCACATGATATCATTTAAAGAATCACATCGGCTGGACATTCATTGATCAATCTCATCTCCGAAAATCCATATCATTTAAACTAACTCATCATTGTCATCAACATCTGTATACGGGGGTTGGTCGTCTTGTTCTGCTAGCATTTGTAACTGTCTCCTCATGAGAAATGTACCCCCCCTCCTTTCATACCATTTAAGGTATGAAAGTAATATGTTCTCTAGAAGGGGCCGTTGTACGTTCTACTCTGGGGTACAGCATTCTAAACAGTCATTTCTGGGAGAAGATTTTGGTCAGTTACAACAGTTGTAGAATTTCATCACTTAAAAGTTCCTACTAAGTACCTTTGGGTGGTCTGTTCTAATGCAGTGATAAAGTCCCTGAAATGGTGTGAAAACCGGTGGAATATCAATAACGCATTATACTAATTTATTTTCAATTATGGTCTACTTAAATAACTATGCTAACCCCTTTTACAGTGTGTGGAACCTTGGGTGCCCGAACATGTGATAATTACTCCCTCCTTTAACAAGGATTTTAAAAACAAAAGTCATTTCATTTAATGGTTTGTAGTTCAATTCCGGAATTTACACTTATGGCAGATGTTTCTTCTTTAAATAACATCTCTAAATGTCAGGTCATCTGGTGAATGGATGAACTTTAGGAGCTGGTGGCGCTTCTCTTTTAAAACTCATACTCTGGTGCCATGCGCTCCCTCTGAAGCTGCAAGTATGATTTAAAACATCTGCAGGGTGGGTCGAGCGACCCCTTCTCCCTGAACGATATTTGTTGTAAAATATGCACCATCACAATGAGTGATCCAAGGCCCCACATGTATTACTCCCAATTATATTAGTTTTTTTTAATTAAAATGTGCTATTGCTCTTTGCCCAGTGTCTTTTTAAACTCTTCATCTTGGACGAAAAACAAATGTTATTTCCACCTTAATCTTCCCTCCTGAGGTAATAACCATGCTACAATGGAGAAATCAATACTTTAGATTGGAATACTATCTTTGGCTTGGTACTAGCTCTACCTTTAACATTTTCCATACACATAAAGATTTGTCTGCTTTTATAGAGTGGTTACTAAAACCATCCCTTTAAAGTGTAGTAATTCACAAATGAATAAAAAAACTCTTAAAGAATAATTTGTTCATATGATGAAAAGATTGAATAATATGTTCTACCCTCAGTGTGTTTTTAGGGTTATTTAATAGTTTCCTCTTTTTTTCTTTATAAATTCACCAATTGATTAATTTATGGCTAATAAATATTTTTCTTTAAGTATTTCTCGTTGGTGAATAAGTGTGTTTATGTGTAAACTCACTCACTCCCGTTTTCCTTCTCTCTCCCTCTGGTTGTCAAGCCACGACCCCCTCACGTTCTGCCGGACCATGCCAACTCCTCCGTCCTTTCCTCTCCTCCGTCCACCTTCTCCTCAGTCCATCCGCTCTTGGATCCTTCCGCTGTAACTCTTTTCAGTGTCCCATCTGCTTTGCATTTCATCTCCTCCTTTACAGTCTCTACTGGTTGCATGGAGGGCGTATTCCGCTCTCATGTCCCACACTCTGCTCTTGTGCCCAAATCTTGTGGCTCAGCTTGGAACTTCATGTCCTGTGGGGGACCGATGAGAGTGTGCCTTTTTATGTCACCTGTAGTTCTGGATTCCTCAGGTGGAGATGGTTCAGCTCTGCTTCTCTGTCTGTTCGATGGAGGAGGAGGAGTCTTCCGTGGTGAGGTCTTTTGTCTGCTTGGACGATGGGGTCATAGCGGTCTGACAGGCGGATAGATAGAGAGAGAGAGAGATCTCAGGAGGCATTACGTATAGTTAAATTCTAACACACCGAGGTAAAATAAATCCAACCTTTTCCACTCTATTTTCCTAATCTTACTATCTATCTATCTTAGTTGTTAAATGTCATCTAAACACAATTCATGTCTACTAATAATTTTACCATATCCCTAAACATTGCTTTCACCCACTGTAACATGTTTACTCCAATTAACTCTTTCAGGAAACCATTTTATCTTCTATACATTTAAATACCTACATGTTTCAAGCACCACATATTTCACACACTATGAAAGAATGTCTCCATATTTTCTCCATCACTTTAATCCCACTGTTATTTAGAACCTTAGTAACTTTTGTGACTGAACATATCTGCAATGTCGCTACTATCTGCTGGGGAATCTTGTTCATAGAGTTTGTACATACAAAGCTGTACTTGTGGGTTCGTAGCCTGTGTCTAACAATCATTTTCAATAATTGTGCTCAGATAGGTCACCGGTCGGTTGTTCATAGTCTTAACAGGGGGTGTTTCTGGTACAGACTAAAACATGGATCCAGTGTATTTAGAGATTCCCCTAATCTGTAAATCCCCATCACTTACATATCCCGATCAGTTAAACCCATCTCATCATTTGATACAAGAACTGCATATAGGGGGGGTGAATCATCTTGATTATAACCGCCTCACCTTTGGGAATGAGTATTTCTAACTCCTCCTCTTGTTGTTCAGCTGATCTTTTGGCTCTGGGGATAAGTGAAAGTCTCTGAAACACAGCTGGAGTCTTGTTAGTGATGTGGGCATTCTTTATGAGTGAACGAATGGTTCCATGTTTTACTTGATATTGTACTCCCCTTCCAACCAGAAAGGTGCCAAGTGTAATGAGCACAATCAACAATGCTATTCTGACTCTTATCCCTAGGGGACCCCACAATTGGTTTGGCTTTGTTCTTGTAATCATCTCTATTTTATCCCTGGTTGTGTCCGTTACAGAATTTAAATAATGAGTACAAAAATAATATATACAAAAAATTGGACTCTTTTTCAGATGTAAAACAAAAAATAGGTTTTCACATTAATGTACAATCTATAAAAATCTATAGACAATTTGTCTTTTGAGCTGTTTCTATCTTTATCTTATTTCTATTTATTGTTTTGTTCCAGCTCTGCCAAATCAGTCCTAACTCCCAATAATGTTCTTGAAGTTGCCAGTGAAGGGTGACAATGTGTGAGGTGGTGTCAATTTGCTCCTTTTTCTTTACCTTTAAACCGGAGTGTGTGTGAAGTTTGTTACAACTTTTCACGCTTCCGTCCACCGGGGAAGAGCCCACTGTCTTTTGTGAACTTTCACCCTCACCCATTCACCTGGCCGAACAGGAGTCTCTTCTGGTATCTCGTCTGGTGTCTCTGTAGTTTTCCTAGCCTGTGTAGACAAAACTTGCATAATATTACTCAGAGTTCTGACATATTCATTCACTTCTATTTGTCTAATATCTAAAACTGGACCACTCCCTCCTTGGAGAAGGCCCAAGCTTCGGCATACCTCTTGTTGTTATGAGACCTATTGTTAACTATATGTTATTATTTATTAACTACGTCACTGAAATCAACATATCTGTATAATCATGACACTCCCTCCTTTGAGCATAACATGCTCAATTAATATTGCAATGATTACCCTATTATGAACAGGACATGTAAAACACATAACGTTGGATTAAATCAATTATTACTTCTCCGTGTACCCACAAGGCGTACAAAAATATCGTATGATGTATGGTTTTCTGAGGGCATAAATGCATATTCACAAAAGATTTGCCATTAGCACTTCTAATAGTTTACTTGTTTCAATAATGGCTTTTGTCATGGTATTATGCATTTGTTGCTACGAAAAACAATACCCCTGGTGTCGCTAATGCGTCTCAATAACTCTAGGATTAGAGGATTGGTTGACACTGTTGAACTAACATATGATAAAATAATATTTCTCCAAACTGGAGGGAAAATATGAACTATTCTCACAGAGAGTGACCTGCATGAAGGGCTGGTGCCCCTCACTCAAAATGAGATATTGCCTTACGCACTACATTATAAATCAGTACAGTTACTCAAGAATAAATAAATAAAAACTGATTCTTGAAACTTTTCTAAAAACCCTACAACTTCTTCATCCAAGATCTCAATCAGTGTTATGTTATTTAATCTGCCGCTCATGCCTTAAAACAGATAGTTCAGACCGATTATAAAATTGTGTTTATGAGAAAAATCTAATCTGACTCCATAAATCACATAATTTGTTTGATTAAAAACTGCACTTCTGGCTAAGAATAAATGAAGTTCCCCTTTAAACACAGCCCCGGTCTTCTGACGGGGTCTATCTATGTACTGGCTGGAAAATGTTGGGCCAGTCTCTGTCGCTCCGTCACAGTTCTCCCGCTAACAGTCACTCTCTAGTTCAGCTGGGTTCTTGTTGACTTCTTCACTGGTTTGAGACAAGCGACCCTATCGGAACACCTCCCTTTGTAGCCAGACTTCACCACAGCAGAATCGAGTTTCTGTTTTCAGGTCTGGACAGCTTCACGTCAGGTGTATCGCCGCCCCTTGCATATTTTGGGTCGAAGCCCGTCTTCTTGACCTCACTAGCTGTGTGGACACAATAGTTTTCTGTGTGGGGGAACAACATCACTCGTAATGTATTTTCCTTCTCATAATTACAAAAACAGTCTACTAAATGTTCTACTATGTCTTAATCTTCTACTACTCTGTGGATGCTTTATGTGTAAATGCAATATTATACTCACTATCTTTTAGATAACATTCAACCTCTCCCTCCTGTGGCGACATATGTGGCTCTATGTAGCTGGATTTCAAAATACTCTAGTGCTGAAGATGCATCACCTGATGGTCTGGTCCTCTAAGCTTCCTCATTGTTGTGGTTGATACCAGGCTGTCAGTGGCATTTGGTTCATGTTTGGAAATCCTGTACGTCTTTGACATCTCTGGGACCCCCTGCCTCCGTCGTCATCATGGAAACTGCATGGTGGGCCGTTATTTGTTGTTGTGGACAATCTCTAGCCCAATGGCCCAGCTGATTGCATATGTTGCATCCCTCGAACCGGATAACTTTTCCTCTGCCTCTGCCTCCTCGGAAACCTCCTGGTTGTTGGTCCTCCATCTGATTCTCTGGCACTATCTGAGATTCAACTGTTTGAGATGTCTGCCCTGCATTCTCTGGTTCTTCCTGAGCTTGAATTGTTGGAGGAATCTGCCCTGCCTTCTCTGATGTAGCTGCCATTTGCCTTGCCGCTTTCTTGTTTTTATTAGCTTCGGTATCTTTCTCAGCTATTTGTATCTTCAAGAGTCTTAGTTGTAATGTTTTAATTTCTTCGTCTTTTTCCCTCTGGGTTGCTTGGTATTTCATATCGTGGTAAATGAGATGTTGTCTCCATTCTTCAATGGGTATAGCGTCTAATGCCACCACATCTCCCAGGCTTGCCTGCACTGATTGGGGAAGGGCGTTAATGACCGCGTTCTTCCACAGCATTACGACAGATGGTGAAACTTCATGTCGTTCTCCAGTGCAGTCCTCCCACACTCCTTCACATCTCTTCAGGAAGGCATACATGTCTTCCCCCGGTTCTTTTCTCAGGCTGTTGAGGGCATGTAAACTCCGTGTTGTTGGGTAGATTTGACGAATGGCAGCCCAATACCTCGACCTGACTTTGTTGAAGGAAATGTAATCTGGAGAGTTGGTGCATTTGGCCTTGGAATCTATTGCTCTTACTTCAAGTCGTCCTTCAATCCGTCCGAGCAGGGCCCTCATGTCTCCCAAGCACAGGTGGTCTTGGGCTGTGTATCTCTCCAGATCATTCACCCACTTCTGACCTTCTTTCGTGAGTGGAGGTAGCTTTGACACTAATGCTTCCATGTCCCTGTGAGTCCATGGTTGGTATTGAAATCCTCCTCTTCCAGCCGCTATCAATGGCATGGAGGTATATGCACTGGTTCTTCGTTCTTCTTGTTCTTTCCGTTGTCTATCTGCCATCATGTCCTGGAATCTTACATCTTCTTGTCGTCTTTCCGCCAGAAGTTGTTGGTATTTATCTTCCTCCCTTTGTCTTTCTGCAACAATATCATTATGGGCTTCAACTGACTTTCGTCTCTCTTCAATAATGTCATTATGGGCTTCAACTGGCTTTCGTCTCTCTTCAATAATGTCATTATGTGCTTCATCTGCTTTTCGTCTCTCTTCCATTCCTCTGTTGGTCTCCTCTTCCATTCTTCTGCTGAGTTCTACCACATGTAAGCTGTTTGTCAATCCATGGCTGGCATCTTCCAGATGGAGTACCAGACTTGCAACCATAACTTTTCTTTTTTCAGCTCTGTTCATATTTATGTTTTCAGGTCCATACCAAGAGGGTTGTCCGGCTTTGATCCATGCTTTTTCCTGTTGTAGGTATTCAGCATTCTCATGTTCAACTACAGCTTTTCTATGGGCTTTCGTTGGTGCTGGTTGATCATCAGCTGGATACAGTCCTCTCGTTTGCCATTGTTCCAACAGTTTCTCCATGTGATTCCATGTATTTTGTCTAAGATTTGGAGCTGTTATAGCATCTGATCTGATTTGTATCCTTCCCTTGATATCTGCTGTTGAGCCTGGCTCTGCCTCTAGTCTCAACTTAGTTTGTTTTGGTGACATGTTCTCTAATTATTTATTAACTTATCAAAGATGAAGCACTAATCTTCTGACTAACACCTTCGTTGGTGTTCGTCCGAACTTTAAATATATATTTTTTTTTTTAAGTTGCTCAAGGTTTTATTAATTCTTTTTTTTTTTTAAGTTATAGATTTTTTTTTTTTTTTTAAGATTTAGGTAAGATATTAATAAAGTTAATTAATATATAAAAATTATGCAAAATTAAAATATGAAATGTTAAAATAAAGTTGTAGCGTGTATGGTTTTGACTTTGAAATATTAATATTGGTTCAAATCCAAATATCCTGTGTACAGTGCATACTGAAGTGTATGAAATTATGCTAATGTCACTTCTTGAGTTAGCTTCAATAAATTGGTGTTTGAAAAAGTATTATGTAAAGTTTCTTATCTTATAATTAGAAACCACTTGCAATTCTATCTTGGCGATCAAGCATGTGTTTATTTATAACACTTAAAATTATACTTCACAATGTTATGGTGTTTCTTCTATTTGTGTAATAATTCTGTACTACCACCAGAGTGCGCTATTTTAATTTCCAGCTCAATCCACTAGGGAATAGCTGTTGCAAAACTGACTTGTTTTTAACAAGGAGAAATTTATTTTCCTTAAAAATATCTTTAAAATAGGAAGAACATTACACTATGGTTAAACAACACAGCACATAACTGCCAAAACACATTTGTGACCTGCTCTATCGAAATCAGTCGCATTGACCCGAAGACACATTTTGAGTTGTATACACTGCTGGAAAGAGGATATTCCTAGCTTTCTAATGATATCAGGATTGTTTTTGTACTCCAAATATTAAGCGAAATATGTCACATTATATAATGACTGTCACCGAGTCATCATTTTGAGAAAAAGGCCTTCAAAGTTTTCTCTTCTCTGGATTCCATCGATCTGATTATTAGCGGAGCAAATGATCAAAATACTACGGAGGGAAGATATTTTCGTTTGGATTGCTGGTCTGGGAGAAGCTCGCGAGTGTGTGTGTGTGTAAACGTGTGTGTGTTTATGTAATTTTGCGTTTGTGTGTATTACGTTTGTTTCCCGGGGGAAACCCTCACGAGAAACACCGGCTGTTGTTATGCCTGCTGTGACGTTAAGTTACTCCGTTCTCCGTTTGTAATTATGCCGTTACAAGCTTCAAAGTTGTATTTATCATCTGAATTTGCCGAAACAAGTTTAATATTCTGAAAACCAAGACTTTGTTTAATTGAAATCAGATGAAAACAAACTGTAACGGACCCTGCCGTGTTATTTATGATTACTCTACGCTTACATTCATAATGTCAGCCGGAGGGAGGGGGAGCGGCGCTGCGGGAGAGCAGATTGCCTTTCATCTTCCCTTTACAAGCTTAAAGAATGTATTTATCGTGTGAGTTTGGAAATAAAAGTTTCATATTCTGAAAGCCAAGACTTTGTTTGTTTAAAATCCTACAAAACACCCGAACCCCGAAAAAATAGTTTTTTATGCAAATCCACGTTTATTTTGAAATGAGCCCTTGCGACTTCCGACTGATTTCGATAGAGCGGGTCACATTTGCAAACAAAAATATTCACAAAACCGCCAATACACACTTGCAAACAAGAATATTCACAAAACCGCCAATACACACTTGCAACCAAGAATATCCCAAAACCAGCCAATACACTTTTACCAGCAGAAGTACTTCCAATAGTTCTAACTCTGACAAGAAGTATGATGTTCTTTACAAGATGGAATGCCTAGCCTCAGTGTGTTAAAGCAAACAGAGTACTTCAATTAGCATTTCATGAAATGGCGACTGCCGTGTGGTTCACTGTGAACATGAGATCAAGACAAGATGACAACTGGTTTTCCAACCTTTGACCTGAAGAACAAAGGGATTTGAAAAACACCTCGTGGCTCTCACAGTGGAGTTGAAATAATGGCGGGGTGATATTTTGTCTAGTAAATTCAACACACAACACTGTAGTTTAAAATAACATTTCTATTTAGTTTACAATGATAAATGGGCCTCATACCCTTACGTCATAGCCCTCTACCCATGTACGTAAATGTTTGGACTTTAAGAGCCAGTATGGTCATCTCTTCTGTTTAAACACGCTATTATGGGACAAAATGGGACACTATCCAAACACAATCAGAAGAATATCGTCTATCTAATGCACGAATGTCGCACTTCTCGTCGTAATCCACATGCAATGTCTTTTTGAAAACAGAAAAAAGTAACCACTGAAAGCTTCAAACTCCTCAGGCCTTTCCCTTGAAAAAGGACTTTTTTAAAACAGCCTCACACTGTTGTTAACAAAAACACTCACTCCAATAACCTTAGCTTCCAACTTTGGCTGTGTCTTTGCCTCAAGCAGTCCCGACTGCTTAATGGCCTAAAACCATTCACGTTAACTTAAAACGTAACAAAAGACACCTATTGAAGTGATTGGCCTCTAGCCGACATGTAATAACAGACAAACGAATAGCATGCAGGGTTAAATAGAACAAAATAAATTGAACTCACCCTGCCTGTGACAAAGCAACGCCACGTGTGGTAGGATACCAATGTTTATCAATTTAGGCTTGTTTTAACTTAAATTTAGGCAGTCTTTCTCAGGAGTCCAACTTACCAGACAGACACACACTCCTATTGTTCACTATGTAATCTATTGAAGATTTTGAATAAACAGGTACTTCTTTACCTTTCTGTATGGGCCCGAGTGTATGTCTGCCAGCATTGTTCAAGCTCCTTTGAAATTGCAACTGCTCTCCCGGTGGAACGAGATCACGTCGGCCGGGTCGCCAATTGTTAAATATGTTCGTTATTCTCGCGTCCAGGAGAGAAGCTTTAAAATGAGACTAAATGGAGTCTCTGAAAAGAGTCAAATGGGATACTTTAATTAATAAAGGCGCGGTAGCGTTACAGACAGAATATTGTTCAGGCAGAAAACAGCTGTGATCCGGCTCTCATGAGCAAGAGAAGAGAGCGAATCCCTCGTCTGGTGCTGTTATATATATATCCTCTGCTGGCTCCTCCCCGCTAGCCGGCTCGCCTCGTCTCTAATGTCCGTTGTTGCATTTAAACAGAGGATTGGTACTTTTCACATTCAATATATGCTTAGCACGCCTTTTCTCCTCATCTTCTCTTTCATCACTTTTCATGTAACACATTCTAAACGCTGTAATCAATACTCTAAAAAATACAGAAAATACTTCACGGCTGGTTTGGTTTCCGGTCATTCCGGATGTTGTCACATGCTACTCTCGTCTGTAAACAATAATGTATTCAAATAAACTGTACCTTCATTTAATATTCAGCATGGTAGTATCTCGACATCTATAGTTGTAGTGTTAAATCAGTAGGTTTCGGTTTGCACCACTCCATTTCATTTCGCTACTAAATTCACCTCTTTAGGAAATCGTATATTAGCCACATGCTAAATGCTAACCGGAGATGAAGGATTTTCAGAATAAAAGCTTAACTGGTTGTGCATGAGAATTTCAGTTTTTTTCAGTATAAAACAGCGTTTAAACTGACGGTATGTTTAAGCTACATTATACCATCAAAACATTGATTTTAATTTCTAACACTATCCTAGTGGTCGGACATCCGATGCTGGAGTGCCTAAAATAGGGATGCGACGGGCAGCGTGGTGGTTAGAGGCCACGTTGTAAATTCCCCCCTAAGCAGATTACGTTTATCTTGCGTGTAGATTCTGGGGGTTATTGAAGTCCTAAAAAGATTGGACGGACGTTCACCGGAGCCTTATCAGCACCGGAGTTCGGTATCGGAGACGGCCTAGGTATTAACATTGGTTGTATCGAAGATAGATTCCTTTTCAGTGTATCATGCGAATGCATCTTAAGATGGTGATAAAGGTTAACAATACACCTAAAGAAAAGCATGTTGTCAATATAACAATATCATATATATCATAAATTAGCTTATTCTAACATTGAAGATGTAAGGGAAACTTCTGCAGCAATGGAGAGTCAGGACTCAGAGAGACACGAGGAGAGTTGGAGCTTTGATGTCAAACACTGATATTTATTACAAGTATACGGCCAGAGAAATTCACATCACAAGTCACAGCAGCCAGAGATTCTGACTGCCCTGGTGGGTTGCCATGTCAAATCTGCCCAGCCTATCTCTCGATAGACCTTTTAACTAGTTCAGAGAGAGTAAACAACATATTTGGGGAGATAGACTGAACAGCTGGGCACCCTGAATCACTTGCGTCTGACCCTTAATGGCCTTGAAGCCAGCGTTCCCACAGCCGTAAACCATTTTGTTACCGAGAGTTGAATTGGTTTATCAAGACAGCTGGAGCCTCCCATTCCTTAAGAGAGATAAAAGAGCCAGGGTTGGTCGTAAATGTCAAAACACAGAAAAGGTTAAATATCTAGGAGTAAAGACAGAATTATTCCCTCACAGATCCTCTCTTTTTATCATTTATGATAACCTTAAAACATTAGTCTAATAATAATTTGGTCAATACTTAAATCAATAAGCGTCTTCAGATTTGAGTGTGGTCTTACACAACATAAATTACATCACAAAGTAGAATAAGATTGATACAGACAACCATAATAGAAAAATTCTCTCTCATCAATGTTTTGTATCATCTTTTGTCAAAAGCACAATAATGAACACACAGATGCATAATAGAAAAAAACACCTACTTAAAAAAAATATGTTTTAACAATTAACCATTAGTTAATCTCACTTATCAAACTATAAAATCAAAACCAGCTTGCAGTTTAAAGATTTACTTCAAGGCAATCACTAGACAAAAGCATTTTTAAACTCAGGATCATAAGCGATCCAGCTAAGGTATAAAATTCACAGTTGTGATTTAGATCAATCTGTAATCTGCAAAATTGCAGTGTCTTCAATTTTAGGATTGCTTTACGTCTACTTCATTACATATTAAATCGAATGACTATGGCATGATAACATAATTACATTACTTCAACTATCAATCATTATGTCATTTCAAAATCTGAAGGGAAAATCAAACAATTCTCAAAATGTTTAACAATCTGAAAAGGAAACGTTAGGCAAATATTCAAAGACTTTTGTAAAAACCTGGAAAGGAAGGATTAAACATTCTTAAAACTTGAAACAACATTTTAGGTCTTTCTGTGCATGAGTAATACATTAAAGAGTAGTGTTGTTAAGCCTGATTGCTGGACAATTAAGGATATTAACATTATCTGTTATAATATTAGAAATATCTTATTATTCAATACCTTATAATCTCAAAATATCAATTAATTTATTTTGTTTAGTGTGAAAGTGTAATCTTATCTGACAAAATATATCTATCACCACTATTTAACACATGTCTGGTCATTGGAAATATAAAAACAATCATTAATTGTACATCTGTAAACATCTGGTCATTCAATTCAAATGTTATCTTTGTACGAGAGCTGGAAGAACATGTCCTCCTGACTCGTTCTCCTCCTCTCTTTATGACACAGAGTGTCTGGTGTGTAAAGGCATCCTGATACTGTAGATTAGCACTGAGGTGCTTATTGGCTCAAACTCTTCTTCATCAGAGCGCCATATTTCAACCCCCCCAATTGCTCTGCTTTTCTGTGGCTCATTCAGTGAGCACTGTAGCTGATCCCTCCAGTGAAATGGGGGCTCATCTGCCTGCATTCCTTCTGCTATCTGCTTGAGAGCAGTGCAACTGCGTATTCCATGTGGCGCATCTAGGTGTCGTGCCCCTGAGATGGGAGAGGTTAGGAAGACATCAAACTCCTCCAAGAAACATGGAACCTTGTATTATAGAAGCCTCTGAAACCCTCGCTCGTCCTGCAGGGTTGTCTGCTTGAGCCCACCGAGCAGAAAGATGAAGAAGCATCCCATCTCCTCAGAAAGTTGAAGTTTAGAATCCTCCCATCTCGAACGACCTCGTGCTTCCTTAACACTTGATAGGGATGTTTTCCTGAGTGCAGACAACTCAAGGCAATGGATTAGCACATTATCATTTAATTACAAAAATAGGATAGGCCCCTCAGAATTATTTGGGAACCTTCCTGAGACATGCACATGCATGAATGTAAGGTTTGTGTTAGTCATTTAAAATGCAAGAATCATATCAGTCCAAAAAAGAGACATTTTATTTTAAAGTTAAAGGTGAGCTAGTCCCTGTGGATATAACCCCTTCTCAATGATTCTAAATGTTATATTAATTCACCATTTACCTTTTGATAAAATATTAGTTTAGAAATACATTTTCTCTTCCATAAAACATAGGTTTGAGAAATAAATGTTCCAATATAAAAGCAATTACTCAATATAATTGACTCTGCCCTCCCTTTTCTTACATATGTCACATATGAAATAATAACTCAGGAGTCCATCTAAGCATGGTGTAGTTTATAATCTATTAATCGAGAATACTCAGTATCAGTATGCAACTCGCAAATATCTCATCTCTCTTCCTCATCTCTCTCTATTCTCTCTTCTGTTACATATGAAATAATAATTTAGGAGTCCATGTAAGCATGGTATAGATTATAATCCATTACTCGAGAAGACTCAGTATCACCTGTGTGCAGCTTACAAAAAACAATTGTGAGAAACATATATTATGCAGGAAATGCACACCTTTGTTGAAGAACAAATCATATCCGATGCAGGAGGAAAAGCTTCATCCCCCTTAACATCTGAGTCACTACTGATGGCATAGCATGAATGATTGTGGGCGTCTGAGGGTGTCATTACTGAGAAATGTCAAACAGATTCAAAACCTTACATTTGAAAACAGGTTTGCATTCCTCCACTTAACGTGACGTTATCATTGGAAACAATAAAAACTAATTGTTTTGACCTAGAATCTATAAATTGAATTGTTAGAGCAGAACAGAATGGTCGTATTGTAGCCTGATATCCGTGTAGCCTTTAGTTTTACCAGGTGGAAACATCGTCCATATAATGTGAATACATACATAATTAGACAGTAAGAGGCCCCTGACATTAGGCCTATTCGAAAATAGTAGGGGCTTTTAACAGCTTGCAAACCTACAGGCATCCCCTGTATAGCAGTATGAATAGCCTTAAAAAAACAACCCACCCTGTGGTAACGAGAGTCATGTATCTGAACCAAATGCCCTAAGTGAAGCCGTTAGTCTCATCTGACTGACCCAAGGGTTGGTGCTGGTGTGACAGGGAGGCTTCCAAGTGTTCAAAGCAGAGGTCAAGCTTTCAGTTTATGACTCGGTGGGGGGAGCAGACCCATGTGAGACAGTATCAACGGCTGTAATGTTCAGTTTGAGGAGTGTCTCTCTCTCTGGGAGCAGGAAATGGTGTCCATTCTCGGACCAGACCATTAATGTCATGTAGAGCAGCCATAGCATCTCTGCACTCAGCCGGACTTTAGCAGGGTAGAACTGGGTGACTTTTAGTGAAGCCGTCCAAGGCCATAGACAAAATGGAACCACGTACTAACACAAGGGACACAAGGTCATCAATGTCTCTCTTTACCTTTGGCCTAATCATAAAACAAATTAGTGGGGAAAATGTGGAACACATCATCATGTGAAATGTTGAGTTAATTTAAATAATTACTTATGGGTTGAAATCAAATTAACATTAACATTAGAACTAAAGTCAGTCAGAATTGGACTTGCACGGATCCGAATCTAAGCAATACACCACCTTCCCAGCTCTGTAATGAAAAGGATAACAAGATTAGGTACATTACAGGAGCGTTAAAACACCCAAACATGCACACGTATCTTATTCTAGTAGAGATTAGAGGACAAGGTCTCATGTTGTGAACAAAATTATCAAGTCAAAGCTTCAGTATTTTATCTTATGTACCTAGTGCTGTGTACCTGGACTCACATTCAGGTTCAGGTCCGGACTCAAGTCCAGAGGTTCAGGTTCAGGTCCGGACTTATAAGTCCGGACTTGTGTCAAGTTGTGTGAGTAACTACAGTGAACTTATTGTGAGCTAATTATCAATTGAAAATAAACTCATAATCAACTCAAATTCAAACTCGTCAGGTTTATTGTGCCCCCTTCCAACTTGTGTCTACACCATGTCTTTTCTAGAACTCTACATGTGTTATTAACTACACAACACAACTACATACATAGTGATGTACATACAAGACTCAATATGCAAGATTACAAGTCTATGTGTTCTTGTTCAAGAACAACAGCATATTGACATTGTCTGGGTGAAGTGTTGCTCTTTCGGCAGACACTATATCACCATACATACAAAGGAGTTAGCTTAGCTACACTACCAAATATGGCAACCAGCATCCCACGCTGTCAGTGTCCACTATGTCTAAGCCAGCTTCCCTTGACGTCACACAGATCTCGCGAGCAGTTGCGATATTTTGCGAGACTTCGTGAGCTCAGTAATGGCCGCCATATCAGAAGCCAAAACAATGTTTTTCGTCTTTTCTCAGCGCAAATTTCTCGATCTATGGAAGGTTTTAGATGGTTTAGAACACAAAGGAGAATATACGTAAGTACCGGTTCCTGACGTTCCGGTTTTAACCGGACTTGAACCGAAACTTTTTACAAGTCCAGTACCGGTTCGGCGTACCGGTACGCAGCACTATATGTACCATATTTAATGTTGAATTACTAATAACTCTAAAGAAGGCAACAAAGACATTTGACATTTACCTTTAGCTGGGTTCAATACTTTCTTTATGGTATTTAAATTGGGCCAAGTAGAACCTTTCCATGGATTTGGCTTGCAACACAAAGTGATACTGATCTCTGTCTGTTGGATTTGGAAGTCTCATGATTTATTGTGTGAGCTTGTGAAGGAGAGGCCCCGGGAAAACAACATCTATCTTGGAACTGCAATTACTGATCTTAAAGAGATTGCAACATTATACTCCTTAAAAATTACTCAATTCATTTAACACATTTATTATGCACACGATAAAAACCTCAACAAATATATTGATCCTGGCTTAACCAGTGACCTTTACTCTGTTGCTCATAAGCTCGGTTTCAGAAAACCTGTCAGTAGTTTAACAACTACTATAATTTTAGTAATGTCTATGGAGACTAATTGGTTGATACGAGAAATAATTTGAAACAGTTTAATAAAGAATGTTAAACTATATGTAAAACTGTAATTGAACTTCAACTTATATTAATTATCTGATTACAGTAACCAGTTGGAATAGATAATCAACAAAGTTTCCATTTTACAGCAACAGCGCAAAAGGTTTCAATAATAATTAGTATTATGTCTGAGTCTAGTTCTGTCTTATCTGCTTTGTTTCGGAATGTGTTCAATACATTACGTTTTTTTATTCATTATTACCATACAATACATAGATTAAGAATAAATGATCAGGTTTCACAACCCTGATCTCCTCAGGCAGGTCTTTACGACCAGCAGTGATGCCTCTGAGGGTCTCGGGGCACAGGACGGGGCATAGGGTTTATACAAGGTCACAAAGATATCTTAACATACCAGCAATACAATTTAAAATGTATTCTTAAAGCAATATCATCTTATTTTCTTCTTACACTGACAGCGCACACCCTGAACAGTGTATTTAATGTTTACATTTTCCCTGCACACTCAGAGGCAGGACATAAAAATACTCTTTTGCTATTTATTTTCATTTTGCAGCACATTTATACTACCAGAATTTTTGCTTTACATCTTTATATTATTTGTTTTTCTCAAATAATGTACTTTTGGTGAGATAACTAAAGTTTAGTTTATTTTTCCCTGGCTATGGACTGATTCATTATTAATTTTTACAAAACATACACAAGACGGCGAGTAGACAAACCAATATAGACCCCCCATACAAACAATTAGACAAACAAACATGAACTCGCAATAAACACGCGCGACAGCAAAGTTCATCCAGCTCAATTTAGTCCGAATTAAGAGGTTTCAGAGGGGGTAGGGAATTATAGATGGGGCGCCTTTACTTGCGCGTCCACCCTTGTATACAAGTCCTAGATTGTGCCTGAAGACCGTCCAAAAGCGATAACTAGCTTATTCTCTTGCGACACCACTACTCTATTCTAGTGGCGCCATGCCCCCCCGACCTAGAGAACATAGACTTTTTTCCGCTACCCTTTCTCTCCAACAACAGCACAGTTAACTGTAGTCCTACACGACCAGCCTATACACCCGCCATCGAGTTCATCACAGCGATGAAACACATTTTTGTTCTACACTTGCTTGCCACTGCACACCCGTGATCAATTAGCCTATAATTGTATGTATGCACCCCGGACCGGCACCAGTTCCTCCAGCATAAAATATAGGGAACGCTCCTCCAGCAATTGTAGGGAACGTTCCTCTAGCAAGATAGGGAGCTGTGGCGCATCGGGTGATGCATGTACCTCGCGCTGCCCCGGCCTTGCCAGCAATGTAGAAGGCGGTCACAAAGTGCTTTTAGACCATCTCGTTTTTAATAGAGACGGTGGTGGTGTGAGTTAAAGATATAGACAAAAAGCTGTGACTTTCTCCCTCTCAGCTGTACGGCTCCAGCCACCCAAACACGGGGGGGATATTTACACACACACCCGCGGCTGCTGCTGGAGCCGTGCTCACAGAGACGATGGGGGGAAATATCTCGGGCTGCTTATTTAACTGCTGTGTTGGCCGCTGAAACCCCCAGAATTCGGCGATTCGTTCAATACAAATCTTTACATTGCTTTCATACAGAAGCTCCAATTTACTGATGTATTTCTTTAAGGTTTCTCCGAACATGAGCTGTGCATGCTTGTATGGTACTTTCGTCCCGAGCAGCATACACAGAGAAATTCAGTCAGGACCAAAGTCCCCAGGCACTGATACCCTGGGTTTATTATCCCCAAATGTTAATTACCCTAAAAACGAAACACAACCGCTCAGTTTCACAGGTAATTTTAGGATACCGTCAATCACAGATTCTGGTAAGGCAATGTCCAAATGTGGATTTTAAATTACACTTACCAGTTCTGAAGATGTATTGGTATCCTGCCGACAACGCCAATTTGTAAGGGAAACTTCTGCAGCAATGGAGAGTCAGGACTCAGAGAGACACGAGGAGAGTTGGAGCTTTGATGTCAAACACTAATATTTATTACAAGTATACGGCCGGAGAAATTCACATCACAAGTCACAGCAGCCAGAGATTCTGACTGCCCTGGTGGGTTGCCATGTCAAATCTGCCCAGCCTATCTCTCGATAGACCTTTTACCTAGTTCAGAGAGAGTAAACAACATATTTGGGGAGATAGACTGAACAGCTGGGCACCCTGAATCACTTGCGTCTGACCCTTAATGGCCTTGAAGCCAGCGTTCCCACAGCCGTAAACCATTTTGTTACCGAGAGTTGAACTGGTTTATCAAGATAGCTGGAGCCTCCCATTCCTTAAGAGAGATAACAGAGCCAGGGTTGGTCGTAAATGTCAACACACAGAAAAGGTTAAATATCTAGGAGTAAAGACAGAATGATTCCCTCACAGAAGAAAATGCTTCTCCTACATAATTCACAATATCTACAGCAGGGTTTCCGCCAGGGGGGCGTCTTGCCGTCATTTGACGCCCTTATTCGGCTCGGGACGCCCTGAAAGCGAACCGAGCGCGTCCAAAAATATTAATAATTTCGAGAGAAGATGGAGAGTTTTTATCGCTGAAATTACGAAAAGGAAAAAGGACAAGGACATCCCTCTGTTGGAGGGGCGAAGGAGTCAGGTGGGATTATTTTCGGAGTATTGAAGATCGTTTCCCCGACATTGAAGGTGCCTGCTACAGGACAACACGGAACGTGCATGATTTGGACGCGATGAGCGGTGCTAGTGGAGCACGCGCGTGAGCTGCGAGCACCAGAGCCTCGCAGCAGCAAAACTGAGGCTCCTTAGTAAACTGTGGTAACATGAAGAGCCGTTTGGGAGCCGAAATAGCTGGCGCTATTATAGCCCCCCCCCCCTACAAATAAATTGCTTTTCAATGTCGCAATGAGATGAACTCTTAGTGAAAGGTAAAGGCAAATCTCAGAGGAGGCTTTCAGATGCTCTTATTGCCAATCGAGTTGTATAACCAGGGAAAAATTAGGCTGTTATGTAAAAGCAGAGCCAGTTTTCCTTGTGGGAAATTAAGGTGTTATTCCTATTTCCCTTTTGGAAACCGATGATTTTCTTGCAAAAAGCTCTAGATTGTTAGTGCGGTCACTGCCCGTGGAGACTTTAATGCTGTGAAAGCCTCCAAGAGGGCCTTGGCTCTGCGCTGTAATACCCTTTTAAGAGCTCTCTGTATTCAGCTGGGCATATCAAGGACAGATGCAGGGAAAACATTCCTTTAAACTCTTGTAAACATCTGCACGCCAATATATGATATGACAGATACAAATTCCCATAATACATCATAAAAATCTCGCTCGGGGAGTTACGAATTACATGTAATGGGATTACAGGATACAAAAAAGGTAACTATATTCCCCTACAGTTACATAAACATTAACATTGAGCACATCACACATGCATACACACACTAATCCATGATAGAACAGATGCAAACCCTCCCAACAGATTGTATTGAGATGGTGATGGATAAGCAGTGGTTTGTTCTCCCATGCTGGCACTGTAATGTACCTCCTCCCCACCCCTCTCTTATTTGTCTGTGTCTTCGAGCCTCTACTTCTCTCTACCCCACCCTTTTCGTCTCCCTCTCTGTCTTTACCACCATCCATCTCTCTGTCTACCTTCTACATATCGCTGGGAACAGGCTGCAGAGTGACACTGCCCCCTATTTGTCATGTATGGAAAACATTTATTCCCCCCCCTCTCTGTCTGACTCTCTTTCATTATCGCATCACTTCACAAGCCAGCACATTGTCCTCTCTCTTATTCTCCATCCCTCCTATGTGGATCACTCTGTTCTCACTCTTTCATTCCATCATCCCTTTCTGCGCCTTTACTATACCTGTATATCTATCTAGCTATCAATTTATCTGTTGGTTTCTTCTAAAAAAACAAGTTTACTGATCACTGATGTCATAATACCAGATTTCCGCTACACATTTATCTTGGACCAAAGGAATTAAAATGTCAATGTTATTGCATTTTATGTCTACATCTAATTAAAAAAAATGTCAATGTTATCAGTCAAATTCTTCTTAACTTTGGCTTTTGGGTGTTTTGACAGTTTTTTGGATTCAGGTAATACAATCAAAATAGAAGTGTAGGGAGGCTGAGAGATATTCAGTAATCACAATAAAAATACATTTATCGTCAATACCGGTATATTGCAAAAAACAAAAGTGACTATGAGTAAGCATGAGGAATAATGCCAAATGCCCAATAATGTGTTAATTTTGCCATTCACATGATATGCGGTAAAACGTCTCTGCACCGTCCTCTAACCTTCTTGACGTGCAAGGGATCAAATGGTTAATTCCTAACTCTAATATGGATTATGGTTGGTGGAGACCAAACAAGCATCATGCCAGGTGGAAAGACACATCACTCCA
Source organism: Notothenia rossii (assembly GCF_949606895.1). Classification (NCBI taxonomy): domain Eukaryota; kingdom Metazoa; phylum Chordata; class Actinopteri; order Perciformes; family Nototheniidae; genus Notothenia; species Notothenia rossii. Next base: position 57,471,167 of record NC_136905.1, on the reverse strand, counting down.
AATGAATGCTATCATTGATTTCTAAAATATGATATGTGTACTTCTGGGAGCTAACCTGCTAAACACAATGACTCTTTATCGCAAAATGTTAATGGTTTTTTCGCTGCCCTTGGGCAAAATAACACAGAAAACATACTCTTACTGATAGCATTACCACTGAATCGTTCCCATAGATGTTTAATTTATTCCTCCGCACCATGACGCAGAGGAAAATTGTCATGTAATCAATCAATCAATGTTTATTTATATAGCCCAATATCACCAATGTTACATTTGTCTCAGTGGACTTCACAGTTTGTACAGAATATCAGTATGACAATACGACACCCTCTGTCCTTAGACCCTCACATCGTACAAGGAAAAACTTCCAGAGAAAACCCACAGTTTAAAGGGAAAAAAGGGAGAAACCTCAGGGAGAGCAACAGAGGAGGGATCCCTCTCCCAGGACGGACAGACGTGCAATAGATGCCGTGTGTAAATTGAAAAGATAATACATTTGCAACATAGGTAGTCCAAATGTTTGGAAATGCATGTGTGTATAATAGGAAGATGAATCCACGAGTATATCCATCCAGGACTTATGATCCAGGACCACAGCCACGGCTCAAGATCCAGGACTCGCAATCCATGACACAGGACCGCAGGATCATCCATGACTCCGGATCCCGGCGTATATAGACACCAAAAAGAAAGACATTTTGGGAAGCTGGGTTAATCGGAACATGAGAGTACACAGGTATAGACAGAGAGAAGGAAGAAGTAAGATGTCCCCCGACAAACTAAGCCTATATCAGCAAAACTAGGGGCTGAATCTAATCAGCCCTAACTATAAGCTTTATCAAAAAGGAAGGTCTTAAGCGCACTCTTAAAAACGGATAGGGTGTCTGCCGTCCGAACACAAACTGGAAGCTGATTCCACAAAAGTGGAGCTTGATAAGAAAAGGCTCTGGCTCCCATTGTACTTTTAGAGACTCTAGGAACAACCAACAACCCTGCATTCTTGGAACGCAATGCCCTAGTACAGGGGTCTGCAACCTTTTTGACCAAAAGAGCCATTTTGCTCCTTTTTCTCAAAACATTTTTTGTCTGGAGCCGCAAAACATATTTCATAGTTTGATAGCTAATAAAGTTTTATTTATTGTTATATCAGACAAAAACTACAGTCTTTTTGCATTTATTAGGCTATTTATTACATTATATAAAACTGTTAACCTCTAATAAGAAACAAAGAACTCCTATAAGGAGAATTACAAATAATACACAGGCCTACTTTAAAATAAATTAAACACAGCACTTGGGGAGTCCTCTGCACATTTTAAGGAAAATAATAATAATTAAAATGGGCCCACTTTGAAATAAATAAAACATATAGCTGCACCCTAAAAAGAGTTAAAGGTAGGGTAGGTAAGAATGGAGAAACCAGCTCGAGTGCGCTAGAATTTGAAAATACACAACCGGAAAAAATAGGCCTCTTCCTTCAGACTTTCTTACAGAGTCCCTCCTCCAACACACACGAACGCGCATCATCAATGAGGCCACGAGATAAGTTTGTGCACAGACGGAAGTCTGACAGGTAGGTAGGCCATCCAGTTATTTTAGCCGGGTCGGCTAAAATGATCGGTCGTGATTTTTACAGCGCTACGGCTTCCAGAGATTAATTTTTGTATGTATTTATTGTCAAAGCATTTAATATATTCATTGCTATCGGGACGTTAAGAGCATTCCATGGAATATAACAAAAAGTGTTTTCTGAAATAAATGACATACCCCATTGAATTATGACTGAAGATTGTCAGCTGTCTTCCTCTCCCTTGTTGTTCCTCGATACGTAAAGGCTGCAGCACCGTTGACAACTTCTCTCTACATATCAAACATACCGGTAAGCCAGCATCATTTGCTGTGAAAGCATATAACTCTGTCCACACAGAATTAAATCCTGTGTTCCTCCGGTACTTTTCTTTGATGTATCCATAGTTCGCTCATCGAGCCGGGGGTCCCCGCGCGAGAGCCTCCAAGAAAAGGCGCTCGCGCGGGACCGTAGCAGGATGTGACGCATATTTTAGTTGACCTAATTAAAACCGTTTTGTTTTTTATTTATGTGTCACAGTATCACCTCGAAATACAAGATACAAAACATTTTCAACCGTGCAACAAAATATAAATAGTCCTACAAATACTTTTATTTTATATCCTTCTTATTTTTGTCTAAGCTCAAGGGAGCCAGAGCAGAGGGCTTAAATTGCCGCATGCGGCCCGTGGGCCGCGGGTTGCCGACCCCTGCCCTAGTAGGACAATAGGGTATAATGAGTTCTTTAAGGTAAGATGCCGCCTGCCCATTAAGGGCTTTGTAGACGAGAAGAATAATTTTAAATTCTATCCTGTGTTCTATAGGGAGCCAGTGTAAGGCAGCCAAAACAGGAGTAATGTGGTCCCTTTTCCTAACTCTGGTTAGTACACGAGCTGCAGCATTTTGAATCAGCTGAAGCGACTTGACTGACTTCTTGGTACACCCTGATAATAAGGAGTTACAATAATCCAGCCTTGAAGTAACAAATGCATGGACTAGTTTCTCTGCATCGTTTTGAGGCAAGATATGCCTGATTTTTGCAATGTTACGTAGATGGAAGTAGGCGGTCCTTGAAATTGATTTTATGTGGGCGTTAAAGGATAAATCCTGATCAAATATAACACCAAGATTCCTTACAGTCTCACTGGAGGCCAAATTAATGCCATCCATAGTTAATATATCTTTAGATAATTTGTTTCGTAGATTCTTCGGGCCAAGTACAATAACTTCAGTTTTGGTCGTGTTTAACATCAAAAAATGTAAGGTCATCCACGTTTTTAAGTCCTTGAGGCAGTCTTGAATTTTATTTAGATGATTAATTTCATCAGGCTTGATAGATAAATATAGTTGAGTATCATCCGCATAACAATGAAAGTTTACAGAATGATTCCTTATAATATTGTAACAACATATGTAACAACAGCACCTTCAAAACAAATGGTTTTAGTTCAAATCAAAGCAAAAAGCAGATGGAAAATGATTTTCTTTCGCACATGACAAGAGAATGATCAGGGTCAAAAGACTTGCGGGGTAGCTCAGAGAGGGATATATAATGTTCCAGGAAGAAATGAGTTTTTCACACAGACAGTTGAGTTCTGTGGGAATGTGGGAATGTAATTTCACCACCAAGGTGCCTGGAGGGAGCTGAGTGGTGCTGAAAGTGGAGTTACAGACTCATGTCTTCTGGGAGGGAAGAGCTAAGCACATGTCTAGCTATGCGGGATGCACCTCGCTTAGCAACGTGTCGCACGACCAAGGAATTTGATGCGAGCTGCCTCTGGGAGTTGAGAGTGACAATGATAAATCTTTAAAACTGCAGCAAAAGTTACATTCCATTGAAACAGGAAATAGGCAGATTTGGTTCAGCAAAAAGAAGAAGCTGTGGCTGTGATGCAAGCAGGAATTTTGGCTGCCTAGAATCACAACTGAGATTCTTGCCAATCCGGGCAGGTGTCCCTACGGGGCTGTCAGTCCTGATAGAGAGGTCTCGCAGAAGACAACATTTGTCAGGGAAGAGCAATATCTCACTTCTGTCAAGGTTGAGTTAGAGGTGGTGGCCAGTCATCCAGCTGATTTTATGTGTGTTGAAAGCAAAGTGGTGAGAGGAGTAAAAAGCAAAGTTGAGAGTCCTCTGGAATGGACACAAAAGGTTTGGGGTTGTCAGGGCCAAAGTGTGAATAAGTGAGAGTCAGTTTACAATATGTATCTTAGAATCTATGACATCCTATGATATAAAAAAGGGCAGCGGTTAAGAACTAATTGGGAAACAGTTATTAATTGATTACCTGATGACAACGTGTAATGTTTTGGCTCTATCAAACCTGATGTACATAATCATATACATATATGATTATGTCTTCTTCAAGTTTTGTATCTTCTTGGTTGTATGCATTTATTTTAAGTCGCTCTGGATAAAAGCGTCAGCTAAATGCAATGTAATGACAAACATGCTCTTCCTCTTACACATTTTTTTTTAATGAATAAGCTGTAAAATGAAACTTTTCTTTTCTTATAGATTTCATTTAGATTAGACTTGACTCTACAGCATCATAATAATTATGGCGGTCTTCAGGTGCTCCTCCAGCAGTTTGCAGGGAGGAAACAAAATCCACCAATCCCCTGGAAATGCCAGGGTTGACTGAAGAGTCATTCTCGCCATGCCCACGCAAAGCCAACTCAAAAGCCCCACACAACTTCATTATTTTGGATAATATATGCCTGTTTTTATCCACCTCCTCATTGTGTTTCCTCACCGCAATCCTGTGGCCGTCGTCCAGCTGCGTAGCAGTTGCTTACTTGGGGCGATCAAATAATCGCCCTTCCGGAAGTAGTTTTGAGGACGCTGATTGGCTCCATTTTATGACACATGTTCATATCTTGAATCAGCAATTGGCTAACCTGCCAATTGTAATGGCATATTTTAATCATATTGACAATTTATATAATTAATTAGTAGTATTATTATTAATAATAATGTTTTTGTGTGTGGTTTAGGGGGGGCGGCGCCCTATCGCCCCCCTATTGGCCAGCTGCCACTGGAAGAAGATGTATTTAATTCATCCCCTCTGTTGTTGAAATACAGTTACAGTTGAAATACACACATGCAAAGAAAGGACCTCTAAACATAGGCCCTCTTTTCACTTTGAGAATCCTTCTATCATTTATTTATTTTTTGTTTAATTCAGTTGAACGTACATTGCAACATCTACAATATTTACCTACTTCATACTTGCCAACCTTTCCAAATCCAAAAGAGGTAGGTTTGCGCGTGGCAAATGTGCACGCCCAAATTAGGTAATCAGAAAAAATGGAACCCCAGTAATTACATGTATAAACCATGTATTTAACATATATTGCAACATTTTATGCATTTTTCAGAAAAAGTGGTAGTTTGGTAAACAGTGACATCAACGACATGTCTGGTCTGTAAAATGCCCGAAAAGTAAAAGAATGGGAGATAAATATCCCAAAGTCTCCACATTTTATTATATTTTTTATGTGTTTCTGGTCCTCTTTCAGTTGAGACAGTGTAGATGAAGGATGTGTCAGGATGTATAACTCTTGTGTGAACATTGGATAAAGCCAGGTTCATATTCTTGTTTCATGTTGTTGACATATTAGAGTCAGAGGTTTGCACAGAGCGAAATATCTTTGTGTTGCGCCATAAATCAGAAAATACTGCATTTAAAAAAGTCATTTCCTGCATTTTTATACTGATAAAGTGTGATATAAATAATGTACAGGCTTTCAGATTGCTGTAGTTCATTAAACACATTAACGAAATGTTTGGTGTTGAAAATGTCAGAAAAAGTGAAAGAATGGGAGATAAATATCCCCAAATCTCAAAATTGCATTATATTTTGTGTGTGTTTGTGGTCCTCTTTCAGTTGAGACACTGTAGGATGCTTCCGGAAAAGACCAAACACTGGATGTCTTTCAGTCGCCAACATGTGTTTTCGAGACACTGATATTAACGGGGAAATCCTGCAGGACTCAAATGCCTCGTCGGGGGTAACGCTGCCTTTCCCGCAGCACGTTGTTTCTCTTTCAGAAACACAGAGGACTACTGTTTGTATGATGCGATCACGCTGCAAACGGTGTCCACCAAAAGTCGAGTCCAGTGTCTATGGAGTGTCATTTTTATTTGTTATAGTTTGGGAAGATTGAAAATCAGTAGGGAAAGCCAGCTAAGTCGGTAGGCGGTAAAAACATGTCAAAAGCGGTAGACTACCGCCCAAATCGGTAGGGTTGGCAGGTATGCTAGTTGTTGTCAAATTGAAGCATCAGTGAGATTTTAATGCACAGACCAACACGCTCTTTAAATACTAACAATCCTAATCCTATACACTGCGCACTATGTTTCCCAGGTCCCTAAGGAGCATTGGGAGAACGCAACTGCACTATGTCCCCCACACCCACACGCTTACCTCGTGCAGAGTGTGCATGGACGATAGTGGGGAGAGCCCTCCAGCCCTGTATGGGGCTTACTGCGCACCATGTTTCCCGGGTCCCTAAAGAGCATGGGAGTGCACAAAAGACACAGCCTGTTTTTGCAACAGGGCCTGAATCTCTGTTGAAAGGGAACCTATTTCCTCCTGGGATGATAGATTTGCCTCTCTTATGCCCCTGAATGGAGGAGGGACGCTGCAAAACTGGGGTGAGTAACCCAGTTTCAGTGTCCTGTCCATCCACTGTCAGTACACAGCTGAGCTTCCATTCCCCATAAAACTGTTTTAGGGGACATGCAAGCGGCTGTGGAGCCGCAGCTAAGAAGCTGTAGCACTCTCTGGTGGCTCACTCCGCCGCCAAACCTTCCATAAAAGGAAGTTTGGCCCATGGGGGGCTGATACAGAAAGGGCCGATTTTATACTGAGGTCCTTGAACGCACCGCGGCAGGCTCTCGTGGGGCCATGTGCTCCGTCATAATGCCGTCTTCACACAGACGGTGAAATGCATTAATCGGAGCTATAGCACCACACAGCAAATGTGCCAGTGTTATATTTTCAGTGTTAGTGTTAATCAGCAGGGTTCAGTGTTAATGGAACATTTAATTTAGTCAAGCTATCACTCGGACAGTTTTTTCCTGAAAGTGTTCAATTTTTGTCGTTGTGAGGACTCTCACACCCCGAGTGTTGAATTGACCACACCCCTCAATTTCCGGCAAAGGAGCGCAATCCAAGACCTTCGAAAGCCATTTTCTTTTCTTTTTTTTTGCTTTGTTTTATTGATAAAAAGGTGGACAAGACAGATATACAGAAACATGACTTATCTTTTTCTTTTTTCATCCACCCAACCCCTCCCCCCACCCCACCAAATCCCAATCCCCACCCACCAAATCCCGGGTTGTGCATCCCAGCATAGTAAGTAAGTAAATGTACATAAACGGATACATAATAATAACAACAATGATAGTAGGTAATGAAGGCAACAGACAGGTATACATAAGTAAACAAGTAAATAATAATAACAGCAATAATGAATTCAGGTAATGAAGGCAAAAGATAGGTACAAGGAAGTAGACAAAGAGTTATATAAAAATAAAGTGCGATTCATTTCTACGTGAGGATAAATTAGATGGTCGTGTTGGGCTGTGTGTTATCATGTCATCCCTCAACCTCCAACACACATGCGTTATCAGGGAGGGTTTTTAGTTTGTTGAAAAAGGATATTACTGGGTTCCAGGTAGAGTAGAAGCGGTATTTGGATCCCCTAAGTGTGTATTTAATCTTCTCAAGACTTAAGTAGAGCATAAGGTCAGTCAACCGTAAGGAAGAGTTCGGTGGTTTGGGGGATTTCCAACAAAACAAAATCCTCCTACGGGCAAGTAGAGTGGCAAATGCCATAATGTCTTTATGCTTGTTACTTATCCGCTGGTCAGCTGGCGCTGTGCCAAAGATAGCTGAATAGGCGTTAGGTTGTAGAGCCAAATCTAGTGCCTGTGAGAGGGTCCTGAAAACTACTGACCAAAAATCAAACAACAAGGGGCAAGACCAAAACATGTGTTAGCGTTGCTGGAGCATTATGACATCTACCACAGTTCTCATCTACGTTAGGGTAGATTCTGGCCAGCCTAGATTTGGAGAGGTGTATACGATGCAAGACCTTAAACTGGATTACACCTAGTCTAGCACACGATGTGCTCCCGTTAACTCTTGTCAGAGCCTCAGTCCATAAGTCATCAGGTATTCCGTCTCCTAGCTCCTCTTCCCATTTCTCTCTAATTTTGTCGATGGAAGTGTCTCCTAGGGATGTTATGCTAGAATAGATTCTCGAAATGAGGCCTTTTAGATTGGAAGGAATTTGGAGGATGTCATCTATAGCAGAAGGTTGTGGTGTATTGGGGAAGTTTGGATCCAAATGTTGTATGAAATGTCGTACCTGGAGGTATCGGAAATGGTTTGAGCGGGGAAGGTTACATTCTTGAGAGAGGTGATTAAAGGTGGAGAAGATGCCCTCATTATAGTGATCTTTCAATTTTGGAGAGACCGAGTCTTTTCCACAAGGCGAAAGTATTGTCTATTCTAGCAGGGGCAAAAAGGTGATTATTACAGATAGGGGCTAGGCTAGAGAAATCTTTCAGACCAAAATGGCGACGAAATTGTCACCAAATTCGTAAGGTATTGACAACCACCGGGTTAGAGGTGTAGCGTGGGGTAGATAGAGGGAGTTTGGAGGTAACCAAGGCACAGAGGGATGCAGAGAGGCATGATGCATTTTTAATTTCGCACCAAGACGGCATTGGTGAATGGACCCAGTATATAATCTTCTGAATATTGGCAGCCCAGTGATAATAAAGCAAATTTGGTAAGCCCAGTCCGCCCTTGGATCGATGTCGTTGCAGAAGTCTTTTCTGTATTCTAGGGACTTTATCCCCCCAAATGAATGACGATATGGACTTATCAATAGACAGAAAAAAGGACCGTGGGAGAAATATAGGGAGACATTGAAAAAGGTAGAGGAATCGGGGTAGAACGTTCATCTTAATACAGTTGATCTTCCCTGCCAGAGATAGATTAACAGACCTCCATCTCTGTAAATCATCTTTTAATTTATTAACGAGGGGTGTGAAGTTTTTTTGGTATAGTTGAGAGAAGGACCTTGAAGCCAGGTTTAGACAAATGGAAGGGCAAGTCACATTGTGGGATTGCAAGAGCTAGGTTGTTCACCGGAAAACATTCGCTTTTAGTGAGGTTGATCTTATATCCCGAAAAGCTACCGAATCTATGCAACATCTGAAGTATATGGGAAATGCAATGCACCGGGTCGGACACATACAACAAAAGGTCGTCGGCATACAGCGCCACCTTGTGTTCCCTCCCCCATCTAAAAATTCCATTTATTGTTGGAGAGGATTTTAGCATGATAGACAAAGGCTCGATGGCGAACGCAAACAAAAGTGGACTCAGTGGGCACCCTTGGCGTGTTCCTCTCGACAATGAGAAAAATGTGGAGCACTTCCTGTTTGTAACAACCGATGCCTTAGGTGATGAGTATAGGAGTCTGATCCATGCAATAAATGTGGGTCCAAAGCCAAAAGCCTTCAGACATTCAAATAAATATGCCCACTCTACTCTGTCAAAAGCTTTCTTCGCATCCAGGGAGATAACCACCTCTGGTACCCCCCCGGATGTAGGAGAATGTATGACATTTAGAAGGGTTCGGATGTTAGAAAATGAGTGGCGACCCGACATGAAGCCTGTTTGGTCAGGGGAGATCACCTCATTTGTGACGGACTCTAGGCACCGGGCAATTGCTTTAGCTAATATCTTGATATCGCTATTTAACAACGAGATGGGGCGATATGATCCACATTCTGTACTGTCCTTCCCCGGTTTTGGTAGAAGTGTTATGGATGCCTCTGTGAGTGTCTGTGGCAGGGCCCCATTATCCATTTAGTCAATAAACATTTCCAAGATAAGTGAGGTCAATTTGGTTGAAAATGTTTTGTAGAATTCAATGGGGTATCCATCAGGGCCCGGAGCCTTACCGCTTTGCATAGCTGTGATGGCGCTCCAAATGTCGGTGTGTAGAAGAGGTAGTTCTAATTCTACTTTATGAACAGGGTTGATAACAGGGGCACTTAAATTTAGGAAGAAATGTTGCATATTGGTATCATCGTTGGGTGCCTCAGAGTTGTTTTTTCTAAGAGACGTTTTCTCTTTTAATTTGTGGAATCTGTTGGTCAGAGTACTTACATTTTAATTGGTTCCGCTAACATTCTGCCAGCCTTTTCCCCATGTTCATAAACAAGACCTCGTGATTTCAGTGACATACGTTCTGTCTTATCAGACGATAATAATTCATATTTGGCTTTGAGCTCCAGCTTAGTTTTGTAGAGTTCCGGAGTGGGAGAGGCAGTATTGATGATCTATGTCAATTATTGATTTGAGAAGCTGTTCCTGCTCTTGCCTCCAGGCCTTGTTCACCCTGGATGTGTATGCGATAATATCCCCCCTAATTACCACTTTGAGGGTCTGCCATAGCAGGGAGGGAGACACAGTATCATCCTTATTGGTTTCCAAGAAATGATCGATGGCAGTTGAAATCATTTGGCAGAATTCTTTATCTGTTAGTAGTGTGGTATCAAGTCTCCATGGAGCACGGTCAGAATAGTTAAGTGGGAAGGACATATCTAATATTACTGGGGCATGTTCAGATCCAATTATGGTTGAATAGTCTACGTTTTTGACAAAGGGAAGTAATGCACTATCTATGAAAAAGTAATCGATTCTGCTATACGAATGGTGGACGTGCGAAAAGAAGGAGAATTTCTTATCATTTGGGAAACGAAAGCGCCATGGATCGATACATCCAATTTGGTCCATGAAAGTTGACAACATTTTAGCCATTTTGGAGTTTTTTTTTTACTTTGGGGTAGAACGGTCTAATGAAGGGTTAATTACGCAGTTTACATCTCCTCCAAAAATTAGGCAGCATGAATTTAGGTTAGGCATAGACGAAATTACTTTTCCCATGAATTTCTCGTCATCCCAATTAGGTGCATACACATTAACCAATAGTAATGGTTTATGGTAGAGGGACCCAGAGACAATGATAAAACGGCCGTTTGGGTCAGATATAATGTCTTTGGCTTTGAATAGTGTGTTCTTATGAATTAGGATTGCTGTGCCCCGTGATCTAGAATTAAAGTCTAAGTGAAAGATTTGGCCAACTTTCGCTTTTTTAAGTCTGATTTGATCTTTGACCATCAAGTGTGTTTCTTGCAAGAAGGCAATTTCCCATTTTAAAAGATTAAGATGTGCAAATATTCTGGCTCGTTTAACAGGTCCATTCAAACCGTTGACATTCCATGAAATTAATCTTGTACTCGCCCCCTCTGCAGCCTGATTACTAATCTGTGTCCTGTTCATAATCTATGAAAAACATCATAAGTAATATTTATGAAGAGACATGTGTTCTGCCACACACCAGCCCAACACTTACTGGGAGAAACACGTATAGCAAATAAAAAGGTACCTCCATTCATAAAGTAACATTTTGAAAACAGACAATTAAAACGACTTTGAAACCCCGGGATGCACACCCTTAGTACCCTAATACCCAAAACATATTCCCAAATTACCCCAAAACAAAACATAACATGAACAATGCCTATGTTTGCGTCCCCAATTGAGGCAAACTGCAGGCTCACCATATCTCTGTTAGTCTTCCGCGAGTTTAGGCCTAATCCCATTAATCCTATTCTCACTCGAGGAACTCCCAATCAGTCTGTAGTATAAGTAACATCACTACAAAAATATGTCTATTTATATATAGATTATATCAAACATAGGTAGGCTATATGATCCAGCACATAAACAAGTGTTAATGAACGTTGATCAAAACTTGAATTGAAAAAAAAAAAAAAATAGGTTATTTAGTTAGAATCAGTCCAAAAGCAAACACAATATAGGCTTTTACACGCATTGTTTTGATTTGTGCGGCCAGAATAAATTGAAACCACTATGAACTAGTTAAAGCCTAACAAATTCCAACTTGTATAATGTAAGAAAGAAAAGCAGGCAAGAAAATAGTTTAGCCTATACCTGAAAGCGGGATCCTATGTCGGATGGAAAGAGGAAGACCGTATGAACAAGTCACAATGTTCAAGTAAAGTCCAGTTCGTTAAATGCTGTGCTTGTAAGGTCCTTCTTCTCGATGCAAGTGTCACCAGTCAGAGTCGTTTTATCACTCCTTGGCTACCCGACGCTTGTAGAATTCCTGGGCATCTTTAGGTGAGTCGAATGTGAACGTTTGTGCCTCGAAAGTTACCACCAGACGGGCGGGATGCATCAGACGGAAGCGTACACCTTTCTTGTAAAGAGCTTGTTTCACGCTGTTGTAATCTGCACGTTTCCTCGCCAGTGCGGAGCTCGGGTCGGGGTAAAACCTCAGAGGGGATCCCCGGAAATTCACCTCATGGTTCCTGAGGTGAATAGGGCTGCCTCTTTTTGTTGAAAGCGAAGAAAGCGCACGATGAACGGTCTAGCTGGTTTCCCGTCTTTTGGTTTTGCGGCAAGTGAACGGTGGGCTCTCTCCAGCTCTGGCGGTTCGGTAAACACATCAGGACCCACACATTCTGCCAGGAGCTCGGCAATGAATTTCACCGGGTCCTTGCCGTTTTCGCTGCCCTCAGGAATATTCACTATCCTCAAGTTGGATCTGCGTGACATGTTTTCAATGTCGTCTACCTCAGGGGTTCCCAAAGTGGGGGTCGCGAAATTATTACAAAATAAAAATGGAAAATAAAAAAATTAAAAATTATTAAAAAAAAATAGATTAATTTTTTTTATTATTTTTTATTTTTTATTATTATTAATAATAACGTTTGCATTGACGTTTTCAGGGGCGGACTAACCATCTGTCTAATTTCCCCGCAACGAGGCTCCCCCTTTGACAATCCACTAGCGCAGTGTTTGTGCGGAAACAACAGGGGGTCGCCAGTCTCTGGCAATGTTATTTTGAGGCTCCCGGACTGAAAAGTTTGGGAACCCCTGGTCTACATGATCCAGCAGGGTTTGATTCTGGGCTTGGAGAGCTTTGATTGTAGCTTCAGCCGAGGTCAATTGTTCAAAGTTCTCTTCGGCGATAGTCTCTGTAGCCAAAAGGCGGGCTTGGAATGAGCCCGTGTCTCGCCAGCTCGTCCACGAGTTGCTTCATGGAGATGGATTCAGTAGCAGCAGGTAGGCCACCGCTAACATCTTCGCCGCCATTAGGAGTAGTCGTCCACGCTGAGAGTTTGCTTGCTATGCTAGTGCTAGCACGAGTTGCCGCAGCAGGGTTCTGTGCGCTGTGTTTCTTTCCAAGTTTGGAGCAGCTCATTTTGACAAAAAACATTTTTTATGACACCAAAAAGTGCCAAGCAAGTTCACAACGAGCTGTGTTAGTTTTATAGAGGAAACTCCAATGTTTTAAACAGTAAAATGGAAAATGTGATCGGGAGACCTGATGTCGACGTCTACACTCTCACATCGTCAACCGGGAAACCCCGACAGCCATTTTTATAACCGAAGCGGTAAGTTTCACTCGATTAAAATGTTTTGCGGTTGATGTAAGCATGAATAATGTCTGTAAATTGTAATTATTTTACTTAATATGTATATCTTGTATCTGTAACTTTTTTATCCAATTTGAAATAGTTTTTTTATTAGGGGACAGAGGAGAGTTGTTTTTACAATATGCGAAAAGGAGAAGTTAAATAAATGGTATCTTGTTAAAATGTAAGGTTGTGGATTATGGCGTATGAGTCGACGGTAGCATTATTAGCTTGCAATTAGCATCCACCCGACAGAAACCTCCTACTGAAGCAGAGAATGAACGTAAGTGAACACAGCGGCGCTCTCCTGTGTGTGGGATGGGGGGACGGAAACTAATGCAGACTATTGTAAGCTTTATTTATCTAAGCTATTAACTTTATAACACTGCTTTGTCAAATTTTCACCCATTTCCTCCGCCGTCCCGGGGCTTGCGGACCGAAGTTAGCCGCGTTGCATTCTGGGGTGTGTCTGCCATGTTGGAAGCTAGAGTTATATGGCGCTTTCACACCAAGTACTTTGCCGTACTTAGTTAATCAGAACTCTCTCTCCGTTGGTGCGCTGGGCTAATGCTAATAATGCTAATGTGAGTTAAATAAAATGGCGGCTTCACAAAACTTTTTCGGAGTTTTACGGGGACTGGTTTGGAATCTGCCCAGCGCCTATAAACAGCTATCACCGTGTGTCCTCGTGGAGTAGAAAATAATCGTTTAAACAATGGAAAAACAACGGGGGAAAGAGTAGAACATATACCGGTTGACCCGTGTGACAGCGGCATTCCCAGGGAGCGCTCACAGCTAAATTGAACATGATAATTAAGCAGATTAGCACACAAATCCCAGCAGTCATGCATTCCCTGACGTGAGACCAGCGGTCCTCTTCTACGTTCCAAGCTTAAACATGCTGATATAGTACAATCAACTTTATAACCAAGTGTATTTTAGATAATTATAGCTAAATAACCAGGTATATTATCTTAGCTAACTATAAAGAAAAATGGTATAAGTTGTATGCTTCATAGTATGGGTTGTACATATGTATTATATATGTGTGTCTGTATTTATATACATATATGTTTGTGTGTATAGGTGTCTGTATATATGTATCTTTGTATATGTATGATTTATATAAGTAATTTTCCATTCGAAGGTGGTGACATGCTGGTTCCTGTCGAATTCAAGAGTGTGAGCAAATGGGTCAGGGTAGCAAAAGTAGAGGATGTCTACAATTACTCTGAATTCTTACAAGGAGGTAATTAAAGTGTCTTGCGTCATAGTTGCTTTCAAGAGTTTCAGTGTTGTATGTTTAACTTGTGAGTTATGATATGGTCCAAATTATCCTTTGTTTCATTGCTGGCAAAATTCAATTTGCCAGGTTTGACTTCCTTGATGCTAAAGGATTCTACAGGAGTGGAAGTGGATTCTGACATCTTTGATGAGCTTTTGAATTCATCTCGGTTGTCTTTCAAGGCCTTCACTGAAGAATGCAATGGTAATAAAATGTTATATTAATCGTTATAATTCTAATAACCTTGAAAAAGGAGTGTTAAACTGTGTGTGTGTGTGTGTGTGTGTGTGTGTGTGTGTGTGTGTGTGTGTGTGTGTGTGTGTGTGTGTGTGTGTGTGTGTGTGTGTGTGTGTGTGTGTGTGGGTGGGTGGGTGGGTGGGTGGGTGGGTGGGTGTGTGTGTGTGCGTGCGTGCGTCGGGCCGAACCACGCCCCTTAGCTGTGATATAATGAGCATATACCACGGCCTGTCGTGAGCTATTGCTTTTATAAAACGGTTACCAAGTGTGGCAATATGAAAGAAAAATACACACTCTAATTTAAATAGTTTTTATTAGTAAATAATGATGTTCAAAATAAAATAGTCCCTCCGTTGCCTTCTGCACAAAACATAGTGCAAGGTGGTTGCTATGCAACAACACTAACAGCAAGCGAACATATTAGACAGAGAGCGTTGATCCATTATTTGGCTGTTTATTTACATGAATGTGTATGTTGCTGTTTATTGTGCAGCCACTGAAATACTGTCCAGCATCAGTAGCATGGCTTACGTGGTCACTTGTATAGGTTGAGGTTGTTCGAGGCTGTTGCTTGGCGTGGCGAGAATATTGCTCCACTTTCTCCGGTCCCCGAGATTGGGCTTCCAGTAGCTCTGGAGAGAGCTTTCGCACCTGTGGCCACTAACGGTCATAATTTCTCTGCTTTGTTTCAAGACCCGCATCAGAAAGCTTTTGAATGGTGCTACTTTTCCAGTTGGTCTACCTGCTCTTCACGGAGCTCTGCATGTCGTAGTTTAGGTGCTTTTTTTTCTGGAGATAGGAACTGCTCAATCCACTCCTACATACTATAGTAAGACCCCCCCGGAGGTCGAAGTTAATCTTAAATGTTTCCATTTTATGCTTTGTAAGTTTGTTTCGTAACGGAAGAAATTTAAATATATTTATAAAACTGACAAGTCAAATCAAGCAATCTGATTAGTCGATAGCGTTTTTGCGGACCTCTTTGATTACAGATTTGAAAACATCGTTGCTTGCTTTAAAAGTAGCACAATTCATTATGTTAAACCTTCAAAAGTATCTAGATATCCCTGCCCTAATGCCAAAGGAACTGCACACTGAATATGTTTTGCCGTTTGATGTCTATGTCTGGACCGCTGCGTCGAAAAGGAGGGCTTCTGCCCAGCTTCTGCCCAGTGGCGCAAAAAGTGGGTATGCACTATATGCGACGCATAGGGGCGCCACACCAGTGGGGGCGCCCAACAAGCGATGGTAAAAAAAAAAAATTAAATTAAATAAAAATAAAATGGTATTTTCTTTATGTTTCTAAATAGTTTCTGCATTTCCTTAAGGTTTTAAAACATTTTAGAGGAGTAATATGCTAGAGAAGGGCGCCCTATCTCATAAGATTCCATCATAGAATTTTGACATAGAGGAGGGAGCACGAGCAGGGACGCCGTGAACACTGAGGAGCAGGCGCTCGTTGTGAGTTAACGTCAAAAAGAAATCATGGATAAACCAAAAAAGCGGTCGGGGGCAGAAAATAGAAAAAGAAAGAGGGAAAAGGAGACGGCGTGTCAAGGGATGCGACAACAGCTAAATAAGTGGATGTTGAAAGGCAACAGGTAGGAATAGGATGATTTAAAGTGTGACGTCTGTCTGTGCTTGGAAATATTGACTGGCTAGCGTATGCTAACACTGGGCATGTAGCAGCCAAAGGTGGGTGGGTTTATGGCTAGCTTAGAATATGCAAACCAATGTTGCTGCGCCAGCGCTGACATGGAAAGTATGAGGTAGCATGTACAATAAATGACAAGAATCTGGAAAACATAACTAATGCAATAACTCTGGTTTATCATGAAATCATGCACACATTTGCTACCAAATAAGAGGCTTGCAAATGTCAGTTCATGTTAACAGACTGTTCTCAGATTGGCTAGTGTTTGCTAACACTAGCAGCTGAAGTGTGGTTTACGGCTAGCTTTAATGCAAACCGATGTTTCTGATAGCTACATTTAGATTTTGGTTAAACCCCATGCATGTCACGTCCAAATTGTATTAAGGTAAAATAACAACTGGTAAATATAAGGTAGCATGCACAATAAATGTCAAGAAGCTGGAAAACATAGCTAACCATGGAATCATTTAAATATGTTGTGCTGCCATTAGCTGTCTATGTTAGCTGTGCTGTCAGACATACAGGCTATACATCTGTTTGGTGACACAGAAGCTGTTATTACAGGGTCACATCTCTTTACAGGTCTGTGCTAAGTAGCTCTCCGTATTTGTTCTTTTACAATTCAAAATGTGAATGTACTTTCAACAGCAGCACAACCTTACACGGCATAATAGTGTTTTTTATTTGTTCTTTTAAAATCCAAAATGTGAATGTACTTTCAACAGCAGCACAACCTTACACGGCATAATAGTGTTGTTTTTTTTATTATTAAGTTGCCTTATCACTGGGCTGATATAATAATTTAATTTAGACAGCTGCTTTAACAGTGAATTCATTTTATTCAGGTGTGAGGATGGTGGCTCAGGAAAGACAGGGGAAGGCAACAGGTAGGTCTAACATTAGGTGTAAGTGTAGGGGTCTTGATACCAACAGATTCATTTCTTAATATTATTTTAATATTATTAATAAGGAAAAACTAATATGGAAAATCTATTTCATAATGTTTGTTTGACAATATATCTTAGTGGAAAAGAACACAGGCAAGGAGTGAATGAGACAGACATGAGGTCGGCGATGGCATCAAGTAGAGATGAGACCAGTGATGATGTCAGGTAGTAGGAGTTCTATTAGTTTGACCACACAAAACTCAATGTCCAGTATGGTTTGAAGTTCTGTTGACCAACCTATTCACTGTGTCCTTTTTGGGGATAATAGTGCAGACAGAGATGGAGAGCCACTCACCACAGAGGTGGAATTTGAGGAGATTGTCGAACCGAGAGGTGACGATGAGGTGGAAGAGAATGTCGAACCGAGAGGTGAAGATGAGGTGGAAGAGAATGTGGAACAGAGAGGTGAAGATGAGGTGGAAGAGAATGTCGAACCGAGAGGTGAAGATGAGGTGGAAGAGAATGTGGAACAGAGAGGTGAAGATGAGGTGGAAGAGAATGTCGAACAGAGAGGTGAAGATGAGGTTGTGGAACAGAGAGGTGAAGAGGAGAGGGCTGAGTCAAGGCCTTACTCAGAAGATCCATCAGACTGGCCACCACCACATCAGATTGGGGACTCATTTAGGCAGTGTGTTGTTGAAAATGGCCCACACAAATGTCCTGATGGGCCATATCCAAGATCAGAGAAGTCTAGAAGGTGTTTTTCGAAAGCGTATTGTTTTCGCACAATGTCAAATGGAGAGAAAGTTGCACGAGATTGGTTACTGTATTCTAAAAGTACGAATAAGGTGTATTGTTTTGCGTGTAAACTTTTCGGTGGAGCTAGCGTCGTTGACACACGCTTTGTGGTGGGATATAATAACTGGCAGAGTCTTTCAAAAATGCTGCAGCACCATGAAACCAGTGGTTTACACATCAACGCGTATCTTTTGTGGAAAGAATTAACATCTCGCTTACGCCTTGGTAAGACAATTGACAGTACCTTGCAAAAAGCCATAGAAGCTGAAAAGGCACACTGGAGAAGCGTGTTAACGAGAGTGATCGATTGCATACTCTTTCTCGCAGAAAGGAACTTGCCACTGAGGGGGAAGAATGCTACATTAGGAGATCCTAAAAATGGAAATTTTCTGGGTGTCCTTGAGGTCATAGCACGATATGATGTCACACTAGCAGAGCATCTTAGAAAGGTAGCGGCTAAAAAAAACACAGGATATCTTTCCTGGTGCACTCAGAATGAATTTTTAGATTCAATTGCAGACTGTGTACTTGGTCAAATTTGTGCCCAGGTCAAAGCCTCCAAGTACTTTGCTGTGGAGTTGGATTGCACTCCTGACATTTCAAAGCAGGAGCAGGCCTCAGTCATAATCCGGTATGTTCATACGGACGACAAAAAGAAAGCCACCATCAATGAGTCTTTTGTTGGCTTCATAGTTGTGAAGGACACAACTGGTAAAGGTCTCACAGAAACACTGACTGGGGTGCTGGATAGCCTGGGGTTGGAGTTGAAGAATTGTAGGGGACAGAGTTATGACAATGGCTCGAATATGAGAGGTATACACAAAGGTGTTCAAGCCTTGGTGCAGCAGAAGTGTCCAGAGGCACTATTTATCCCCTGCTGTAGCCACAGTCTCAACCTTCTCCTATGTGATGCTGCATCATCAAACAGAGTGTGTCTTACCTTTTTTGGCACTATCCAGAGACTGTACACCATTTTTTCAGCTTCGGTGAAGAGGTGGGATATCCTCAAAGAGTTTGTGGACATTACTCTAAAGCCTCTCAGTGAAACCAGGTGGGAGGCGAAAATAGACTCTGTCAATGCTGTGCGTTTCCAGTTAGGGGGGATTCTTGACGCTTTGGAAAAGCTTGAGGAAGTGGAAAAAGACGGCAAAACAGTCTCAGAGGCAAAGTCGCTCTCTGGCGAGATTGTTACCATGGAGTTTCTGATGTGCCTCTTGATTTGGTATGATCTATTGTCAGAGATCACGTTTGTTAGCAAGGCAATGCAAGCAGTGAACATTTCGATGGACACTGCCATAAGGATGATCGATTCTCTGAAAGAATTCTTCTGTAAGTATAGAGAGGAGGGGTTTCAGAAATCCCTTGACATTGCACGCAGACTAGCCATTGAGATGGATGCTTCCCCTGACTTTAAGGAAAGACGTTGCAGAAAGCAAAAGAGATTTCATGGAGATGATTCAAGCACTGGCCATTTTGAACAGGAACCTCAGACCCATTTTAGGTGCATGGTTTTTAATGTTATTGTTGACACTGTAATTCAGGAGTTGTCTGACAGATTTTGCAATCTTCAGCTTGTGTCCGAAAAGTTTAAGTTCATTTACAAAATGGAACACATGACAAAAGCTGAGTTGGAGGAATCAGTGACAAGATATGCACTGGCTACCGATGATGTTTCAAGGGATATCATTCAGGAAATTTACCCAGCAAGCCGTCTACTTAGGGGGCATGAAAAGGCTCTGGATAAACTAAATGTCCTCCTACAGGAGAACCTTGATTTGGTTTTCCCAAATCTGACAGTAGCCCTGAGAGTTTTCCTGACAATGCCTATGACAGTTGCCTCTGCCGAGAGATCATTCAGCAAGCTAAAGCTGATTAAAACATACCTTCGTTCCAACATGAGCAATGATCGCTTAACCCAATTAGCAGTCATTTCAATTGAAAACAGTGTGGCACGAACTGTTTCATTCGATGCAATACTAGATAAATGGGCAAGTGCAAAGGCACGCCATGTTACGATTTAGTAGCAACTAAAGAGTGCTCTACTACAATCTCAGGTAGCAACATTGTTACACAAGCTACATCATTTTTTAATTTTTTTTATTTATTAGCTTATTTGTCAGGGGCCGTGTACAAGACAGTTCAGGTACCAGAGTTAGCTATAAAGTGATTTACATCTGTGGTTGTTGTTAACAGAGTGTGTTCTAATGGATCTTTGTAAGCTTACTTTTGCATTTTAATGTTTTAATGTTTTATGTTGCATTGATTATAATGATTGTAAATGTGTAAATTTGTTTATTATTTAATGATGGTAGACCTACAGTGGCTGATATGCTTTAAAATAAACCCTTATTATTTAAAGGCCATGTCCAGCAGGCTTATTTATTTATTATTACTATATATATATATATATATAAAAAAAATTTTTTGGGGGGGGGGCGCCAAAATTGTTGCTGCATACCCCCCTGACACAGGGCAGCTGCGCCCCTGCTTCTGCCCCGTTACTTCTCCGCTGCTTTCTGGTTCCAGCCCAACGGTATACTGTTTTTCTCAGACGCGGAGGGATACTGACTTGTTGTGAAAAGTAACTTACAATTCTACCCGTGGTATACGCTCAGTATATCACGGCTAAGAACCAATCAGATTGCTTGATTTGACTTGTCCGTTTTATAATGTTCTATAAAGAGTGCATTCTGTAGATATGCTTTTTGATTTCTTTTATCATGGCTATACTTAGTAAAGTTTTGGTTTTAAAAATTATCTGTCATTGTCCTTCATGTCCTTGCCAATCAATTGTAGACAGAATCCATTTGACACGCTTTAGAATTAACAACCATAAACTTCTTATTGAATATGGTCGACACACAAATACTCCTGTAAATGACAGGTTGTGCAAACATTGCCATGAGATTGAGGATGAAAATCATTTCCTCCTAGAATGTAAACATCATTATAAAACTTTTGATAAAGTCAATTCAATCTTTAATCCAGAACTTCCTAACCAAATAAAATGTCTTTAGTTGATATGTCAATTAATAATAATAATAATAATAATTGTAAAGTATATAATGCTAAGAAGAAAGGGCTGTACCCGTCAAATTTACCCACCTTTCATTTATTGGTTCAACCAAAGAGGTGCGTTTCACATCCTTCATGGCAACCAGTGCTGTTCTCAATACAGCTTTTTCTAACACCACAGTGTCGAATTCCCTGTGTAAACATATGCAATCCAAGTCGTCTGTGAACAGATTAGTTTCAAGCTCATGACAACATATGTTCATAAGAGGATTGTCCATGGCTACACACCGATCGCAAGTACACCATTCATGTACAGGTCTCCCTACTCGCCCCCCGAAATCAATTGCACGAGTAAAGGGATCGTCTCCAGCAAGATCACCGTGCTGTTCATCCAACCCAGTCTCACAAAAAAACGTGTAATAACTACGTTGGTCCACAACGTAGGACGTAGTATTTCTACAAAAACGCCTCTGAAATTGTAAGATCCCTACGTTTTTTTTCACCATTCATTCCAATGAATGGTGAAAAAATGTCTATGTCACGTGATCTTCACATTTCTCCCTGCAGAAAAAAAAAAATGGCCAAACTTCGTTTTATTCTCGGTGTAAAATGCCTATTTTAAAGTTAGTTTGGCCATTAAAATGCGTTTTGATGTCATTTGATGAGAGAAATATGAGTTGTTATTTCAGATTATGTGTGCAGTGGATGTACATGATCTTTAGTTTGCTAGTTATTATGAAGATTACTTCAGGAAATTGTGTCTATACAACGTTTTCATTGTTATCATGGTGGTTGCTAGGGACGCTGCTATCGATATTATTTCTGTTATGTTGTGTAAAATTGTGTTATCTTTATTGCCACCCCCTTCCCCGTCAATGTTGGTCCACAGCGCAAACGTATTAGTTTAACAAAATCCGCAATTGTGGCATAGTGTGGTGCCGAGGGATGGGAGTCGGAGGCGGGGTATCAAAGGTACAAGCTAGACTTTTATTTAGCAAAAACAGACCGGCGGAGACAGGAAGTCCGGCTCACTAAAATGTCCGTGCAGAGCAATACCCTAAGCCATAGATTTGTGGGTGAATAATGTCAATCACCACAATAGGTACGTTATTTTCCCCTGTGCAATTCTCAATTTACTCAACAATAACACATAATTATCCTTGTGTTTATTTATTTGTTTGATTAATAAACACAAGTTGGAGTCCGTCAGGACCAAGGGTCTGAGCAGCTCATTTGCTTTACAGAATATTACACCCGGAAGTAAGTATTCTCTCCGCTTCGCTTGGCAAACCCCGTGATAGTCCTCAAGCTCTGTGATTGGAGAGTGTGCTCCGAGGATTACGCCGAGCGCCGAACAGCACTTTGAAATGGGATGGAACCACGGCAGACTGTCCAAAACTGGATTTGAAAGGGTCCACCCCTTCCCCCCCTCCCCCACTCCGTCCCTAGAACTACAAATGCTGGCTATTGTGTTTCGCAACATGTTCTCTATCTATGGCACGTCTCTACTGGGAGTTGTAGTTTTAAAAGACGTTTTCATATTTCCCTTAATAACAAGTTGCCAGTATTAAACTGTGTACATCCCTGGAGGTTTAGGGGATAGCAAACACTCAAATTTAAAACATATAATTAATAAATGGGTGAAGATTGCTTGTGCCCATAATGGGCAGCATTAATATATACCCACATGCCAGCTAAGGTCAGAAGAGCTTTATTTAACGGCTGGTCTTATGTCTGTGACCCCTCCTGTTGTTAATTGATAAGCCTGAAACATGCACTTGTCAAGGTTCAGAAGCACATTTTGCAAATATAACAGTAGCCATCGATCATCTTAAGATAAGATATACTTTATTGATCCCAAGTTGGAAACACTTGCGTTAAATCAGCATGTGTAACAGTTGTAAATATGCAGTGGTGTTTATTTGTAAATCATTTAGTATAATCACACAAATTATGTGTTTCATATTTAATAATGCTGTGTTCTTTATGTATTGATTGCATACCTGACAAGGCTGGAGATGAAAAACTCGGGTCGCAGGTTCCTCAATAGTAATAATAATAATAATATAATAATACATAATATTTATATAGCGCCTTTCACGAAACCCAAGGTCGCTTCACAAGTCGGGCAGGGGGGGGAGTAGGGGAAAAGAGGCAGACAGGTCAGGGGGGGGGGGCAAGCAAGTAGCGGAAAAATAAACCTATCAAACTAACTATATAGTGGGGAAAGCCTTGGTGAAAAGGTGCGTTTTGAGGGCTTTTTTGAAAGTGTCCAAGGTTGGGGCGCTGCGGATTTCGGGGGGGAGAGAGTTCCAGAGGGTGGGGGATGCTACACTGAAAGCTCTGTCACCGAAAGTCCGCAACCTGGTGCGGGGGGTAGAGAGGAGATCCTGTCCAGACGATCGGAGCTTCCGGGATGGAGTGTGGTGGCGGAGAAGGTCAGACAGGTATTGGGGGGCGAGGGCACGGAGGAATTTGTAGGTCAGAAGAAGGAGTTTATATGTGATACGGTGCTTGACTGGGAGCCAGTGGAGGTGGATGAGGGTGGGGGTGATGCAATAGTGCATCACAAGACATCTATCAATATTTGTGTATACCTCCACCATTAAACTGTCATATTCTGCACATTTCTTATACTATCTACATACATCTTATATAAGAGTATAATACATATGTATAATATCAGTTAAAATAAGTGCTTCAACATAGTTAACATTGCTGGAGGTATACACAAAGTTTTTCATTCATTGCATAACTACACCGTTTGTGTATATGATATGTCAATAAACCTTAGAAAATCTTGAAATCTTGAAAGGGATGTGCAAAATAGTCATTATTTACAGTCTTTGATTAACTATTAGTAGAGAATAACGAGTAATGAATATACTTTATAGGGATCCTATTAATATCTAATAATAAAAATAATGAAATTCAATAACATGCTTTAACCACCAGGTGTCCCTTTCTATCAGCTGTGCACGTTTATGGTGTAAATACAGCCTATCTACCAATTGGATCAAATATAAAAGACAGCCGAATTAGTGTTGATACTGTAAAGAGATGTATTGTGTGAAAATAAATGTAAGATGTTGTTTAATTGCTCATATATTTATGATCCACGTCACGTTTTCAGTGTTGGCGGCAGTTCCTCATGTTTGTCTAGAAGTCTTCTCAAGGCTCCATATAATATATCAGTAGTTATACATATTAGTGACTGCTCAATAGATGTTGATGTGTTTCACACTTTACAACAAGGCTCCCTTTTACCAATTTGAAATGGTTGTAGCTCATTAATACATGGGAATGTGTTTTACACTTTACAATGGTGAGGCAGAATCTCTGCTTTGCGCGTTCCTCTATGAGTTTGTTTTAAAAGAAGGAAAAGTCAAAGCAGCCAGGATAAGGGTTAAACAATAATCTGCTTTAATGGTAAAAACATACAATACATCACCTAATCACCGAATCACGAAGCACTCTGCAGAGTACTCCGGGCTCAGGTTCTACCACCGTGTGATATACGTACCACGACAGCCAGTCAGAAACAAGAGCGCCGATCTTCAAAATGATCACAACATTTATACACAGGTGGGGAGGAGTTTTATCGCTTGCTCTTCCCTAGCTATTCTTTATTGGCGAGTTCACTTCTGAGCGAGCTAGCCAGTGAGTTGGCAGTGTTCCATTGGTCGGTTTCACTTCTGGGCGGGACCCCAGGTAGTGAGTCAGCAGTTTGTTGATTCCATCTGTTGCTTCTGTGCGTGTGTGTGTGTGTGTGTGTGTGTGTGTGTGTGTGTGTGTGTGTGTGTGTGTGTGTGTGTGTGTGTGTGTGTGTGTGTGTGTGTGTGTGTGTGTGTCTGTGTGTGTCTCTGTGTGTGTGTGTGTGTGTGTGTGTGTGTCTGTCTGTCTGTCTGTCTGTCTGTCTGTCTGTCTGTCTGTCTGTCTGTCTGTCTGTCTGTCTGTCAGTGTGTGTGTGTGTGTGTGTGTGTGTGTGTGTGTGTGTGTGTGTGTGTGTGTGTGTGTGTGTGTGTGTGTGTGTGTGTGTGTGTGTGTGTGTGTGTGTGTGTGTGTGTGTGTATGTATGAGTGTGTATGTATGTATGAGTGTGTATGTATGTATGAGTGTGTATGAGTGTGTGTGTATGTCTGTGTTTGTGTGTGTGTGTGTGTGTGTGTGTGTGAGTGAGTGAGTGAGTGTGTGTGTGTGTGTGTGTGTATGTGTGTGTGTGTGTGTGTGTGTGTGTGTGTGTGTGTGTGTGTGTGTGTATGTGTCTGTGTGTGTCTCTCTCTGTGTGTGTGTGTGTGTGTGTGTGTGTGTGTGTGTGTGTGTGTGTGTGTGTGTGTGTGTGTGTGTGTGTATATATGAGTGAGTGAGTGAGTGAGTGAGTGAGTGTGTGTGTGTGTGTGTGTGTGTGTGTGTGTGTGTGTGTGTGTGTGTGTGTGTGTGTGTGTGTGTGTGTGTGGGTGTGAGTGTGTGAGTGAGTGTGTGTGTATGTATGTGTGTATGTGTGTCTGTGTCTGTGTCTGTGTGTGTGTGTGTGTGTGTGTGTGTGTGTGTGTGTGTGTGTGTGTGTGTGTGTGTGTGAGTGTGTGTGTATGAGAGTGTGTATGAGGCCGTAATTCATACTGGTCCTTTCACGCACATACATTCTCCTTTTACATACATATATTTTCACTCTTACATACATACATTCTCCTTTTACATACAAATATATTTTCACTCTTACATACATACATTCTCCTTTTACATACATATATGTTATAATATATGCATGTCTGAAGACAACATATGTATGCAAGAGAAGAATGTATGCATGTCTGAAGACAATATATGTATGCAAGAGAAGAATGTATGTATGTATGAAGAAAATATATGTATGCAAGAGAATAATGTATGTATGTGAGAGAGAAAGTATAGTGGAAACGGAAGGAGTATGGTTGAAACGGAAGGCAAGTCATTCTCGCGCTGTGATTGGCTCAGAAGGTTGAGCGGGGCGGGCTCATGTTCAGAACTTCGGATTTCAAATCAACATAACATGATGGAGGGAGATGAATCGCGTAGATTGCAGCAAGCATTAGGGGTTTTAAGGAACATTTTGTCAACCCCTGAAACTGTCACATCCCTGTCATCGTCCCTTGAGCGGCAGAGGACAGGCTCACAGGCACAGGAGCAGCACGTTACTAATAACGTTTCTCACAGCGCGGTGGAGAGTGAGCTGAGAGAATGTTTCAGACCTGCCAACTCCCAAGTCGCTTCGGCAGGCCAAGCAGATGAAGGAGGACAAACTGGAGGATCTTTGAGATACCAAACTCAGCTCCACTTTGGGAAGTGGAACTCGCGACCAAGGAAAAGGTGAGAACAACGTACATTGTAACTTAAATGGAAGTTGTCAATCTACTAAATTCGAAATGTATGTTTGCTTATTTAGCAACACACTTTAGCATGCTAAGTGGCCGTACACATGCTGCATCTTTTACCGCCTGG
Organism: Notothenia rossii; assembly: GCF_949606895.1. Taxonomy (NCBI): domain Eukaryota; kingdom Metazoa; phylum Chordata; class Actinopteri; order Perciformes; family Nototheniidae; genus Notothenia; species Notothenia rossii. Next base: position 57,444,710 of record NC_136905.1, on the reverse strand, counting down.
TAAACGTGAGGCGTGTCGCTCGGGCGCGTCGGCGGGTGCCAACTTTCAAGGCCGCTGAGGCAGGTTTTTTTAGGTGTTTATAAAAATATTGTCCGTGGAACAGCAGTGTTTTCCCTTGAAAACGACATTTCTGTCTCTGCTCTACCCACATAATCACACCAATGTGTGTATGACCACCAGACTCTGGGACAGTTTCATCCGACAGGCCATAAGATTGTTAAACACCTGAACTAAGAACATCCATAACATTCACCTGTGTGCACCTTACAAATTATGTATCACTTGTATACTCTTATGGCACTATTTTATTGTGTTTAGTTGCTCTATTGTATCTGTGTTATTGTGTTGCTCTGTTGGAGGAGCCTGTGACCTAAGATTTTCATCGACATAACTACCCTGTAGCTATGTACGCATGACAATAAAAGCCTTGAATCTTGAATAGACCTTAAAGGCTTTTATTTCCGATTTATACAATGACAACTAATATAACTGTGTAACACTTGTACACATGTCAATCGAGATGTGTAGAAAATTGAAGTATTTTTTTTTCACACGCTTTTAAATTCCATGGACAATGACAAGTATGCTACTGTAATATTGAGCTACAACTTGATGAACTAACGTTACTAGATGTTGGATGAATGTTTAAGTTTACATATTTCTAACTATCACGCTAATGTTTTTAGCTTGCTATGCTGTTGATTAGTCCCCAATCTGTTTAAGGTGGGGAATGTGAAATAATTTCCCTTGCTAGCCAACAGCTAGTCAGGCATACATATTGATGAACTTAATATTGCTTGAAGAGGTTAATCAAAGTCTATGTTGTGTATGGGTCAATATCTAAAGCATTACAGAGCAGGTGAGGACACATGGCTGACACTCTTCTGTATTGTAAGTTAAGAAGATAATTAATGTATTACTTCCAGCTCCGTCTAGTTTTGTCTTTCAGTAGAAAGACAACACTTTATTTATGATATATGATATATCGCTTTGAGCACCAGGAAAAGCGCTTTATAAATGTAATGTATTATTATTATTATCTTTTAATGAATATAAAATAAAACATCTGCTTTGTTTTCTAGGGCCAAAACAGTTTATCATGACACTTTCAACAAAGACATCATCCTTCTTCCGGGACCATCCAGCACTGCCGTCATAAAGCATCGGACAAAGCAACAGTTGCATGAACAAGGACATATAGTGAATGGATTTGAATTCCAGAGATCCTGGGACCACAGGACTGTCACTGATCAAATTAGGGATGCCTTTGGAGAAAAACTCTCAGCTGATGTGAGGTAAGCACTTTAATGTAATCATCCAGTCTAGGGCTGCACGGTTTTGAAAAAAAACTGACATTGCGTTTTTTTCCCCCCTGCGGTATATATTGCGGTTTTTTGTTTTTTTTGTGACCAACTTTTTATCGTTGTTTTTTTTTTTGCCCTCACAAAAGGGATTTATACAGATACAAATTATATAGACAATACAAAAAGAAAAAGAAAAGACAAAGAAAAAAAATGCCTCCCTGCCTCTTCCCGCCCATCTTGCCATTTCACAGAAAATCCTACCTGATGTTTTTTAGCAATCGTCTGAGTTCATCTATATATTATTTATATTATAGCATAACAATTTATAGCATAACAATTTATCCACATAAGATACGTGTGTGTGTGTGTGTGCGTGTGCGTGTGCGTGTGTGTGTGTGTGTGTGTGTGTATGCAGTTTGAAATTAGCTGCCTTCAACAATGAATTGCTTATAAAATGTAACATTTATGAAACTGATTAAAATTCAGAAAACTGTTGCATTTCAGGACAGGATGTTAAGCGCTCCTGAAAAAGATAGCATTACTCTGTTACACTTCGCTGAATAAAGGTTATTTAAAAAAAAAAAACTCGATACAGACACAGCTTAGTAAATAAAGCGTGGGCGGGGGTAGCTTACCAACTGCAAGATGAAGTATGTGGCCAAAGCACTGCAGCCTGGTCCACTGGTTCAGGGAGTCAACCTTCACCATATTTGCAGCATTGTCTGTTGTTATACAGACTTGACGTGTCTCATCCAGGCCCCAAGCAGCCACCGCTTCTTTCAGCCCCGCTGCGATGTTCTCACTTGTGTGATTTTCTGGGGAAAATGCCGTTTTCAAACAGCGACTTTTCAGTTCGAAGTCCTCATCAATAAAGGGCACCGTCAGGCTTATGTACGGCTCCGTTGTCCGGCTGGACCACAAGTCCGTTGTAACAGCATAGTATTCCACTTTTGACAGCTCTGTTTCAACTTTTGCCCTGCATTTCTCGTACAGGTCGGGAATGGCGACTTGACAAAAATAGGTGCGTGACCGTATAACGTGCCACTTATCAAGTGAGCGGATCATTTTCTTAAAACCCTCTTTGGTAACGGTGTAAATTGGTACCATGTCTTTTGCCAGGTGAAATGTTATGGCATCTGTGATGTCTTTATGCCGTTTTGAATCTCTCTCGTATGGTGTAACACCGGCAAAGGCATCTGAAATAGTTTTTTGCTTTCGCTGTGGGAGGCATTCGGATCTGACTCTGCACTCGTCATATAGAGATTTGGGGTGTCTATTCAAATGGGCAAGTAAATTCGACGTGTTGCCTCGGGCTGCCGAAACAACTGCATGGCACTGTCTACAAAGTACCTTTGTTTGGTCAACATCAAGCTTTTTGTAACCAAAATAATCCCAGATGGCAGATGTTGCTTTTCTTTTTCGAATTAAATCTTCATTCTCGTCCTCCTGTGCCGCGCTCATTTTTTTACCGTGTTTTCGATCGTCTGCAAACTAGCGGGGTGGGGCCTGCTGTGATGCAGAGCCTGCATGTCACTCACTCAAGGACCCCTGACATGAGAGCCGCGCAAGTTTTCCTTTTCTAGCAAGCAGCAAAAATAATTGTAACATGACGTGTTTGAGTTAATGTACCTACTTAATATCGCAGTTCCAAATAAAAAAAAATAAAAAGTAATATTTTTTTTTACATTATAAAAAATTTATAAAACCGCACGTCCCTGCGGTGTGAAAACCGCGCATGGGCATACCGCGGTTATCGCCATGATACGGTATATCGTTCAGCCCTAATCCAGTCCCAGTCCAAACTGTGATATAGTGATTCTATTCAAATGAAAAAAGGACCTAACCTATTAAGCCAGTTATTCATACTAGTACATTTGATTTTGTGGCATCACTTACGTTCGTTCTCATTTATTTTTCTGACTGCCATCATCAAAGAGGAAATGGAAAACAGATGGTCAGAGGATCCGTTTCAATCTGTCTTGTGCATTTTTTTACCTTTTGTCATTTTCAGTAGCGTGGCGTGGGGAAAAAATTAGGGGAAGCCAATAATACGTCCTTTCTTTTGGGGTGGGGGGGTGTGGTGGTCAATGTAATAACGTAGCCAGATGAGTGATTACAGCGCCCGGTATAATTTTACACACATTTGTATCATACAGATGCAGGACTTACACACGCCGGTTATCTGACCGACAGGTCCGCACGCACTCTCCAGCCGAAACTCTAATAAGCATTCATTCACAAACTAAATCAGGAGACCTTTAACGTTTTACGTCCGGTTCGCTCCTTTGTTCCTCGCTGTACACGGCTCCAGTTTGGGCATTGGCCTGTCATCAGATTGTATTTGTTGTTGCTGCTGCAGCGGAAGTTTAGTCCAATTATTTTTGATTAAATACTCCAAATCTCCACCCTCCATAATTGCACTTGCTTCAGTTGCTTGCTACTTTCTAACGGCGGTGAGAGTGGTGCAGTGACGCTATCTATCTTCTATCGATTAGATTTATCATTCGAAAATTATAAAAGTAGGGTAGACATGTGGATATTATCCGACTGAACAAAACGTGCATTTACCTAACAGGTTCGTTTTCCACTGACCTTTTTTCGAGCTATTTTCCAAAATCCTATGGAGAAATCCCATTGCTTTTTTGTCGAGGGAAACCGAGCGCAGCTTACTTCCGCTTTTTGGGACGCGTCACTGCACCACTAAATTGATGCGATTTGATTGGATTGTGAGGCAAGGGAAGCCAGCCGCCTCTGGCTTCCCTTGGCATGGCCCTGACCCTATTTAGGGGCAATGGATGTCCACTTGCGGGAGACGACAGACAGTGGTGCGGTTAGCCAAAGTGACAATGGATGTCCACTTGCGGGAGACGACAGACAGTGGTGCGGTTAGCCAAAGTGACAGACCTAATGTTAGACCAATTTACAGGCAATGGACGTCCACTCTCGGGAGAGAGACCTCCAGCATGTGTCCCTGACATGGAGACTCTGTTTATTTCACTCATCCAGGACAGAGACCGGGGAAATCTCCTCTCTGTGGCCCCTCCAAGACCCCCAAAGGACGGACCACAGACCTCCAGCATGTGTCCCTGACATGGGCACCTCCATAACCTTGCACACCGTGAGTCCCCGGACTCCCGGACTTAAGCACTCCCCCACGGACTAAACCCAGATGTTCACACCCTACAGAACTCCATGCCCCTGGTTAACCTAAAGGGGGTGGATTTTGCGGTGCTTTACCGTCGGCACATCGGTATCCATATTCGGCCTTATTCACGGCACCACCACCCCTTCTGTGGAGGATATTCTCATGCTCCTGGTAACCCTTTAAATAGTCTGATACTGTCAGGGCTCATCACCGCACTTTACAAGCCATAAATAATGTTTAAATGGTCGGGGAAAGTGTTTTTAAACGTCTGGAAGAGAGTTGTAGCCTGTCATTTTGCAGGATATCATTTAACATGTAACCTCTCCTGGAAATGCACAGAATATGTCCATTTCCAGGAGAGGTTCCATGTTAAATTATATCCTGCAAAATGACAGGCTATAAGCCAGGAACAAGTGTTTGAAAGGCGGGGAAAAGTTGTTTAAAATAGTCGGAAAAGTGTTTTTAAACGTCTGGAAGAGAGTTGTTGCCTGTCATTTTGCAGGATATAATTTAACATGGAACCTCTCCTGGAAATGCGCAGAGTATGTCCATTTCCAGGAGAGGTTCCATGTTAAATTATATCCTGCAAAATGACAGGCTATAAGCCAGGAAAAAGTGTTTGAAAGGCGGGGAAAAGTTGTTTAAAATAGTCGGAAAAGTGTTTTTAAACGTCTGGAAGAGAGTTGTTGCCTGTCATTTTGCAGGATATAATTTAACATGGAACCTCTCCTGGAAATGCGCAGAGTATGTCCATTTCCAGGAGAGGTTCCATGTTAAATTATATCCTGCAAAATGACAGGCTATAAGCCAGGAAAAAGTGTTTGAAAGGCGGGGAAAAGTTGTTTAAAATACTCTGATACCTCCAGGGCGCATCACCGCATTTTACAAGCCAGGGAAGGTGTCGGAATCCTGGGTAAACATTGTTTAAATAGTCTGACACCTGGCACTGTATTTGCCCCTGGGAGAGGTTCCATGTTAAATTATATCCTGCAAAATGACAGGCTATAAGCCAGGAAAAAGTGTTTGAAAGGCGGGGAAAAGTTGTTTAAAATACTCTGATACCTCCAGGGCGCATCACCGCATTTTACAAGCCAGGGAAGGTGTCGGAATCCTGGGTAAACATTGTTTAAATAGTCTGACACCTGGCACTGTATTTGCCCCTGGGAGAGGTTCCATGTTAAATTATATCCTGCAAAATGACAGGCTATAAGCCAGGAAAAAGTGTTTGAAAGGCGGGGAAAAGTTGTTTAAAATACTCTGATACCTCCAGGGCGCATCACCGCATTTTACAAGCCAGGGAAGGTGTCGGAATCCTGGGTAAACATTGTTTAAATAGTCTGACACCTGGCACTGTATTTGCCCCTGGGAGAGGTTCCATGTTAAATTATATCCTGCAAAATGACAGGCTATAAGCCAGGAAAAAGTGTTTGAAAGGCGGGGAAAAGTTGTTTAAAATACTCTGATACCTCCAGGGCGCATCACCGCATTTTACAAGCCAGGGAAGGTGTCGGAATCCTGGGTAAACATTGTTTAAATAGTCTGACACCTGGCACTGTATTTGCCCCTGGGAGAGGTTCCATGTTAAATTATATCCTGCAAAATGACAGGCTATAAGCCAGGAAAAAGTGTTTGAAAGGCGGGGAAAAGTTGTTTAAAATACTCTGATACCTCCAGGGCGCATCACCGCATTTTACAAGCCAGGGAAGGTGTCGGAATCCTGGGTAAACATTGTTTAAATAGTCTGACACCTGGCACTGTATTTGCCCCTGGGAAACGTCAAGGTTATATTCATGTTTTATTATTTATTTAATAATCACATGATTTTTACAAAAACAGTATACACAGTATACATATATACAATAATAATAATAATAATATAACAATATACATAATAAAAACATGAAAAGTGGTGAAAATGAGAAAATGTATCCGAAAATAGTGCCTCCTAATGCGGGCATGTGGACAGTAGCCACAGACTCACAGGCACACACACACATGCAGAGATCCAGGGGGCGGAGCACATGGCTTTTTTTACCCAGAAATAAGTCTATGAGAGGCGGGGAGACTCAGAGGACAGGCTGCGTCACCTCACTTTGTAACCCAGGAAAAGAGCAGGAATTCTGGCTGCGTGAGTGTTAAAAGTGCATTCATCTGTGTTAATCCGACAGCCGCAGAGGTGCTGACGCAAAGCAGGCGGAACAAATTGATTATTTGAACCAGGAATAAATGTTTGCAAGGCAGGGAAAGTGTTCCTGCAGCCCCTCCATAACGGTAATAATGATTAGAAATGACTTCCAGGGCAGAAAGCGTTTTTTAAATGTGGAAAAAAATATGTTAAACTGTTTAAAAAGCACAAAGTGATTTGAGTGCAGTTCTCATGTGTCCCCACAGGAGGGCGCGTCGTCCCAGGGAGCACAGTGCATGGTGACAAGGTACGATTTATACCCTAAAATAGCATGCTAAGTGTGGGTGGATTAGTTTCAAAGCATGCACACTCTGCTCGTGTCAGACTTCCATCAAATAGACCGGGGAAAACACCTCTCATTAGCCCCTCAAAGACCACCAAAGGACGGACTAAGCAGCTCCAGCACGGCTCCCTCACATGGAGCTCAGGTTATTTCATACCTCCAGGAGAGGGACCGGGAAAACCACCTCTCTGTAGCCCCTGACAGAGCCCCAAAGGACGGACTAAGGACCTCCGGCAACAGTGGCACTTCCATAACCTCGTGCACCGTGAGACCCCGGGCCCCCGGACTTAAGCACTCCCCCACGGACTAAACCCAGATGTTCACACCCTGCAGAATCTCATGCCCCTGGTCACCTTTAAGGGGGGGTGGATTTTGCGGTGCTTTACCGTCCGAACACAAGCATCAATATTCGTCCTCCTTCACAGCAGCAGCAGCAGCAGCAGCATCAGCAGCAGCAGCACCTGCCCTGCTGGAGGTTCACACTTTAACTTATTTGTATTCGGTTTTTTTTGTTCCCCTCCTCTGCCTTACACATCCTCCCACGCTCGAGCACTCCTCACTCGGACTAAACCCCTCCATGCACACCGCCAGAACCAGAACCTCACGCCCCTGGTGACCTTAAAGGTGTTTGTCTTTGTTTGTTTTTGTACTCCACATAGACAGGCAGGTGTTCAGCACCACGGACAGAGCGGGCCCGCTGCTGCTGCTGCTGGAAGGTGGAACACTTTGAGTCTTTTTATTTTCTCTTTTCTCCCTGCTCCTGCACACACCTTTTGTTACCCTCCTCTGCATTACACATCCTCCCACGCTCGAGCACTCCTCACTCGGACTAGACCCAGATGTTCACACCCTACAGAACTTCATGCCCCTGGTTACCCTAAAGGGGTGGATTTTGCGGTGCTTTACCGTCCGCACATCGGCATACATATTCGGCCTTATTCATGACACTACCACCCCTTCTTTGGAGGATATTGCAGGATATAATTTAACATGGAACCTCTCCTGGAAATGCACAGAGTATGTCCATTTCCAGGAGAGGTTACATGTTAAATTATATCCTTCAAAATGACAGGCACTGTATTTGCCCCTGGGAACCTTCAAGGTTATACTAATGTTTTTTTTTTATTTTTTATTTAATTATCACACCACTTTTACAAAAACAGTATACAAAATAAACATAATAACAACATGATTAACAGGGGCCTGGGGGCCATATTAGCCGTCTAACTTGTACAGTGCACCGGGGAAAAAAGGTTGAGTCCACGGCCCCTTTCCCCTCATCAGGAGTACCAATCGGTCCTGAAGAAGAGGTATCGCTGCTCTCCGCCCCTGAATCCTCTTCGGAGGTAGCTGACGGTGGTAGACCTCCTTCTGATGATGATGCTGCTGCAGCTGCTGCCGCCGCCCTGAACATGGAGCGGATCTTCAATGCCTCCTTTATTCCAGGCGTATTCGCGTAGAACCGGTCTGCAGTGCTTACGTCGTGGCACATAAACCTAGCCAGAATCGACCTGCTTTCTGGATCTTGGTGATGCTTGATATTGTCAGCCAGGGCAGTGCGCAAGATGGTGAAGGTGACGGCTGTTTCTAGCCCAGCATCAGCCCAAGCCCTCTTCAAGTGAGCGTTCAGGTTCTTGGAAGCCTGCTTCCCCGATGTGAAAAGGAAGAATTCATTCTGAGGACCCGACAAGCCCTCTTTTATCCCCATCCACCGCATGACCCAGCTAAACTCCTTTATTGTAAGCACCAGCTGTGCTTCACCAAATGTCTTGGCAGTCTTGTGATCCTGCACGTGGATGATGTAGCCCTCAGCAGTGCCCCTTCTGTCCGCCTCAAAGACCTCCGTGTTGGTCATGTTTGCATACACACCCGGACGGTGGCCATACAGGAGGCTCCAATGGAGGGTTAGATAGCCATATAGCAGGTACTGGGTCATTGAGGTCGGATTGCTAGCCATCAGGTCAAGGAGATCAGGGATGCGCTTCTCAGCGGCCGCCATGGCGGCGAGAAGCTCCGCCTGGCTCGGCAGACGATCCAGCTTGTCCCTCTTCACCTTAAACTGGTGGAGAGTGACAGACTTTTTCAAATCGTTAATGTTGGCTTTCACCTCTCTGATGATGTTGGTCATATCAGACTGGGTGAGCCTGCACCCCCGGAGCTTTGATGCAGACAAGTACCTCAGGAAATGGTTCACAGTCTTCAGGAACAACAGCGATGTTGTGACTGTCCGGCCCGACTCTGAAATATACTTGCTCCAGCCACGGACCCTCTTTGTGTCTTTTAGAAACAGCCAGTCTGACAGCCGGTCAAAACCATGGGCCATGAATACTATGAAGTTCTTTATCCGGCTGACATTGGACATACAATTCTCTTTCCGTTTTACTGTCGGTGCAAGACCCTCACAATGACCTCTGTATGTCTGAATGTACGTCTCCATGCTTTTAGGCAACGTGATTTCACGCATGGTATTCCGCAGTCCCTTCCCAGTGCACCATTGATTTTGGGAAGAGGGCCAGTCCCCTTAGCCAGATTAGCTTTCAGCTTATTGGAGACAGACGCACGGGTCTTCTGGCATACAGGGGTCTCACTACAGGAGGCTTCTACGGACCGCATGACAGTCTGCATCGGGGTCTTGCTTCCGGAGGCTTCTGGGGACCGCATCACAGACTTGAGAGGGATCTCACTCGCAGAGGCTTCTATGGACCGCATGACAGTCTTCACTGGGGTCTCACTACCGGAGGCTTCTGGGGACCACATGACAGTCTTCACTGGGGTCTTGCTTCCGGAGGCTTCTGGGGACCGCATCACAGACTTGAGAGGGGTCTCTCTACCGGAGGCTTTGTCGGACCGCATGACAGTCTTCACCGGGGTCTTGCTTCCGGAGGCTTCTGGGGACCGCATGACAGTCTTCACCGGGGTCTCACTACCGGAGACTTTGTCGACCGCATGACAGTCTTCACCGGGGTCTTGCTTCCGGAGGCTTCTGGGGACCGCATCACAGACTTGAGGGGGGTCTCACTCGCAGAGGCTTCTATGGACCGCATGACAGTCTTCACCGGGGTCTTGAGAGGGGTATTGCTGCCGGAGGCTACTGAGTTCATGTCGGGGGTACTTGGGATTGCTACGCCTTAAATCGTATACATTCTTCGTCTTCCTCAAGCAGAGCAGCAGTGGCATTCTGCTTCCTGGGTTTTAGACCCTGTTTTAGCCTGGAGCGCAGGGTCTTCACCTCATCAATGAGGGCATCCTTCTGAGCCCTCAATGCCACATTGTCCAGCCTCACCTGCATGCAGTCCTCTTCGTCACACTCGGTATGTGGGGAGAAGGGTGGAGGGTGCACCGGGTATTCCTCCTCATTGTCTATATCCAATGATGTAGCCATTCCAATGATGGGATTAGTCTCTCGGAGGTCATGGAGCAACTGCAGGGCCACACTATGCTTCAGCCTTGCCATGACCTGATGTGCCTCATCTCGGGAGAACTCAGGGTGGTCACGAGTTACATGACGGTGTAGTTTCCTCCCAGCATACGAACACCCTGTGATGGGACAGGGTTTGGTCCGAACATTTATTCTACCACTGGCCATTTTAAGAATGATGCCTCTTTCATCCAGGTTCCGCACTGCATGTTTGTGCTTAAGGTGCTTATTCAAAGCCAGATAGCGGAGGCTGCACACCGGGCATTGGGTCAACATCCTTCCAAAAACACACACAATGAATTCTATTTAAATGGTTTTCTGTTTCTCCGTTTATATGCGTTAGCCAACTGCTGATTGCAACCATGGGTCCGATGCTTCAATGCAGGGAACACGGACCAAGGGGAGGACTTGGGTTACCACCTGGTTAAAATGGTCCCACCTCCGCACCAACGCGACTGGCGATGGGTCCGATACATTGATTGTTTTTTGTTTCATGGTTCTGCCACGAACTCACAAGACAGTTTTGGGTACAAAACGTGGGGGTAACAGTACCTCCGGGCGCTCCGTCCCGCTCCGGCTTTCGCCGCAGCGGGGGGAGGAGGCATTGAACCCCTCGCACCTGCCCCCGGAGGAGGCAGGGGAGTCAGGTACCCGGAGGCGCACGGTGGACGGCCAGGGCGAGACCGCCACACCGCACTGGAGTCAGAGTTCCGAGTTTTTCGAGCCAGGTCCCGGTGAAACGCAGTACGGAGCACCCGGCAGGAACCTCCAGCAGACCCCGCCGCGCGGTTCCCTCGTCCCTCGGAAGAGGCGGAGAGGTGGGTGTTTTTCATCTGCTGGCGGACTGCCGGGGAGAACGTGCTGCTCGGGAGCCAGGCTCAGAGTTAGTGGAAGTGAGAGCCCGTGCACCTGCCTTTTACAGCAGGCACGCGCTGGTATCGGGGTGGGGAGAGAAGGTAGATGCAGAGGCTGCAGAAACAGCCAGAGCCTTTCCCCTCTAACACACCCCTCATTTGGTTCATGAGCACTGGGCAGAGTCCCCTGTCAACTCTCCTTATATTCCTCCGGAGACCAGTTGGGAAATGGCAGCATCCCACTTCACCTGGTAGACCAATATCGTTAAATGAGCTCAGTAATGTACTGCACAACATCACATGGGTAAAATGAGCTATATCATGCACTGCAAAATCACATTTGGTTTATTTCCAAAAAGCCTGGAAAAAACACATATCCATCATGTCCTGTAAAATATCATTCTTTGTTTATGTCCGCTCCAGGATTACCCGTAGTTTGGATGAACCGACCGCCAAGCACCGGAAGCTGGACCCGGGGAGGAGGCCCTCCGATGGCGGGTCAAAGTTGATGATACCGCAGCTGGCTGGACACTAACCGTAGAAGAACACCTGGGCGGGACCAGGCATGTCCCTCTTTGCAGACAAGCATATGTGCTCCCAGGAGCAGAGTCAATCCCACAGTTTGGAGGAACCGACCGCCAAGCACCGGAAGCTGGACCCGGGGAGGAGGCCCTCCGATGGCGGGTCAAATTTGATGATACCGCAGCTGGCTGGACACTAGCTGTAGAAGAACACCTGGGCGGGACCAGGCATGTCCCTCTTTGCAGACAAGCATATGTGCTCCCAGGAGCAGAGTCAATCCCACAGTTTGGAGGAACCGACCGCCAAGCACCGGAAGCTGGACCCGGGGAGGAGGCCCTCCGATGGCGGGTCAAAGTTGATGATACCGCAGCTGGCTGGACACTAACCGTAGAAGAACACCTGGGCGGGACCAGGCATGTCCCTCTTTGCAGACAAGCATATGTGCTCCCAGGAGCAGAGTCAATCCCACAGTTTGGAGGAACCGACCGCCAAGCACCGGAAGCTGGACCCGGGGAGGAGGCCCTCCGATGGCGGGTCAAAGTTGATGATACCGCAGCTGGCTGGACACTAACCGTAGAAGAACACCTGGGCGGGACCAGGCATGTCCCTCTTTGCAGACAAGCATATGTGCTCCCAGGAGCAGAGTCAAACCCGCAGTTTGGAAGAACCGACCGCCAGAGCACCGGCACGAAGCCGGGCCGGCGGAGGCCTTCCGATGGCGGGTCACGTTTGCCATTCGATCAATGTCTTTGCAGACAAGCATATATGTGGTTGTTACGCAGGATCAAATAGGTAGTTTGATGAAGTAGGGTCCTGTGCCCGGAGCAAGGCCAATTGCTGAATGCCGCAGCCGACTAAGGCCGCTATGCCACAGTGGAGGATGAGAGAAACAGGTGTTTGTTTTGCATTCCGCGGCAAAGAGGGGAGGTGGAACTTCCACCCCGCTACGGAACCTGTGGTGGGACCCCTGAGTCAGACGGTTCGTCTTGGAAACGCTTCATATCGGTCGGCCTGGGAGGTAAGAGACACGCAGGGTAACGGACACGCAGGGTTACCCCCACGCAGCCCACGCAACACGGAGGAGGCAGGGGAGTCTGGTACCCGGAGGCGCATGGCCGCAACACCGCACTGGAGTCAGGGTTTCGAGTTTTTCGAGCCAGGTCCCAGTGAACGCAAGACTCCAGCAGGAGCCTCCAGCAGACCCCCCCGACGTTTCCCTCGTCCCTCCCGGCCATCAGAGTCGAACCCGCAGTTCGGAGGAACCGACCGCCAGAGCACCGGCACGAGGCCGGGCCGGCGGAGGCCCTCCGATGGCGGGTCGCGTTTGCCATTCGATCAGTGAGAAATCAGAAGAGGAAGGGGGAAGAAAAAAGACTAACTTGTCTTTTTGGAGAACCATCAAAAATGGGTGAAAATGAAAAAATGTATCCGAGAATAGTGCCCCATAAGGCGGGTAAAGTCCCCTGTCAACTCCCCTCACCTTCCTCCACACTCTGAAAAAGTCAGAGTTATTTTTTGGAGAACCATCAAAAAGGGCTAAAAGTGTTGAAATGTATCCGAGAATAGTGCCCCATAAGGCGGGTAAAGTCCCCTGTCAACTCCCCTCACCTTCCTCCACACTCTGAAAAAGTCAGAGTTATTTTTTGGAGAACCATCAAAAAGGGCTAAAAGTGTTGAAATGTATCCGAGAATAGTGCCCCATAAGGCGGGTAAAGTCCCCTGTCAACTCCCCTCACCTTCCTCCACACTCTGAAAAAGTCAGTTATTTTTTGGAGAACCATCAAAAAGGGCTAAAAGTGTTGAAATGTATCCGAGAATAGTGCCCCATAAGGCGGGTAAAGTCCCCTGTCAACTCCCCTCACCTTCCTCCACACTCTGAAAAAGTCAGAGTTATTTTTTGGAGAACCATCAAAAATGGGTGAAAATGAAAAAATGTATCCGAGAATAGTGCCCCATAAGGCGGGTAAAGTCCCCTGTCAACTCCCCTCACCTTCCTCCACACTCTGAAAAAGTCAGAGTTATTTTTTGGAGAACCATCAAAAAGGGCTAAAAGTGTTGAAATGTATCCGAGAATAGTGCCCCATAAGGCGGGTAAAGTCCCCTGTCAACTCCCCTCACCTTCCTCCACACTCTGAAAAAGTCAGTTATTTTTTGGAGAACCATCAAAAAGGGCTAAAAGTGTTGAAATGTATCCGAGAATAGTGCCCCATAAGGCGGGTAAAGTCCCCTGTCAACTCCCCTCACCTTCCTCCACACTCTGAAAAAGTCAGAGTTATTTTTTGGAGAACCATCAAAAAGGGCTAAAAGTGTTGAAATCTATCCGAGAATAGTGCCCCATAAGGCGGATTGAGTCCCCTGTCAACTCCCCTTACCTTCCTCCACACTCTGAAAAAGTCAGAGTTATTTTTTGGAGAACCATCAAAAAGGGCTAAAAGTGTTGAAATGTATCCGAGAATAGTGCCCCATAAGGCGGATAAAGTCCCCTGTCAACTCCCCTCACCTTCCTCCAGAGCCCAGTTCAAAAACTTTAAGTTTGGTAAGAACCATGCTGGGGGGTCTCCAGGCAACAAAATGTATCCGAGCCAAAGTGCACATACAGCGGATGAATTCCTCCATGAAGTTACACAGCCGTTTTTTTTCTGAGTCCTCTCAAAAACCGGGTTTCCGATTTCGTGCAGAAGGTAGCTTGTAAAACATGAACGGTTTTTTACAACGGAGGAGAGGAAGTCTGGATTCCCCTCTCCGTTGTACCTTGCAACGGGGGAGGGGAAAAGTGTTCGGGGCTTCGTCCCGAAGCGCCGAACACTTTTCCCCTTCTCCAATTTTTCAGATCCCCTCTCCCATGTAATTTTAAAAGTTCATTTTTTGATTATTTTAACATATAATTGACCGTTTTCTTTCATTTTTTTTTCATTCCACGGGTGGGGGCCTATGGCAGGCTGCCTATGAGCTCCCAAATTTGGCCCGGATCATCCGGGATTTGTGGGATAAGCTCCATAAACTGACAAAGTCATCCAAACATGTCGCTTTTATAGCCCAAAGATATATCATGCAAATACATTAAAATAGTAAAAGGTACGATTGTGCTCGGCATTAACCGGAATTTGATTTATATAGCCCCAAAAAAATGATTAAAAATCGTTTTCGTGGGGAAAAGTGTTAAAACGCCTGATTAAAGCATTTGCGGGACACCAGCGAGCTCCAGACTAGTTTCATTGTGTCGGGGACCCTGGAGAACGATAAGACCCATCATTTAAATACAAAAAACACCATTAAAAGTCACTTTTAGGGGCAAAAAACAGCCTCTGTCCACTTCGTTAACAAACTGATGGGAAAATGGACAAAAGTGTGATTAAAGCATTTGCGGGACCCCAGCGAGCTCCAGACTAGTTTCATTGTCTTGGGGACCCTCCACAATGATAATACCCATCATTTAAATGCAAAACCCACCATTAAAAGTCACTTTTAGGGGCAAAAAACAGCCTCTGTCCACTTCGTTAACAAAGTGATGGGGAAAAGGACAAAATCGTGATTAAAGCATTTTGCGGGACCCCAGCGAGCTCCAGACTATGTGCATTGCGTCGGGGACCCTGGAGAAAGATAAAACACATCATTTAAATACAAAAACACCATTAAAAGTCACTTTTAGGGGCAAAAAACAGCCTCTGTCCACTTCGTTAACAAAGTGATGGGGAAAAGGACAAAATCGTGATTAAAGCATTTTGCGGGACCCCAGCGAGCTCCAGACTAGTTTCATTGTGTCGGGGACCCTGGATAATGATAAAACACATCATTTAAATGCCAAAAACACCATTAAAAGTCACTTTTAGGGGCAAAAAACAGCCTCTGTCCACTTCGTTAACAAAGTGATGGGGAAAAGGACAAAATCGTGATTAAAGCATTTTGCGGGACCCCAGCGAGCTCCAGACTATGTGCATTGTGTCGGGGACCCTGGAGAAAGATAAAACCCATCATTTAAATGCCAAAAACACCATTAAAAGTCACTTTTAGGGGCAAAAAACAGCCTCTGTCCACTTCGTTAACAAAGTGATGGGGAAAAGGACAAAATCGTGATTAAAGCATTTGGCGGGACCCCAGCGAGCTCCAGACTATGTGCATTGTGTCGGGGACCCTGGAGAAAGATAAAACCCATCATTTAAATGCCAAAAACACCATTAAAAGTCACTTTTAGGGGCAAAAAACAGCCTCTGTCCACTTCGTTAACAAAGTGATGGGGAAAAGGACAAAATCGTGATTAAAGCATTTTGCGGGACCCCAGCGAGCTCCAGACTATGTGCATTGTGTCGGGGACCCTGGAGAATGATAAAACACATCATTTAAATACAAAAAACACCATTAAAAGTCACTTTTAGGGGCAAAAAACAGCCTCTGTCCACTTCGTTAACAAAGTGATGGGGAAAAGGACAAAATCGTGATTAAAGCATTTTGCGGGACCCCAGCGAGCTCCAGACTATGTGCATTGTGTCGGGGACCCTGGAGAAAGATAAAACCCATCATTTAAATGCCAAAAACACCATTAAAAGTCACTTTTAGGGGCAAAAAACAGCCTCTGTCCACTTCGTTAACAAACTGATGGGGAAATGGACAGAAGGGGGAACACGGCCCAGCCGCTGCTCCGCTGCTCCAGACTATGTGCATTGTGTCGGGGAGCCAGGTCAAACCCCTCCATGCACACCGCCAGAACCAGAACCTCACGACCCTGGTGACCTTAAAGGTGTTTGTCTTTGTTTGTTTTTGTACTCCACATAGACAGGCAGGTGTTCAGCACCGCGGGCCCGCTGCTGCTGCTGCTGCTGCTGGAAGGTGGAACACTTTGAGTCTTTTTATTTTCTCTTTTCTCCCTGCTCCTGCACACACCTTTTGTTCCCCTCCTCTGCCTTACACATCCTCCCACGCTCGAGCACTCCTCACTCGGACTAAACCCCTCCATGCACACCGCCAGAACCAGAACCTCACGACCCTGGTGACCTTAAAGGTGTTTGTCTTTGTTTGTTTTTGTACTCCACATAGACAGGCAGGTGTTCAGCACCGCGGGCCCGCTGCTGCTGCTGCTGCTGCTGGAAGGTGGAACACTTTGAGTCTTTTTATTTTCTCTTTTCTCCCTGCTCCTGCACACACCTTTTGTTCCCCTCCTCTGCCTTACACATCCTCCCACGCTCGAGCACTCCTCACTCGGACTAAACCCCTCCATGCACACCGCCAGAACCAGAACCTCACGACCCTGGTGACCTTAAAGGTGTTTGTCTTTGTTTGTTTTTGTACTCCACATAGACAGGCAGGTGTTCAGCACCGCGGGCCCGCTGCTGCTGCTGCTGCTGCTGGAAGGTGGAACACTTTGAGTCTTTTTATTTTCTCTTTTCTCCCTGCTCCTGCACACACCTTTTGTTCCCCTCCTCTGCCTTACACATCCTCCCACGCTCGAGCACTCCTCACTCGGACTAAACCCCTCCATGCACACCGCCAGAACCAGAACCTCACGACCCTGGTGACCTTAAAGGTGTTTGTCTTTGTTTGTTTTTGTATTCCACATAGACAGGCTGGGGTTCAGCACCACGCACAGAGCCTACCCGCTACCTCCAGGGCGCATCACCACATTTTACAAGCCAGGAAAGGTGCATGGATCCTGGGTAAACATTGATTAAGTGTTTTTAAATGTGTGGAACAGTGTTTTGTCACTTTCAAAACTCTCCTGTCATTGACCGGAGAATTTGGGTCGATGTTGTATTCAATCTGGCCATTAATATTCCAGTGAGACGAAGTACGTACATTGACCGGAGTGATCCCATGTTAATGTTGTCCAAATACCGGAACATTCCCTAACCAATCACAGGTTGGCAGGGGCATGACGTGAGCCTCATCTGATTGGTCAATCCCTCCATTTTTTTTCACCAAGGGAAGCAAATTTCGGCTGGCCTCCTCTCGCAACAGAGAGTGCAATCTACTGTTTCACCATAACATCTAGAGGGGCGCTGTTTCACTATTTGTAAAATACTCAATGAGAATGGGGGAGAGACGGGCCGGCAGCAACACACCACAATGCATTTCCGAAACTAAACAAAGTGTTTTTATTTATTTATTAAAATTATAACTATAATCCGAAAAAACAGGGGAAGCCTGGCTTCCCTTGGCCTCCAGGAGAAAACGCCACTGGTCATTTTACCCACTGCTTTTCAGCCTAGAGCTTCTGATGGCATGTGGCAACAGATTGATCAAGCCAAAACTGCGTGCTGGACAGGAACTGGCTGCAAATCTCATACATAAAGTGTATAAATCGAAAGCCCTATACATCAGACCATCAAAGTCAACTTTGGTATGTGATATCACATTTGAATTAACCTGCAGAACATTGTAAAAATAATAACCCATAATCGGCGTATAAACATGCCTGAAGATTAAATGTTGTCAGTTACCTCTGACATTTGAAATGTATGTTCTTCTTGAACTTTAATTTCAGCTTTGTAGTCATGAAAATGTTTACTAGCTATGTGTTTATTTATTTGTGTACTTCTATAGACTAATGCAGAGTTAGAATGCCTGTTTTAAATGTTATATCCAAGCACAGAAATTGACTTAATTGGCAGCTGCCTAGTTGGACTAACAGAGCTAATAATAGAAGGGGATACTGGTACTCGTCGGGAGATGTCACTTTTAAAGCATGGACAGTAAAAGTAATTGTTAGCAATATAATCATTAATCCAAGTGTTTCCAGATACTCTTCAGTGTACAGTTGAAATGTAGTATATCTGAAAATTATTTTTATGTCTTTCCAAGGATGAGGTTAGAAGCTATAGCAGTGAGGACAACATTTGTACGGAAAACACTGGTTCAGCAAGGCAGCTGCGCTCCTCATTTCGACCACGAGATAGACAATCAAATGCATCTTCAGAAAGTTTCAACAGTCCAATGACTGCCTCCCCACCAAACTGTACTTCTGCAGTTCAACCTTTTGCCTCATCACTTGGGTGTGGAACGTCATTCACTCAAACTCCTGCCTTGACCTACCAAAGCAGTATCTCACCCTACCACAGCAGCACATCAGCGAGCAGTTATTCTACTCAACTGCCAGTATGCTCGCTGGAAAGCTACCCTTTCAGCAGTCAGCCTTCTACATCATAATTTGGAGGAACAACTTCTGTTGATCCAGCTCCGGGCAGCACTCCAGCAAGCCATTGTCCTGTGTTACCCTCTACCTCAACACACCACCAATCAGCAATCTATGCTAGCTACCTTACAATAATGTCTGCATTGTCTGACGAGTCTTCTGATGAGGAATTGAACCAGGCTATACTAGCAAGCCTGCAGAGTGAAAGGTTAGTACAAAAAAGATCTCGGAGGGCTTGCAAAAACACTGGTCGGTGTACAAAAAGCACATGTCAACACTGTTTTTTCAAATTACTCACTGTCGGAGGGTAGACACAGTTCCGCACTGTAGGTTTAACCATGTGGTATTAAATAATGATAAATTACATCAAGATTTATGACATAATTTATGACATTATGTGCGGATATTTGAATCCCCTGTGCGTTAGAGCTCTATTGTTGTCCAAAAACTATTAAAAACACAGTAAGTCACACCGCTCCACTGAGTAGCAAATTCCTTCATCCCTGGTGAGAGCGACTACTTTAGTTTGTTTAGAAATGGCTCCTCAAGACTAATAACAGCAATAAGATTGTTACTCTCAAGAGGAGAGGTTACTTGAATGGCAGATGCCACTGAGCATTCTCAGGAACGCAGTTTAGTTTGCAAGCTTATGCTAGATATCACCACCTATTGACTTTCTACTATACTAGTATACTTTGTACGTGACAATTATGAACTCAAGTACATTACACACATAATGCCACTTGCTCAAAACTAGTGTGTGTGCCCTAACTTTTATTTATCTTGCTAGTTCCAGGATGGCTACGGGATGTTTGGTGCCGGTGAGAGATATTTTGCAAAAAAATAAATAAATAAAATAAATCATCAGAAGAAATGCAAGTTCAACATCAACCGATCCACAGTCCTGGATGGAGCCATCAGGGGTTTTAAACGAGGGACATACGATCCATGTCACACTATTTCTGTCAAGTTTTCTGATGATATGGGAGTACCTGAAGAGGCTGTGGACTTGGGTGGACCAAGAAGAGAGTTTCTAAGACTTCTAATGGAAGCTTTGCCCAAATCTCCGATGTTTGAGGGAGAAGAAGGCAAACTGAACTTGGCCTTTGACAGTACTGGTATGTATTGATTGTAATCTCACATGATAAACTCCAGATAACCACTTATTACATGTATGTCACTGTTTTATATGATCTTACAGGCATTTTTCAAGTCTTTATACGCATGCATTGTCAAATATATAATAATTATAATTTCTTCTAGCCATGAGAGAGGACCGGTACTTTATTGCAGGCAGGGCCATTGCAGTAAGCCTTGTACATGGCGGTTCTCCCACAGGCTTTCTGTCCCCAACTCTCTTCTCTTGCCTTGTTGATGGCCCAGAATTGGCTAAGCCAGTGTTGGAAGATGTTGCGGATATTGAGCTGCACGAAAAAATTAATTAATTTTCCTCAGTTTTAGACTATGTTGTGCTGTAAGTGTGTCTGTTTCTACACTAGTAGCTAGTGCAGAGGGGAATATGTTCAAATGTTGGCGCTTTCAAATGTTGTTTTTTTGTATGTATTGGAAGGTCACGGAGGGTAAATCATTGGAAGATCTGCTAGCAACAACAGAACCACTTGAGGAGTATTTGGCCAATGCTGGCTGCCTGAGGCCGCTGCGGAGGTTGGAAGACAAGAATCTGCTTGTAGATGACATCCTGATGTTCCAAGTGATACACAGAGTGCGTGGTCCTTTTGAGAGGTACATTTTTATCCTCAGTTTTTTGCCTCTCCAATAAGGAATTGAAACCCATGAAGATTGCATTGGGTTCAGGGTTTTCTGTCGGCCATTTCTGTTGAAGTGTATGCGGTAATTTCCCGACTAAACCGCACCGTATATAAGCCACATGACAGTATTATGTTACATCATCGTGTCACATAGGCTAAAACTAAATGCCAGGTGGTTGTGGTGCGAGCGCTTCTAGCCATTTAAAAGTTGTTGTACAAAGTAGTTGTGGGCTTGGGTTGTGTGTTAGAACAAAAATAATGTAAACCCTACCCGCACGCGTACATACATACATGTATTTTTCTCCTGTTTGAACAGCATCTAAGCAAGTCATTTTTCCTTGCCATGACGTTTAAAAAGGACTACATGTGAAGATGTAAAAGCTTCTTTAGTTCAAACTTAAGTCGCCAATCAAAACACTTTAAAAAGCAAGTGTGATTTTTACTCAGATTTCGGGATGGACTGAGAACACTTGGTGTGCTGGACAAAATCCAAGCTCACCCGGAGAGTTTTCGCCCCCTTCTATGCTGGTCTCCTACAAACCTCACAGCTGACCTGCTTGACAGCCTCTTCACCATCTGCCTATCTACAGTTGGCAGCAATAGAAGGAGTGCTGAAGAAGTTGTTGTTCCTTTCTGGAGAGACTACCTAACAGATGCAGAAGGTTAATGTATAATTGTTTAAAGCCTTTCTTGTATGAACTGAAATATCTCCTCACTTGTAATTAACAATGCACAGCATCTTGACATTGTATCAGTTAAGTGCAGTGTTTTTTTTGTTTGTTTGTGTTCTTTCTAATTTCCGATGTATTGACTTTTCTCTAGATCAAGAGGGAACACAGAAGCTGAGGACAATTCTTGCCTTTGCCACTGGAGCCAATACTGTTCCACCAATTGGCTTTGATCCACCACCTTCAATTGAATTTCTTCACCAAAATTATGACTCAGGAACCACTTCTAAACTTCCCATTGCAAACACCTGCATCAACTGTTTGAAGTTGCCACTGCACAGCTCTTACATAGACTTCCAGGAAAATATGGACTTTGCACTGGGAAATACCCAGGGTTTCGGCATAGCTTAATTCATGGGCAGGCCTCCATCTCAGTATTCTGTTTAAAGGTCAAGTTCACACTCAAATAAATACATTTTAGTTAAAAAAATCCCAAACAGTTTTTGACACGTTTTTATTGTGGATATCATTCCACAGTGTTTTGCTGGGAACATCTTTTAAAGTACAGTTCAGATTTTGAGAAAGTTCAATAAAGGCACATTCAACTTTATTGAGTAAACTTCAATTGGCTTTGAAACTTGGCTCTGTATTTTTAGCCAGGAATAGGTTGCCAGTCATTTTGCAATCAAAGTTTTAAAAAGAAAAAGGTTTTATAAAGATGTACAATTGTTAGGTTACTGTTTAGGTTCATGGTTGCAGTTTTCTTCCAATTAATGGATCCTTGCTGTGTATAGGATGTTAAGACCTTTATGTGCATTAGTGAGCTCAAACCTCCATGTTTAACATTTCCAGCCATATGTCTTACTTTAAATGTTCAAAGAAATTGTTACCAAAAGTAGTGAAACACGTGTGAATTGAAACCACATTTTATTAAAGCTTTTGGCTCTGGAGAACTTAATAAATTGACTGAAGTATTAATTATTTTAACATTTGATGTCCTTTGTCAAATACAATGATACAGCATCAGTGGAATATGTGAGAAGTCAGTAGGAGCACAAGAAGCAACACAAAATCAGCACACCATAGAACAGAAGAGGACAAAAGCTGAACTTTTTTTCCCATTACTCCACTGAAATAAACACTTTTTCTTTTTAAGCAGTGTATGTTAAAACTCACGATATGTTTAAGTGTCTGTGAAATAGATTGTCGGTGTGTTTTGCTTTGCTTTACACTACTAAAGGCCGTACATATCCTGTGTGGACCTTTTCTATTGATGTGAATGTGCTCTTAAATAGGCCTATCTGTCGAGGGGGGTTTTGTTTCTTTTTGGTACGCCATTTGGTTCTATGATTTTAGGTATGCCTCTCTTCAAGAAAATACACAATGTTGCAAAACAAATATATACCATGATTCCCATCATCTTCAAATGGATCAAAAGTCTGCTGAAGTGTACCCATTGTTGGGTCACTGATGGTAAGGTTAATAGATGGAAGAACATTGTTAGTCTGTAACTCTGGGAGTGGTCTGTTGTCATCAACACCAAAGCCACTGTCTATATCATAAATACCATTCATACTTGGGTTATGCGTTCCTGCATTGTTGACTATGCCTCTTTGCCACAGCTGAAGAGGAGTTTGCCCCCGTTCTGTTGAAAGACCATGGTTATTCCACTGGTTCTGAAACTCAGTGGCAGCCCTTTGAACCCGTGGCAAATAAATATAGTGAAGACAAAATATATGGAGCTCATTAAGTGAATCTAATACACCGTGCTCCTCCATAAAGTTGAAAAGATTAACAAAATGAAATGAGACTACTCGATTTACCTCTGCCCATAATCTCTCAATTCTTTGGTTGTGCACTGACCTGCCAGTAATTACACTATGTCTGTTTAATCCTCTTCTGTAAAGCATGAAACGGGCAACACCTGTGTTTTCCAGTCCATGATCACATCTCACCCTGGACGGTAGTCCAAAGTTCTGTACACCGTCAATGAATAGTGACAACACACTAGAGGCTCTGTTGTTGTCAAGACAACCAAGGTATATGATGGTTCGACTGAAACCATCAACACAGCCGTGGAACACCATTCTCCATCTCACAAGCTTGTGGTTTCCATCTATGTGCCTAAAAGAAATTAAAATCAGAGTAAATCATGAGTGGGAAAACTATAACTAGGCCAAGGTTAGATATGCATAAATAATTTAAAACTAAGAGAAACAATTCTTAATAATGACCTCTTGTGCTTTTGATGCTTAGTCCATTTTGCTGTACACTCAAAGCTGTGAATGCAGGACTTATACTTGTAATCAAGGGTTTACTTTTTACATTTACTTTCACTCAAATAAAGGATATAAGTACTAAGGATTGTAAGAAACTGACAACTGAGTTTTTGCTACTTGATTCAACCAAAGTTGTTCTATTGGGAATTTACTCACCATAATTTATTGGGGGTTGGAACACTGTAAATTTGTCGACGTATTGCATGGCGTCTTCTGAACGACCGTCCAATGGGGTCAACTTCTTGCAGACTCCGTCTAACACGCCACCTTTGAATGCGCAACCCACGTGACCTCAAGCTCCCATGCACATATCGTTCACCTGCATTTGTGGTGCGCTGAAGAATTTCACCAACAACTCTGTTCAAGTTGTCATTGGATAGTGTTGCATATGTCAGTGGCTGAACGCCAAGCTGCTGTCTATGCCTGTAGAGAGTCCGATAGCTTACCCCTAAGCATGTTGCAATGCTTTGCCAGTTCATTCCAAGGGATACCAAATGAGATATTTGCTCTCCTGAAATGCTGTATCGAGGTCTGCCTTGATGTCTTTTCATGACAGGTGGAGGCAACAGTGCTAAACTATTCTCAGACCTGGTTCTTTGTCTGGTTTCATAAGCTGTCAGCAAAAAATGAAGACATCCATGCAAGGACTCTGATGTATTGAATACCTCTCTTGAATCTTCAGCAAATCTTGAGATTGACAGAAATCCAGATAAGGTTTCAATGTGGTCACGAAGTTCTCCATACATCCTCTCATGAACAAAATAATCTGTACCTTCTCTTTGTATTCGTTCAATACATTCCAAGACATTATTAAAATAATGTCTAATTTGATTTTCATTGCTACTTACTCCCAAAATGAAAAACTGTACTTGCAAAGAAAACAGGATGACTTTGAATAGCATCATTGTATTGTATAGCTATTTAAAATCAGGTTAGGATAAGCTGAGCAAGTCACACATGTGTATTTTCTGGTTTGAGAGTGACTTCCTGTGTCAGTAGGTAATGGATACCAAAACGGATGAGACCAAATACATGCGATTGTCAAGAATGTGTGTAAGTGACAATATATGTATTTGAGAATACGATATATGTTTATACATGTGAGAATAGAAATATATATATATATATGTACAAGTTAGAACTTTTTTATGTGAGAGTAATATATGTGTGGAGGACGTGTATGGAGGTTATTCCCTATCTTTATTCAAGAGCGTGGTCTTTACATTTGAGAGCATCATTTATTGATTTCACATTCAGATGTATTTATTTCCCTCAAACCCTGTCCTCAAATAGTCAACAACCCTGTCAAAATCCCTCAACCAATAGGAGGCCAGGTGTCCTTGCGGTTGCGTTCGCTTTACTTATTAGAGCGTTCCGTAAGGGCGGTTACTCTTTGGTTTATAAACTCCCGCCCTCCACGGCTTTATTGCATGTACTTCACTTGTTTCATTTACAACTTTTGGGGTAAAAAAGCACAGTTAAGTTATATATATATATTAGGGCCGGGACTTTAACGCGTTAATTAAGATTAATTAATGACACAAAAATTAACACATTTTAATCTTACTTATTTTTGCACCGCGGAACGTTTCTCACTAGATGAGTTTCAGGGGTACCGATTATACTGGAGCACCAACTAACGTTCATGACTTCAAACAACAACAAACCACAGTGAACAATAGTCAAACATGAACGAACAAGCTGATGAGACCGCCTTGGTTGGCCCCGTGGATGGGACATTTTGTTTTAAAAAACGGACGGATGGAAGCATCGATAAGAGCACGGTTGTTTGCAAATTATGCAAAAATGAATTTGCATATCACCGCAGCACATCAAGCCTCAAGTATCACCTCAATGCAGAACCTATAGCAGCTAGCGTGGAAGCTAGCGTGGACATTAGCCCGACTCGGAGTACAAGGACCCACACCCAATTCGCGTTGATCAAACTGTGGCCTATGCAACAGAGAGATTTTATTTTTCATCAGGATATTGGAAGAATAGGAGGGATTGAGGTCAATCACTGGCACTTTTTTATTTTATTTTAAATGGTACAGTACACTTTATGTTGAACTATTTATTATGTTGTTGGTGCAACTGGCACTTTATGTTGAACTGTTTATTGTTTTGGCCAAGGTCAGGGCCGTGGGAAGTAGGGGTGCTGAGGGTGCTGCAGCACCCCCTGGTGGAGGACAGGGGATCTGCACTTCCACAAGATTAAATACAAATATAATACAAAAAAAAGAATTTTCAGCCTTGATGTAACAACATTCATAATTAAGTAAAGATAACACCCTTTTCACCCCTGTTACATTTTCCATTTGCCCTGTACGATGGGCGCTGTAAGTGATGAAAGTGGGGGATGTTGGCTTATCAGGCGCCCGCAGCTCACAGCCAGCGTGAGAGAGAGAGAGATAGATAGAGAGAGGGGGTGCACCGGTACCGCCGGGGAATGTTGTTAGCATCTGCTGCGCTAACGGATATAAGAAGCCGTTTCTACAATAATGTTGAGGGAGAGCTCTCCTGTCAGACTGAGAGGCTCAGTGAGGTAAAGGACTCTGAGTGTTTAGATAGTTCACTTTAGTCTAAGTTGTCTCAGTGGGTCTCAAATGTTTTGATCACAATTTATGTAAACAAATATTTACAAGGCACTCCTTTATAATTATTAGAATAAATAAAAACAAGTTTGAAATCATTCCAATGTATACTATAGGACAGTAAACCAAAAATATTGTTTAAAACTGGAGAGATTTAAAAATATGCATAAATAAATAAATAAATGTTAACTGATAAAAGAAGATATAAATGAACCACAAAAATAAAACATTTACTTGTTATTGGTGTGGAGGAAACTTCTGTGTAGCAATGCAATGGGAGTCACCGACCCATGAAGGAGACACAGGACGAGCAGGAGTTCTGATGTCAAACACTGATATTGAATACAAGCATCGGCCGGAGAAATTCACATCACAAGTCACATAGTCAAAGGTTCTGACTGCACGGGTGGGTTGCCATGTCAATTCTGATCAGCCTCCCATCTTGGTACACCATTTAACTAGCTTACAGAGAGTCAAATCAACATATTGGGGATGCGCATTGATACCTGGAGACTGTCTCTGACCCCTGTTGTGCTTTGAAGCCAGCGTTCTCAGAGTCGTATAACTCCCTACTTCCTCCAGATCAAGTCATAAAACTTATAGTATCAACATGCGGCTACATTATCACGTTCCTTATGGGAGATAAGGATCAGGGCTGATCGTAAATGTCAACACACAGGAAAGGGTTAAATTCTTGGAGTGAAGACAGAATTATTCCCTCACAATTGGCTATGGTAGGTTATCGGTTATGTTCACATACTTATTTGATTATTAAAATGCAAACCGATCTTTTTCATATGGGTGTTTTAGAGTTGTACCCCCTAGATCAGTATCTAGTAATTGGGCGCTCAAAGTGCACCAGATTGAAGCATTTTAATTTAAAATGTTGAAAAATATCTTCCCGGGGGGGCACCCCTGGACCC
This sequence comes from Notothenia rossii, assembly GCF_949606895.1. Classification (NCBI taxonomy): domain Eukaryota; kingdom Metazoa; phylum Chordata; class Actinopteri; order Perciformes; family Nototheniidae; genus Notothenia; species Notothenia rossii. The sequence goes on along the minus strand of NC_136905.1, from coordinate 57,417,643 downwards.
CCCTAGAGGATGTGAAGTCCATCCCCCAATTAAAATATGTTCATGCAATACTGAATACATTTGAAGCCTTTTTATATAAGCAGTCCACCATATCAATATCTTTCTCTGTTTGTAGTGTATTGGTCTTTTGTAGAGCTTTTTCATTGCCAGCTAAAATCTTGCCTAGGGCAGCAAATTGGTCAAAACCGGCCATGGTGTCATCCCCACAGCACCCCCCGTTTCAAACATGTTCCCACGGCTATGGCCAAGGTTATTGAGAGAGTTGGACTGAAATGTATTAGATTTTTTAAATCAACTGTTGGTAAATCAACAAAGTCTGTTATGGCCTCTGAAGCAACAGAGAGATGTTTTCTAATAGTCAGGGTTTCCAATGTTCTGAATGTACTTGAAAGTATTGTGTTATACTTAAAAAATAAAGTGTTATAGTTTACAGAAGGTCTACCTACCTATAGGCTACCTGAATCTCTGAAATGTACTATATTCCTAAATATGCTATTGCTACACTTTATGGCAAAAATTGCACTTTTCTGTTGGTCTTGGTTAAGTGCCACCTTGAAAAAAATAAACAATGTTTTGTTGCTTAAGCTTATGTATTCAGTCATTATTCAATGGTATACTAAAATCCATGTGAAAAAAATTGCTTCTCACTGTTCTCAGGTCAAATATTTATATGTGATTAAAAATGCGATTAATTGCGATTAATTAATTACAAAGCCTCTAATTAATTAGATTAATTTTTTTAATCGAGTCCCGGCCCTAATATATATACCAGCACAATCCGTGTATATATCGACTACGGATCATTTGTTTTTCGGAAGTAAAGTAAACGGAAGAGCGTCTGGGAGGCGTTTTTGCTTTTTACCTTACTAAATGGTCTCGTCCAAAGCACTCCATTTATCCATTTATTTTATTGTATATCCTTGAGGCTGGGGAAGATATATCAGCATGTAGTTCAACATACAAATGTTCTAATGTACAACTTTACAAGTAAGTATAAGTATGGACAAGTAAATACAATAAGTTTAATTGGAGGATGTGGATTTATTTTCTCTCACCTTGTAATTACACAATCAAACAATCTATAATTTAGCTCTGGCCTTCACTCACAAAAAAACATTTGGATGAATTGAACACATTTTTCGAAGCTCTATTGACTGACATGCAATGACTGGGACTGATGGAAGAATCTGCGAGGAATGAACTAGGAGCAGAGAAATAATCATATTTTAAATAGCAGCTTCATAAGAGGCCAACAAGAGTGACAGGGTGTGTCAGTGTGCTGAAGGATAGACCAGCTATCCAGGCCAGTCTGTATAGATTTTCCAAGGGGTACAAATGCTGCTGCTGGAGTAGGCCTACTGACTGGAAGTATTGCTGATATCATGTCTACCATCCTCTTAAAATAATCTGTCCTCCAATATCAGTCTCATGAAGAAAGGTGTTTTAACGCTTATTCAAAATAGCAGAGATTAGAAAAACTTGTTCTCAGGAGGGGACATTGACAGAGGATTACTCAAAAAGTACACAGTACTTCATAGTATTTGTGGGAGTAAAAAAATCAGTTTTTCCCTCATCAAACTTAGCAGAAGTGGCTTGATTTTGTTCTCAGGAGCTCGGGGACTTTGACAGAGGATTTCAACAACAACGAAAAACACACTAGAAGTAGGCTACTTCATTGTGGTAGTAGGTGTAAGACTACTGAGTCCAGCAGTATCAATATCATTAAGAACTAATGGTAAAAGTGTCTTTGTATCACTCATCAAAGATAGCAGAAAACATGCATTATGTAGGCTACTAGAGGACTTTGACAGAGTATTTCTCACAAAGTACACAGTAAAAGTACTTCAATGTATTGTTAGTAGCAGTCAAACTAGTACCGAGTCCAACAGTGTCAGTTTTATTAAGAACTTGTGGTAAAAAATATTTGTAAAAAGAAAATGAAGAGCTACTGATTTGAAAAAACGAGAGACGGCTCTCTTTATAGTTTAAATCTCCTAACAATGTTGTCCATTTATTCTTCTCCCCTCGAGTCCAACAGTGTCAGTTTTATTAAGAACTTTCAGTCAAAAATATTTGTAAAATATGAAGAGCAGCTGATTTGAAAAGACAAACGCGAGAGACGGCTGAGTGACCGCAGTGCAGAATCGCTGTATAGTTTAAATCTCCTAACAATGTTGTCCATTTTAGACACAGGCTTATTATACATCCATTCTCTGGGCTCAATATGGGTCTTGGCCGTTTTCGTTGTGATCGCTAAATTCACCTTGTTTCCCCTTGTTTATAATATTATCAACGTTCCAAGCAAACGAGTGATTTTGTTTTGAAATCACTTCAGCGAGTTTCGCGCCCCCCCTCGCTACAATGACCATTAGACCATTTACTAAGGTAAAAAACAAAAAGCAAAAACGCCTCGCAGACACTCTTCCGTTTACTTGTTTAATAAAGATGTGTGTGTGTGTGTGTGTGTGTGTGTGTGTGTGTGTGTGTGTGTGTGTGTGTGTGTGTGTGTGTGTGTGTGTGTGTGTGTGTGTGTGTGTGTGTGTGTGTGTGTGTGTGTGTGTGTGTGTGTGTGTGTGTGTGTGTGTGTGTGTGTGTGTGTGTATGAGAGTGTGTGTGTGTGTGTGTCTCTCTGTGTGTGTGTGTGTGTGTGTGTGTGTGTGTGTGTGTGTGTGTGTGTGTGTGTGTGTGTGTGTGTGTGTGTGTGTGTGTGTGTGTGTGTGTTTGCGTGTGTGTGTGTGTGTGTGTGTGTGTGTGTGTGTGTGTGTGTGTGTGTGTGTGTGTGTGTGTCTCTATGTGTGTATATGTACGTGTGTGTGTCTGTGTGTGTGTGTGTGTGTGTGTGTGTGTGTATACATGTGTGTCTCTCTGTGTGTGTGTGGGTGGGTGGGTGTGTGTGTGTGTGTGTGTGTGTGTGTGTGTATACATGTGTGTCTCTCTGTGTGTGTGTGTGTGTGTGTGTGTGTGTGTGTGTGTGTGTGTGTGTGTGTGTGTGTGTGTGTGTGTGTGTGTGTGTGTGTGTGTGTGTGTGTGTGTGTGTGTGTGTGTGTGTGTGTGTGTGTACATTTTATTTTTTGTCATTTCCATTCAGTCGCAGAGACATGAATTTGGTGATTTGGCTCAACACAACACAAGTGTGTTAACTTAAGTTTGAGTCAATCACTTTCAAGTTACTTCCTGTATGATGAACATTCCCTTTCCGGTTTTATTTTCTAATTTGCCCTTCTCAGCCACCATACTATGGACTCATTTGGGCCTCTTGACTTCAATATGACTGAAATGTTGCAATATTGCAAATGTTTATTTTGAAAATATTTCTAATCACCCAGCGACACACCAAACTAATATTTTTTAAACTTACCTGCATAGCCAGGTGTCTTTCATTACTGGTGTACTTTGACTGCAGACACTCACTGCTGGAGAAAAGAAATGTCTAAAAAAAAGAAAAGAGAGAGGAACAAATACAAAAGATAAGCTTACATAATACAATCACATCTAGTTTCAACAACTCTGATATGAGCTGGCATGCAAGCCTCTAGTTTTAGGAGTTAAACTGGCATTGATGGCCAATAAGCCAAAACCAGTGGGTTGATTTTACATAAGATACGCTAAATTGTAGGGATGGGTATCGTTAGCGGTACTACTACTTTTATCGATACGGTCTTTTAACGGTACTTTTATCGGTTCTTTTGGAGAAAAAATTAAGGTAAACTAACTAAACAAATTGTGAGCAAAACTAACATTGCTTTTTATTTAAATTAAATGTCTAATATTTCACATCAAAGGAAACAACAATGTTTGAACAAATGGTATTAAATAATCTGATGACAGAATTGTAAACAGAATAACAGAAACGTTAACAAATAAATAACTCTCAGTTACCTACTCATTAACCCAGGTTTGTATAATTGAGTTAACTCTGTGTGTTGCTGCTAGCATACATAACACCTGACGTGGAAACGTTACTCGTGGATGGGGCTACAGAGCTACTGGAAAGACAGTCGAACCGGTGCATTTCTCCGTCTGAATGTGGTGCACTTTTGCAAGATGTTTAGACAAATTGCTCGTGTTACCGCCCTGACATGCTAAACTCTTATTGCACTTTTGGTAACGAGCATTGTCCACACTCGGAGCGCGTTCTCTCCGCCATCTCCTCCGTGTGTGTGTGTGTGTGTGTTGCTGCATGTAGCAGCCGCGTGTGTGTAATGACGGGGGAGAGATCTCTCGTCTGGATTTGAAAGATCAAAAATACAAAAAATAATCATAGACACAGTCTTCTTGTGTATTAGAAACGGAGTTGGCAACACTAAAACTGCAATATAATGTTTGTGTAGCAATAATACATACGACATATTTTTACATGTCTTCCTACCGATAAAAAGACCGATAATGTCGGAGCTTAACGGTACCACAGTCTTTAATAATTCAGCCCTATCCCTACTAAATTGTGATATATTATTTGTTATGTGGATAGAACATTACACATTAGCTATGGGGTTTTGGTCATATCACATCAGGTCACTGTTAGTATTAAATACTGGATGCACCAGGCAGCGTGGCACACAATCTAAAGCTATATAGTAGCTGACACAGTATTTTAGTATCATAATGTAGCGCGAACACCGTCTCCCCCCAATAAAAAAACAGTTTTTAAATAAGTGAGTCCGCCAATGCCATAGATTTATCTGAAACGGAGAATTACCCCCTAGTCGACGGGTTTGAATTTCTGAATAACCCACTAAAAACTAACCCACACCTTGACATCCGATTTATCCCACGTGCTGAGTTAGCTAGCATGCTAACGAGCTAACCGGCTAAGTACGTTTTTAATATCTGCATGTTTAGACAAATTGCTCGTGTTACCGCCCTGACATGCTAAACTCTTATTGCACTTTTGGTAACGAGCATTGTCCACATCGTGACGGGTCAAGTGTAACCACACCTCGGAGCGCGTTCTCTCCGCCATCTCCTCCGTGTGTGTGTGTGTGTGTGTGTGTGTGTGTGTGTGTGTGTGTGTGTGTGTGTATGTGTGTGTATGTGTGTGTGTGTGTGTGTGTGTGTGTGTGTGTGTGTGTGTGTGTGTGTGTGTGTGTGTGTGTGTGTGTGTGTGTGTGTGTGTGTGTGTGTGTGTGTGTGTGTGTGTGTGTGTGTGTGTGTGTGTGTGTGTGTGTGTGTGTGTGTGTGTGTGTTTTCTTGTCCCTCAGAGAAGCTCATCTTACTGGTTGTTGCGTATCAGAATGAAATGACCATCCTGCCAAACTATATATATTTGAAGCTTTGGCTTTGCAGCCAGGTGTTTTTATTTGCTTCAAGGAGTGTATGTATCGCTGTGTATGTCTGTTTGCTAAAGAGACATTATCAAAGGACTTTGAAGTTCCAAACAATTCAAAACATCGAGGTCAAGCTGGGTCAAAATCATCTGTTTACCTCTAAGACACATTAAACAGCACAAATGAAAAACAAAACGCCATAAGAGCACACTTACTCCTGTCTCATTCTCACATACAATCACTCACACACATACAAGGTATAAGGAGGTTTAATATGTACGAGTGTGTATGAGTTTGGGAATGAGGGAGTGGGAGAAAAAGAGAGAGACAAAAATAGAGATTTGAGGCGAAAACTGCGACTTGCTGTAAACCAAATCTACTGTATATTGTTGTCTCTGAACACACACACTGTACATCCAGACACACACATTTGAATTTTGTTGCTAATCTTTGACATATCCAAGACTTATACAAAAAAGAGCCAGTCCCCAGATATGTATTTTTTGGAAAATAACTAATTTTCTCTGTTTTCATCATGAAAAGAAACAGCGGTTTTATGTATTCAAAATGGCATTTAAAGAATTAAAATCCTGAAAATGATTACATTTTTGGTATTTTCTATTAGGGCAGAAGTTGCTTTAAAGATTGAACCCAAAAAAGTTTTGAAAAAAACCTTTTAATATAATATTTTTATCAAAGTCTTTTGCAGTGGACATTTTTGTCTCGAATGACTAATTTGCGTAGTCCAATCGAATGATACCGGAGGGTTAAAGGAAATACAACTAATGTGTTGTGTTATATTAGCTGTACAATTTACCACATATGGTGTTCTTAGATTCCATACCTCCTGTGTTTTATGAGCGACTTATCAAGTCTTAGCAAACGGCATAAAACATGATTACAGTTTTTCTCGATTGCTAACACACTAAAATTATACATAAAGCACAATTATTTTAACTGACACTCAAAGAGAAAAACATCGGCTCAAATCTCTAAACACGTTTTCAGCTTTTCACACAATTTGCAAAACAACATGGCACTTTTTACAAAACCACTGCACACGTTTTTCCACGTAAGACACAGGAATCTGACATAAAGTCACGCAGGTTTAAAACACTGATATTCAAAATGCCTCTCACATGGACCAATGATCAAGAAACACGTTCAACCTCACCAAACACCTGATAGCATAATTGTTGGCTCATCAATCAGGATGTTAGCACTATAAAAAGACCACAGGTGAGTACTTTCTTACAGCAACAATGGAAGCCAACATGGAAGCAAGAGCAAGAGGAAGAGGAAGAGCTGGGCTGAGAGTGAGAGGAGGAGGAAGAGGTGGGGTGGGAGTGAGAGGAGGAAGAATTAGAGGTTGAGGTAGAGCTGGAGGGAGAGGATGTGGACAAAGAAGAGTACTCTCTAATTAAATGAAATGTTATCAACCATGGTTTGACGATGAGAGAGGCTGGACAGAGGGTTCAGCCTAATCCAAGCCGATTTACTGTTGCCTCTGTAATCCGGACCCTTAGACTTGAAAACAGGTTACTTACCAGTTTTTAGCTCTGCATAATTCATGATATATCATTGCTTATATCTGTTGTGCATAGCCGTGGGAACATGTTTCAAATGGGGGGTGCTGTGGGGATGACACCAGGGCCAGTTTTGACCAATTTGCTGCCCTAGGCAAGATTTTAGCTGGCAATGAAAAACCTCTACAAAAGACCAATACACTACAAAAAGAGAAACATATTGACATGGTGGACAGCTTATATAAAAGACTTCAAATGTATTTAGTATTGCATGAACATGTTTTAATTGAGGGGTGGACTTCACATCCTCTTGGGGGGTCAGGGGGTGCCCCCCCGGGAAGATTTCTTTTAACATTTTAAAGTAAAATGCTTCAATCTGGTGCACTTTGAGCGCCCAATTACTAGAGACTGATCTAGGGGATACAACTCTAAACACCCATATGAAAAAGATCGGTTTGCATTTTAATAATCAAATAATATATGTGAACATAACCAATAACCTACCATAGCCAATAACAAATAAATGTAGGCTATCTTGTTTTATTTTTGTGGTTCATTTATATCTCATTTTACCAGTTAACATTTATTTATTTATGCATATTTTTAAATCTCTCCAGTTTTAAACAATATTTTGGGTTTACTGTCCTATATTATACATTGCAATGATTTCAAACCTGTTTTTATTTATCCTAATAATTATAAAGGAGTGCCTTCAAAATATTTGTTTAAATAAATTGTGATCAAAACGTTTGAGACCCACTGAGATAACTTAGACTAAAGTGAACTATCTAAACATTCAGAGAGTCCTTCACCTCACTGAGCCTCTCAGTCTGACAGGAGAGAACTCTCCCTCCATATTATTGTAGAAACATCTTCTTATATTCGTTAGCCATTAACAACAATCCCGGCCGGTACCGGTGCACCCCCCCTCTCTCTCTCTCTCTCTCTCTCTCTCTCTCTCTCTCTCTCTCTCTCTCTCTCTCTCTCTCTCTCTCTCTCTCTCTCTCTCTCACGCTGGCTGTGAGCTGCGGGCGCCTGCTAAGCCAAAATCCCCCACTTTCATCACTTACAGCGCCCATCGTACAGAGCAAATGGAAAATGTAACCGGGGTGAAAAGGGTGTTATCTTTACTTAATTATGAATGTTGTCACATTGATTTTTTTTTAATTATATTTGATTTAATCTTGTGGAAGTGCAGATCCCCTGTCCTCCACAAGGGGGTGCTGCAGCACCCTCAGCACCCCTACTTCCCACGGCCCTGCTGTTGTGTGAAACGTATTTACTTCATTACTGTAACTGAATTGTTAGCATGTTGTATACTATAACTGTACAGAAATCCTGCACAATTTACTATGGTAGACTTACTTTTATGCAACACAGACACTGACCAACCACTATATCTTTGTTGTTTATCTGAAGGACTGAGAAAAAAAGAGGTGCAGGTGGAAGGCTAAGGATTTTGTATGAGGCACAGGAAGCAGCAGTTACAAACTTGGTTTTGGCAAACAATGCATCACACTTAGAGAGATCCGAAGCATAGTAACTATGTGCTGAGATGCATGTTGCACAATGTTATTTTTGAATAAAATGTGATTTTTTTCAACAACTCATTTGTATTTCTTCACTTACTGTATTTCTGTATACTCAAGCAATCTTTCTCTGCCGAAACCTCTATGTACAGAGCATAGCAGCCAGGCCTGGAATTTCGTCATTTTAGGGGCAAGGCCACTTGGCCTTTTGAGTTGTCAATTTTTTAAGGGCATAACGGCCAAAAGCCAGGGCACCAAGGCCATAAATTAAAACAATGATTTAACATACAATATGAAGTGACTACGATTGTATATGCATTTACAATACTTTTATATATATTTATTAAGCATTCAATGGACACCAAATTGCAATTAAACAAATTCTTTATTAAAACTACAAAGGATTCTTATAGCACAGACATGTTTGGCTCACTGTGAGACTGTGGTAGTGGGCCTACGTCAAGGTGCGTCCTTATTCTGAGTCACTTGAAGATGGAGATGATGACGAGTCAGGGAGATTTGGACTTTGGGGGTTCCTTTGACCATAGGGATGAATATTGGGTCTCCTTTTGTTGATGCCAGCTGCCCACCATCTTGCCACAGCTTCATCACTTTGATATTCAGCAGGAGCACAACCCTGGGATTTGATGAGGAGTAGATCTTCAATTGTTGAAGTGTGCAGGCTTAAACGCCAATCGCCCTGCATTCTCTTCATTACTGAGAACTGCCGTTCAACTTGAGAGGTAGAGACAGGAAAAACTAGGACTATTTGTATTAGGTGCAGCAGATTGGGGTACATTCTTCCCTTCTCCAACAAGAATCTGGACCATAATGGGAGGAAAGTTTCCCTACTATGTTGACGCACAATGTTGTGTTTGGCTCTGAACCATTCTTTGTCTAGCTCAGGCACATTGCAGCCATTTTTGGTCAGGAGGGGCTCGAAGTTTTTACACAAATGATGGATTTCCTCCCCCCCAAACTCCTCTAAGAAATGTGGTTCTGTTGGGAAATTGATGGGATCTAATATTTCGGCAGCCAGGAGTACAGGGTCGGTGGAGAAAGTAGAGAATCTCTCACCAATGGCCGCAATGATGTTGTCAACTATGTTTTTCCTTGACAGAAGGAAGGCTTCGGCAGAAACATTGGACTTTCTTATGTTAATATCATTGTATGCAAATTCCTCACTGGTGGTTGTGAAGGACTCAAGCACTGGACGGAGATAGGGGCCTGGCTTCTCTGTTTGTTTGCGTAGCGCAGCCTGTGCAGCCAGGATCCTGCTACGCACACACGACAAGGGCAGTTGATCGCCTTGGAAATTCAGTGAGAGTTCAGCCAGGTCAGATAGAAGATCCTGATACAGTGCCATGTGAAGAATAAACTTTGGTGAGGTCAACTGCCTTAACACTGCCCTGATCTTTTCTTTGTCTGGTGATGCCTCATCCTGTCTTTCCTGGAGGTGGGTAACAATGCTTCTGTCGTTTTTTGTCGCAAGACAGGAAACAGCCCTCCTCCTGTGATCTATCCACCTGGTCCCCACGGAGCGAGCTGGTTTAATGACGTGCTCCTCCAGTTCCTCTCCAATGGCCTTCAAATCCCTCCATTTTTTGGGAGAACGACGGTAGAGAGAGTAAATCTTCATGAGCAGGTCATCAATCTTGTTCAAAGAAAAACAGAAAATACAGAATTAAATAGGCATTATTAAGGCATTAATCAGACATTGTATTACAAATTCTATTTTCATATTTTATAGAATAATTACTCCTCCTACCTGTTCAAAGTATGTGCCCTTGAAGGCATCCTTCAGACATAGCTCTAGTCTGTGGGCAATGCAATGTACTTTAAGCATCCACGGCACATGTCCCTGTAGTTTGGTGAGGACACCATTTGTCTTCCCAAAATTGACTGCTGCACCATCAGCTGCTGTTGCTGTCAAGCAGCCACTCAGATCAATGTTGTTGTCTGCACACTTTTCCATAATGGCCTCAAATATTCCATCTGCATTACATGCTGTTGGCTCTGCAATACTTTAAAAAATATGGAACACAAAAAAGAAATTAAGAATTAGGTCTTCTTACTATTAAATAAGTGAAAATGTAATTACAATCACCTGAACCTATGTAAAATCATTACATTCTTTCCCTCAATTGTCCTGCCCTTTTCTAATTAATTGTAAAGCAAAAAAACAAACAAACATATTTTGACATCTATATAGTAGACTATTTGTCTCTCTTATTCTTACCCAAGTAATCTGATTGTCGGGGAGCCGTGTTCAATAAGCTTTATGCTTATGACTTCCTTATCTGATGTTCCTTTGTCTGTGCTGCCATCAAACAGTAAGGAGCAGTAGAAAGGCTCACATTTTTTCAGAGCTTGAAGTTGGTCTCTGATGCGGCCAGCAATGTGCTCAATGAATATGTGGCAGGACTTTGAATTATGGTAGGTGAACCCGAGCTCCACCCCATGCTTGCGCTCCACTGACACAAGAGTCTTGTACAGACTAAACAGCTGCTCAGTATATGCTACAGTGTATGCAATGTCAAATAACTTGCACATCTTTGTTTCTGTTTTGTTGTTGAGCTTCTGGAGCTGTGTAACTGTTTTCGAAGTAGTTGGAGCCTGATTTGATTGCTGCCATGCTGTGATGTGAGCTTTTGACTCATAATTTGTTTTGGCTGTACATTTTTTAACATTTGTGCTGCCAGTTATGTATGTGTCTGTGTTATGGATATATGTGTGTTGTGCAGTGCGGTTTTTATAGTGCTCCCTGCAGATGCAGCACCACAACTTAGTAACATAGCCTTCCTTGTCCTTCTCAAAGTGCAGCCAGTCATACCCCCAAGACTCTACAGTGGTGGCAGTAGTTTTTCTCTTCTTGCTGTTTCCATCTACCTCTTGGTCATGGCCTTGTCCCGGTCCCTCCATGTCTTCTCCTTTTTCTCTCCTTTCCTCTCCCTTGTTCCTGTAATCGGTCTCATCTTCTCCTGCCTTTTCTTGTCCTCTCTCTTCCCTGGTTTCTAGCCCATTGTCTCCTCCAGCCTTCTCTAAATCTGTCTAATTTCTTTCTCCTCCTCTACCATTTCGTTGTCTTGGTACTTCAGAATCTCCTCCTGTTACTTCTGTTTCCCTATCATTATCAAGGCCTTCATCATCTCCTCCTCTCTCATCAATGTTCACTGGACTTTGTCTCTCCACTCTTGTCTGCTCTTCTTCATGTCCAACTCTCTGTTGTTTTTTTTCTGGCTCTCTGTCCACTGACTGATCTGCCTTACTGCAACTAAAAAACAATTAGTATTTTAATTTAATATGTCCATTTGATCACATACTTTTAACATAAATTAATAAACGTAATGTGATGTATAATTGAAAGGGTAATGTGACTTATCTTATAGAACTAATTAACTAATAAACACTAATAATGAGTGTTCAATATGCGATACAACCTCTGTACGTTATTTTAACTGGTTACCCTAACTTATATACTTAGCTTATTTCTCTCCCGTTCAAATTGGGGACAGTTTTAATCGGGGGCAGAGTGTCATAATCTGTCACCTTAATTTTAGGTGTGCTGCTGTTACTTATACTAACAAACTACAATATCTTGTTCCCTCTTGAATCATTATTGACCACTTACCTCCTGAAAAATGAGTCCATTGTTTTGCAGTTTTTAGCTGCATCTTCAAAGTTTCTTTTAATACACTTCTCCCTTCGCTGTTTGCTCGGCATAGTTTTATCTGGGGATGATAAAAGAAAACAAACTAATGTTGCTGCAAGTAACAACACAAAAAACAATGAGACAAAATCTCTTATTGATTGGCAGTCGTTCACGTTAACCTCTTTGCGCAAATGGGATGATGGCTTAATTTGGAGATGGAAAGGCATGCAATACCCCTTACAAACAATAGGTGGCATAACACCAGGAATCTCGGGTCTGTTTGACTGACCCCGTATCAAAGTGTATTGACTTTTATTCCACCTTTTGAGTACGAGGTCAGATACGGAAGTCACGCTTTTCTGTAATGGAAACTCGGTTCGGTGCACACATGAAATATAGCGCCGTCTTTGAGAAACAGTTGGTTGACAACAAATGAAGACCTTTTGGTTTGATAGGGGACTTCTTCACAAGTTTGTCGATGTATGGCATTATGCATACATTTGTTTCGGCTGACCAGAAAGAGTTGGCCGACATCATGGTGGAATTACATGAAAAAATACTGACTGTTTATCCTTGTAAATGGATTAAGCATATAAACGGTTTCCCTGGACATTTCCACAAAACCAAGGCCATTTTCCAGACGCCCGAAAGGTAAATAATGAGTTCATTACTTTATTTAAGCTTACATAATAACTTTAACACAATATGTTTTGAAAGGACGTCAATTACAATGGAATTGAATGGCAGTTGCTATGCTAAGCTAACTAAGCTAGTTCTGGCCAGTGGGGGTAACGTAATTTTTTTGTGGACAGTTCGGGCATGCCACAAGACATGTGAATGGGTATTTTGATGGCGTTTTGAAAATTGGGCGATATAAACGAGCAGCAAACTTTGAACTTCCGTCTGCGATCGCCGGTGGTCAAATAAGTCTGCACAGAGGTCTTTGACAGCTAACAACACAGCGCTAACTGCCTAGCACTAGATAATAATAAAAAAAGAACACAACTGCAACATAACTTATCCAAGTAGTAACAAAAACACTTTAAAATATTATAATTATGCATTACCATACGAGCAAGAAATAGTAATGTTATCCATAAAATTACACTTAAAGCTGGACAAATGAAAAACTTAACGGCAAACAGGATCATCACAAAACCTTACCTCACCTCAGCCTTTTCTTGAGCGGAGAATCAGCTAGCTAGGTCCTAGACCGTCCTACGCACACGGACGCGTGAGGGGGTGGGCGGAGATAGGTCCTAGACTGATGTCAACTGTCATCATAGACCGTCCGAGCGGTGCATTCTAGGCTCAAATCAAGCGCACCGCTGATTTTTTTTTCCTCCTTCAAAATATGCTGGTGTTGAAGCCGTGTCAGAAAAGAGGCAGACTGCTAAACCACAAAACTTAGTCAGAGAGGGCATCAAGGCCACTGTGGCCTTATGGCAGATATCATTTTTAAGGGCACAAGGCCAAAGTGGGAGGGCCATGGCCCTCGTGGCCCTCGTGAAATTCCTGCCCTGATAGCAGCCCATAAAAGATGAAAGTGCTTTAGATTATGCTCAGCAGTGTGTAGTTGGGTGGTCAAACAATATAGTATTATGAATGAAGTGTGTTATATTTGGTGCAAAAGTTTGCATTTGGTAAGTGTTTATGTAGTTTTGAGTGCAGTTCTTCATTTAGCAGGAGAAATTAGGTGTTTTGCACTTTGGGTGGGTGGTTTTGTGAATTGTGTTTAGTGTTCTGAGAAACTGAGCAATTAAAAAAAAAAAGTGTTAGCAATCGAGAAAAACTGTAAATATGATAGTATATAAAACCATGCTCGTACAACCTATAGAAATGCAAAACGGCGTCAGTTTAGACGTAATTCTGTCCTCCTGCTCCTTGCATTTATGAGAAAACATTTCATAACATTAACACAACATATTCGAGGTGGTTTTAAATAACATCCGTATTTATTTATTTCTCCAAGTTATGTTTTTGTTTGCACTGAGGAGTCGCAAACAGGCGTTTGTTTAATCATTGTAAGATTGGCTTTGATCAATGTTTGAAAAATGAATTCTTCATATATGATAAATGAGAGGTAACATTTAATTTATGGTATTATTTTCACATATTTCTCTCCATTCTTCCTTCTGCCAACGGTGTCGCATTTTCTCGTCTCTCCCGTTTTTGTGCTTAGTGCGTACGCATGGGTTAGAGTTTGCGTGGAGGACCGCACGTTTTCCCAGTCAAGTTAGTATTTTATAAATCGCAAACATTGCGTAGAAACTGGCGTACGCCATTTTTTGAGCGTATATCCCTTTATAAATGAGGCCCCAGATCACCGGTCGGTTTGTCCATAGTCTTAACAGGGGGTGTTTCTGGTACAGACTAAAACAGGGATCCAGTGTATTAAGAGATTCCCCTAATCTGTAAATCCCCATCACTTACATATCCTGATAACTTAAACCCCATCTCATCATTTGATTCAAGAACTGCATATAAGGGGGGGAATCATCTTGTTTATAACCGCCTCACCTTTGGGAACAAGTATTTCTAACTCCTCCTCTTGTTGCTCAGCTGATCTTTTGGCTCTGGGGATAAGTGAAAGTCTCTGAAACAGCTGGAGTTTTGTTATTGATGTGGGCATTCTCTATGAGTGAACTAATGGTTCCATGTCTTACATGATATTGTACTCCCCATCCAACCAGAAAAGTGCCAAGTGTAATGAGCACAATCAACAATGCTATTCTGACTCTTATCCCTCGGGGACCCCACAATTGGTTTGGCTTTGTTCTTGACATAATCTCTATTTTATCCCTGGTTGTGTCAGTTACAGAATTGAAATGAGTACTGTAGGAGCCATTTCCTTAGATTATAGTATTTTATCTTTTTAGATTACATAACCTGAGATTATGTGGTGTATATTATTTATTATTTAATTTGAGTGCGTAACTCTGCAGGTCGAGATGCTGCACAATAAAAGGAGAGGTGCTGCAGCCTACTGGTGTGGCTGACTGAAGCAAACAGTTTTTAGACCTTGCTGGTTGGGAGCGTCACAGCTTGGTTCTTCTGCCTTTAACATTGAAATATCAGTTTATATGACAAATAGTTGGTGTAAAAACGTTTATTTCTTTTTGCCTTTTTTGGAATAAACTATCTTACTTTTCAATCGCATCTGGAAATTTATATTTTTTCTCTCAAACTACAAGTGTCTATTCGTCGGTCAGCCCCACGAGTGAATCACAAACAAAGGACAAAAAACAAATGGATATCGTGGTCACTACAAGTACAAAGATAACGTATACAAAAATTGGACTCTTCTTCAGGTGTAAAACAAAAAATAGGTTTTCACTTTAGTGTACAATCTATAAAAATCTACAGACAATTTGTCTTTTGAGCTGTTTCTATCTTTATCTTATTACTATTAATTGTTTTGTTCCAGCTCTGCCAAATCAGACCTAACTCCCAATAATGTTCTGGAAGTTGCCACTGAAGGGTGACAATGTGTGAGGTGGTGTCAATTTGCTCCTTTTTATTTACCTTTAAACCGTAGCGCGTGTGAAGTTTGTTAGAACTACTCACGGTTCCCACCGGGGATCAGCTCACTGTCTTTTGTGAACTTTCACCCTCACCCATTCACCTGGCCGAACAGGAGTCTCTTCTGGTGTCTCGTCTGGTATCTCTGTAGTTTTCCTAGCCTGTGTAGACAAAACTTGGATAATATACTACTCGGAATTCTGAAATATTCATCCACTTCTATTCGTCTAATATCTAAAACTGGACCACTCCATCCTTGGAGAAGGCCCAAGCTTCGGCATACCTTTTGTCGTTATGAGACCTATTGTTGACTACATGTTATTATTTATTAACTACTACGTCACTGAAATCAACATATCTGTATAATCATGACACTCCCACCTTTGAGCATAACATGCTCAATTAATATTGCAATGATTACCCTATTATGAAGAGGACATGTAAAACCCATAACGTTGTATTAAATAAATATAACTCCTCCGTGTACCCATAAGGCATTCAAAAATATCGTATGATGTATGGTTTTCTGATGGTATAATTGCATATTCACTAAAGATCTGCCATTAGCAAAAAAATGGTTTACTTGTTTCAATAATGGCTTTTGTCATGCTATTATGCATCATTGTTACTGCAAACAATAACCCTGGTTTCGCTAATGCGTCTCAATAATTCTAGGATTAGAGGATTGGTTGATACTGCTGAACTAACATATGATAAAATAATATTTCTCTAAACTAGAGGGAAAATACGAACTATTCTCACAGAGGGTGACATGCAGGAGAACATGAAGGGCTGGTGCCCCTCCTAAGCCTCCTCACTCAAAATGAGATATTGCCTTACGCACTACATTATAAATCAGTAAAGTTACTCAAGAATAAATAAATAAAAACTGATTCTTGAAACTGTAGTAAAAACCCTACAACTTCTTCATCCAAGCTCTCAATCAGTGTTATGTTATTTAATCTGCAGCTCATGCCTCAAAACAGATACTTCACACCGATTATAAAATGGTGTTTATGAGAAAAATGTAACAACAATAAATGAAGTTCCCCTTTAAACACAGCCCCGGGATTCTTCTTCTTCTTCTTTCGTTTAATGTCAGAGGTCCAACTCGGTGTCGTGTAGCCATGCCCGCATCTCTGGTCTTCTGACGGGGTCTATCTATGTGCTGGCTGGAAAATGTTGGGCCAGTCTCTGTCGCTCCGTCACTGTTCTCCCGCTAACAGTCACTCTCTAGTTCTGCTGGGTTCTTGTTGACTTCTTCACTGGTTTGAGAAAAGCGACCCTATTGCTTGGTAAGGATCCTCCATCTTGGGTGAGTACTAGGTTTCCGTCTTCATATTTTGGGTGGAAACCCATCTTCTTGACCTCACTAGCTGTGTGGACACAATCTTTTTCTATGTGGGGGAACAACATCACTCGTAACGTCTTTCCTTCTCATAATTACAACAAATAGTCTGCTAAATGTTCTACTATGTTTTAATCTTTACTAATCTATGGATGTTTTATATTTAAAAGCAATATGCTACTCTCGATTTTTTAAATAACATTCAACCTCTCCCTCCTGTGGTGACAGACATGGCTCAATGTAGCTGGATTTCAAAATACCCTTGGGCTGAAGATGCATCACCTGGTGGTATGGCCCTCTGAGCTTCCTCATTGTTGTGGTTGATACCAGGCTGTCAGTGGCATTTGGTTCATGTTCGTCTTTGACATCCCTGGGACCCCCTGCCTCTGTCGTAATCATGGAAACCTCCCCTGGGGTAACTGCATGGAGGGCCGTTGCTTGGTGCACTTTTCTGCGGACACTCTCTGGACCAATGAGTCAGCTGACCACATTTGTAGGAGCCTTCATCTGTTCTTCGTCTTGATCGTTGCTCTCCTCCATTGTCCCTTTTGTTGATGCTGTATGGGAGTGTATACCTGTTCTTGCGGCTGTACTTGGGTAGGAGGATATGCAGGTGTTAGCTGTTGCCGAAATTGTGTGGGAAGATATTCTGGTACTTGCAGCATCCTGTGTTGCGGACAATATCTGGCCCAATGTGAGAACTGACCACATATGGAACATCCTTCACCTTGGAAACCTTGTCCTGTTGATCGATTACCCCCTGGGAAATGTCCTCTTCCTCTTCCTCTGCCACTTTGTCCTCCTTGGAAACCTCCTCCCCCTCTTTGTTGATTCTGCACCTGACTCTCTGGCACTACCTGAGTTTGAACTGTTGGAGGTGTCTGCCCTGCATTCTCTGGTTCTTCCTGAGCTTGAATTGTTGGAGGTGTCTGCCCTGCCTTCTCTGGAAGTTTACCCTCCCTTCTCCTTGTCTTGTTCCTACAAGCTACGGTGTCTTTTGGTGACTCGAATGGAATTATTAAGTTATCAAAGATGAAGCACTAATCCTCTGACTAGCACCTTCGTTCCTGATAAATAATATGCTATGTCATCCGAACTTAACTTTAAATCATTTTTGTTTTTAATTTAATTTTTTCTGTAAGAAATTAATCAAGTAAATTTGAAATTAAAAGTTATGATTTAAGTTTTTTGTAAAAAATTAATAAAGCAAATTAAGAATTATGCTAATTTCCAAGTCAGAAATTTTTCAAATAAAAATTGTACAGTATATGGTTTTGACTTTGAAATATGAAAATAGAAATCTGGTGAAAATCTAAATCTGGTGTTTACTGTGTACACTGAAGTGTATGGAATTATGCAAATGTCATAACTTGTGTTAACTTCAATAAATTGTAGCCAGACAAGGCCAGTTCATAACACTTATAACACACAGACTAACATACTTTTTTCAAAGACTTTCTTAAACCAGGCAACGCCGGTTTATCACATCAAACACATAGACTAACATGAATGGACCCAGTCCAGTGTAAACCAGATCAAGTCTGGTACCTACCCAGAGGTATTAACACAAGATGGACCCAGTCCGGTGTAACCCAGATAAAATCTAGTGCCTCCCAGAAGGTCTTAACACAAGATGGACCCAGTCCAGTGTATACCAGATAAAATCTAGTACCTTCCCAGAAGGCCTTAATACTATATCATATTCACATTAATCGGGCGGCGCCGAAGATACAACAGAGACAATATAAACACTATCCACACAATAGAAACACCACTCGCAATCACCACGTTGTAACCACAGATCAATCTACAGATCACTACCAACGCTTGAACCTAATGTAACTATAAAGTTTTTGAATTATACAGGTAACTGTCTCCCCTCTCATTTAGGCCCTATGCAAACGCCAGCAGTGAGTCTGTAGCCTGTCCTCCCCTACAAATACCAAACTTCCAGCGGTATAGATAACCTGATTTAACTAAATATACTTTTTTCTAGTTCCAACTGTGCCAAGAAATATGATTTGTCCTTCACAAGATGGAGTGCCTAGGCTCATGTAAGTGGTACTAGGTGTATTAGAACAAACGGAGTACTTTCAATTAGCATTTCACCAAATGGCGACTGCCGTGTGTTTGATTGTCAACATGAGGGCTAAACAAGATGGCAAATGATTTTCCAACCCCTAATCTGAAGAACAAAGGGATTTGAAAATACACCACGTGGCTCTTACAGGGGAGTTTAAACAAAAGGAACCACTGGTGTGGTATGTTACAGTCTAGACAATACAACATAAAACAACACTGTAGTTTAAAATAATAACATCTCTATGTAGTTTACAATGAAAATGGGCCTTGAATCCCTTACGTTATAGGCCTCAAACCGAAATACGTAATACTTGAATTTATAGTTGCTATGATTATCTGTTGCTGTTTAAACACGCTATAATGGGACAAAGTGGGACGCTATCACAATCAGAAGAATATCGTCTATCTAACGCACGAATGTTGCATTTCCCGTCGTAATCCACACGCAATGTCTGGTTGAAAACAGAACAGAATAACCACTGATAAAGCCTCAAACTTTAATCAGGCCTCATCACACAAAGGACTTTTTTAAAACAGCCTCAAACTGTTGTTACACAAACACTCACTTCAATTTCCTCAGCCTTAAACTGTGGCTGTGTCCTTGCCTCTAACAGCCTTAAACTGTTTAATGGCCTTAAACCATTTACATTATAGGCCTCAAACTTAAAAACGTAACAAGAGACACCTACTTGAAGTAAAATCAGCCTCAAACTGAGTACACACGCATTAATATTTCCGGCATAAAAACACACAAATTAATAGCATGCAGGGTTAAATGTAAGAAGAAAGAAGACATTTGAACTCACCCTGCTTGCGACAAAGCAACGCCACGAGTTATAGGATGCTTATGTTTATAAATGTAAGTTGTTTTAACATTAAATGTGACCTGCTCTATCGAAATCAGTCGCATTGAGACACATTTTGAGTTGTATACACTGCTGGAAAGAGGATATTCCAAGCTTTCTAATGATATCAGGATTGTTTTTGTACTCCAAATATTAAGCGAAATATGTCACATTATATAATGACTATCACCGAGTCATCATTTTGAGAAAAAGGCCTTCAAAGTTTCCTCTTCTCTGGAATCCATCGATCTGATTGATTATTAGTGGAGCAAATGATCAAAATACTACGGAGGGAAGATATTTTCGTTTGGATTACTGGTCTGGGAGAAGCTCGCGAGTGTGTGTGTGTATATGTGTGTGTGTGTGTTTGTGTAATTTTGCGTTTGTGTATTGCGTTTGTTTCCCGGAGAAAACCCTCACGAGAAACACTGGCTGTTGTTATGCCTGCTGTGGCGTTAAATATCTCCGTTCTCCGCTTGTAATTATGCCGTTACAAGCTTCAAAGTTGTATTTATCATCTGAATTTGCCGAAACAAGTTTAATATTCTGAAAGCCAACACTTTGTTTAATTGAAATCAGATGAAAACAAACTGTCACGGACCCTGCCGTGTTATTTATGATTACTCTACGCTTACATTCACAATATCAACCGGAGAGAGGGGGGGCGGCGCTGCGGAAGAGCAGATTGCCTGTCATCTTCCATTTACAAGATTAAAGAATATATTTATCGTGTGAGTTTGGAAATAAAAGTTTCATATTCTGAAAGCCAAGACTTTGTTTGTTTAAAATCAAACAAAACACCCGAACCCCGAAAAAATGTTTTTTTACGGAAATCCACTTTTATTTTTTAAATGAGCTGTTGCGACTTCCGACTGATTTCGATAGAGCGGGTCACAAATGCACAACTATTTTCAGGATCTGCTGGCCGCCATCAAACACAGAAATCCAATATTTCCTACATAATCTATTGAAGAATTTGATATAACAGGCTTCTCCTCACCCCTTGTTTTTGAGCTATTTTGTGTGTTTGAACGGATGGCCGCGTCCCTGGCAAACAGCTGGCTGGTAGTCTCTCCCGGTGCAGCGAAATCACGTCAGGGTCACCAATTATTAACTTATTCTCGCGTCCAGGAGAGAAGCTTTAAAAGCAAGAAACAATGGAGTCTCTGAGAAAGGTTCAAATGGGTACTTTAATTAAAATGGCGTGGTAATGTTACAAGCAGAGAAATGGTTCAGTGAGAGGGAGAGGGAAGCTGCAGCCCCCTCTCGCAGTCGCGGCCGTCCAGGAAGAGACTCCACAAGGCTCCGTCACCTGACTATATATCTCATTTGGCTCCTCCTCTTCAATGGCGGCTGTGGCATAATCTTTCTTCCTCCTTTCACCAATGTCCGATATCGCACATAACAGGATTTTGACATTGTACATTCAACTAAACACTTATCTCTTTCATGACTTTTCATTTAATACATTTTAACGGCTGCAATCGTTACTTTTCCCTAAAACCTGAAGTCAAGCTAATGTTGGTATTTCGGAGATCCTTTCCGGAATACCTTTTCAAAATAAACTTTAACTACAGGCGTAAGCTAACCGGAAGTATTTTCACAATAAAACAGTTATAAAAGTACTGGTGTTTAATCTATCTTATATCATCAAATATTGATTTTAATTTCTAACACCATCGAAAATAATAGGATACATTACAGTACTTCTTTGTGTGTCATTCAAGCTCGGCTCTGTGTGTGGCACGAGCGCATTTTGTTTGAGCGAGCGAGATAGAGAGCTGGCTATGCTATATAACCTCAGCTCAGGGAGGTAAAGGCACATCTTGATATGATCATTATAGTTTAAAAAAAATAAGAGAATAAATGAAAAACAGATATAAAATACTATATGACAGTAAAAAAAGTTGTTATTAATAAACAAGAATACAGTTTAAAAGGGGAGTGATTTGTAAAATATCCATAAAGAAAAAGAAAATCTGCTTACAGTTCTGTTTCATATGGATGCTGAGAGATGTATCCATAGATCTCTTAATTTTGCAATCAAAGTGCTCCAGATTGATGCTTTTAACTTCAACATTTAAAAATAAATGTTCCCGGGGGAGGATGCCCCCAGACCCCCCTAGAGGATGTTAGGCCGCCCCCCCCCCACCTTAAATAATCTTCACATGGATAGGAAAATAAATACTTTTGCACACATCTTGTGTCCATATCTTTCTGTTTTGGTGGTCATGCCACAACCGTGCATGTGAATTCATGCGCGAGTCATGGTAAGATATCTGGATTAAGAGGTTGCTTTTTCTTTGCACAGCATGAAAGAAAGGCGAAATTAATGGGCTGTAATTCTAGTTTTTTTAAGCAGAGGTTGAGTTCAATAATTTGTATGGCCATCGGAGGATGTTGTAAAAATTGAAATGGCCCTTGAGAGGAAAAAGGTTCCCCACCCCTGGTTTACATGCTTCCATGACATGGGTTGTGATTGTGCATAATGTATGTGGCATGTAAGGTGTGTTTGTGTGTTCGCCAACGTGTGTTAATTAACAATCATTAAAAGCCTGTGGGAGTGGAGCTACTCATAATCCCTATAACAAGCTCTGATAATATGATCAGGAAAAGTGGATATGCACTTACACACACACTCAATTTTAATGTCATGATGATCCATCTGCCTCTCCTCATCCCTGGTTCCCCCCTTTCATCACACCATCCATCACACATCCTTCTGCTTCACTACGTCTCTTTGGCTCAATCTCTCGGTAGCTTCGCTTTCTTCCAATCTCTCTCGCGCCGTCCTTCTCTTTCCCTCCATCCATCTGTCACTCATGTCTCTCCCAATACATTAACCTTATATTTTCTCGGGTACATGCCCTCCACTTGCTCCTCTCTAAGACAGCTCTATGTTAGCAGCTCCTTCAGGCTGAGCGAGGCCAGTTTCAACGCACGTTTCACATGTTTCACACCTTTTAACCCAGAAAGATCTGCCTCCACCATACATGACCATAGTCAGCTCCGCAGTATATGAAGGAGGTTGGACCAAAATAAAGTTGTGCAGTGATGACATATTTCTGTTGGCCGACTTTGGGCAAAGTCTGAAAATAAGCTTTTTGGCCAACACACGTTTAAGATACTTAAACATTTTTGTTCTGCAGGATAATATCTACATATTTACACCACTTTGTGATTTTTGAAGAATAAAGGTATAAACTACTTCATAGTCGCTGTGCATCACCACGTTTATTAGTCACTTGCACAGTTTTTATGACACATAGAAGCTTTAGACATTCACGAGTGGGGTGTTTAATTACTTTTTATGTTGGAGATCAAACTCGAAAATCTCTTTAGCTTGTGTTAACCACAGATCTTATTTCAGGTTTCTATCCAAAAACATGTAAAAAAAACCTTGACTTTGAGATGAGGGAACCGGAATCGGTAAAATGCTAACTCATTACAGGGTTCCACTCTAGGCAAAAGAACGGAACGTACAACAAAAAAATGCCCTTTCATATATTGTTTTTATAAGGCAACTTGTGTTAAACCTCTTTGTTGTAAATAAAGTTTTAGAAAAAAAGGTGTTGCTTAGTCTATATTTGAGTTTTCCTCTGACATCTCACTTTGTGTTTACACATTTGGATCAAAATGTGAAACACAAATGATCAAATTTTTTGAAGGGGACCTATCATGCAAAATGCACCTTTGTACGTGGTTTATACATGAATATGTGTCCCCGGTGTTCCAGGGAACTCACCAAGTGTCAGAAAACACAACCCTTTCTATTTTCCTCCTTAGCCAAATCTCTAAAAAAGGGGCTGCAACAGATGTGAAAAAAACGGATCCAGATTTCAACACTTTTTTACGTCACAAAAAGGTGGTCCGCTTATTAGTCAACTCTCCACCTATCAGGGGAATGAGCCACGGTCACGTGCATTTCCAAACCTCTCATTCGCATATACTGTAGGACGGATTTCCATCCATTTGGCTATTCAAATATTAACGAAACGGACAGACTTCCGTGCAAATCAGCGGCTGTCGGATTAAAACAGTTTAATGCACTTTTAACACTCACGTACCCAGGATTCCTGCTCCTTTCCTGGGTTACAAAGTGAGGTGACGCAGCCTGTCCTCTGGGTGGGCTCTGTGGGGGGGGTATCGCAGCCTGCTCCTCTGCCTGCCTCCCGCTGCGTTCTGCCTCTATCCACACAACTTTTCCCCGCCTTTCAGAGATGTATTGCTGGGTCAAACTCTAAGTTACAAACTGTACACATTGCATTCTTGCTAATTAGCCAAAATATGAACGGAATAAGTAGCAAGCATCGTAACAAACCAAGTAAAATAAATAGGGACAAAAGTTTTCAACCATACTTGCCAACCTTTAGACCTCAGAAATCGGGAGCATTTCAAAATGCAACATTTCGGGGGGGGGGGGGGGTGTTAGTGGATCGCCGGAGCTGTTAGATTAACATTAACATGCTTATTGTAGTTGTAAGTGCACTGCCTTGCGGCCTGTAGCACCGTCCTTGATGGAGCATATGTGTGGGTTGGACCTGTATTTTACAGGAAAGGAGTGAGCAGAGAGTAGAGTAGTTGTCGATTCTTGTTCTGTTTTCTGTGAATATCTGCCTCACCCTCTCAGACTTTGAGTTGCGCGCGCGACTAAAGAGACGTGTTACCATGGAAACCAAACAATGGTGTAGCTGTATTAAAGTCAGAGTGGAAACAGTCGTGTGTAAATCTGATTTTGTCAGAAATCGGGAGAAATGCGGGAGAAATATGACCCTGGGAGGAAACCGGGAGAGGACAATGAAATCGGGAGTCTCCCGCAAAAATCGGGAGGGTTGACAAGTTGTCAACTAACCATTCAGAAACGTCCTGCTGCAACCAAGATGTTTACACCTCCACCAAAACCTCCGCTGCTTCAGGGTCAGTTTCTGGATCAAATTGATAATATGCCTGAACACATGCATTGCTCTGAGATGACATTTTTATTCCACACTCGTAATCACAGCAAACATGGTAACGTGACTCTCGCCGGCTCATGCCCCCTTCTTCTGCAGGGGGGCGTGGTCAGCTGCTGCTCAGAATTTTCAAAGACAGGCTTGGAATAGAGCGAAAATGAGCGAAACGAGGCATGGCTAAAAAATGATCTGTTTGGTATTTTGAAAAATAAAATGTATAGATATACCTTATATAGTTATGGTCATACACTATATCATTTACATATAGCATGATAGGTCTCCTTTAAAGAATTGACTAATACAATTGCAAATGGATAGCTGTTTACATTGATCAACTACCGTTACTGCTTACCTTGTTTATCTTGGAGGGCTGCTCAACAGCTTACTCACATACAGTATACCCCTCTGTGCAGCTGCTGCCAGTCAACAGTATCTACTTCACAACCAAAGATGTCTGAACCCAGAGGAGCAGCAGGCAGAGAATGGAGGCGGATGTTTTTAAGGAAATTAAGGACACTTATTCTATTGAAAACTGTCAAGGAGCTGAATCATCTCCTACCTCAAAGATGAATGTTTTTTTTATTTGAACATTTTCAAACACATATCTTTTCATAAATTTAATTTAAATAACCCAAGTTTCAGAAGAACAGATTCACAGTCAATAAGTGAATGACGTAAGGCTCCTGTCTCAAGTCTTTTTATATATATTATACAGAAATTATACAATTATACAAAATATGAGACAGACAAAAAGGAAAAAATAGAACCAATGACAAAGATGAATAAGACCAAATATAACAATACAATGAGATACAATTGTAAATTGCCTTGACCACATTGTGACTAGAGTCAAAGGTAGCAAGGCAGGGTATTATTTACGGCGATATTGAATCACAGCTCCTCAGCTTTCGCAAGGCATAAAAAAAAGGCAAACATGACATTTCATTGCAATCACAACACTGAGAACTTTGCAATGTTTATTTTTCCTAACTTCTTTTGAGCAGCTGCAGAAAATACTAGGTCATTTTTAAAACAGGTGAGAAGGAAAATATTAGCTGAGTCAAAGAAAATGCAGAAAAACCCAATGCCACACTGTGCATGTGAGCCGGTTTCTGTATGCCTGTGCAATTATACAGCTTTACCCAAACTGGGTTCTAATTATAATCACCCCTGCGGTGCTACATTCACACTTGCTACCTCCATTTTCTCATCTCTCTGCCTCTCCCTCTCACACACAGTTTTGAAATTGCCAGAGGATATGAAGTGTTAACGTATTCCAGCACACATTATTAATTTGCTGATCCATTCTAACAAGTTAACTGCGAGGAGGAAGGAAGGCGAAAGGGAGTAAAACAAGTATAAAGAGAGCGAGAACACAACAAAGGTTATACAATATTGGAAAGAGAAGGCATTGACAGACTGATTTTTGGCCTTTTTATTATATGCAATTGCACCTGAAATACTATTGTTATGCTTTTCTTTTGAAAACTTTGCTTGAACATGTTACATGGTAACACTTTCTGCAGAAGCTTGAATTGTTGAGCAATTGCTTTCATTCTGCAATAAAGCCTTAAAAAAAACACCCACTGTACCTTGGAGCTGACTGAGGCAATTCGCTCTGTGCACAAGATGGCGTATATCAACTTCCGGCGGGTGGGGGTGAGGGCGAGTACTTCCGGTTTGAGTACAGAGTTTTGACAGTTTGTTTTGACATAGACACCAAGAGCAAAAATGAGCGGATTTGGGGTTAAAGAAAGGCAATTGGCCTTCCAGCCAACACAGTCTCACGGCATTTCGTGTTATAGTCACAAAATTAATCTATTGATTCGCCATTTTTTTTCGTGTCACACAGAAAGATTTTAAAAGCAATATAAATAATAACAAATTAGAAGGAAAAAAAGATTTAAAAAATACAGATTTCAGTATTCTGACACAGAAGAATTGTAGTGGTTTCGTGGTTCGTGCCTGCACCAAATAATAACAAATTAGAAGGAAAAAAAGATGCCAAAAATATCAGATTTCAGTATTCTGAGGCTCTGAGCCCCATTTATTTTCCTCGCGGACGGCAACAAAACTCATACATTATACAATTTAAAATAAAAGGGATAGGGTTAGGCTTAGGGTAAGATATTGAGTAAGAACATGTTTTTATGAACCACACAGCTTCTGGTATTCCAAGACCCGACCGGACAAAAAGACGTGGTGCAGGCACGAAACACACTACCAATAGAAATACATTGATTTTAAAATTGTTTCTGTGTGACACGAAAAAAATTCAAAAATCATGACTTCTGTCTAACTACAGCGGCGGCAGTGAAGGCAAATCAGGTGGCCGACGAGAACGAAGCCTTGAAAATTCAGATTAGGGAGCTCCAACTCCATCTGGAAAATACGCTGTATTAAACATTCTTCTATAACAGAGCCAAATGTAGTGACTGACAGGCATATATTTGTGTCCTTACGAAACAGAGTTACAAAGGAAATCAGGGCAGCTAAATCCAACTTCTTTATTAATCTCATTCATGAATCGAAGGGAAATCATAAACAAATCTGTGACTGTCTGCAGAACCTAACAGGCATAAAATAACAAAGCAGCTGGAGATCAATAACAATGGAACCTTATGTAAGGGACCAGCAGAAATAGCGACTATTTTTAATAACCATTAACCTGTTAAGCCCTGAGCCTGTTTTTCAGGTCTCAGGCTCGAAAATGACATTTCCAGAACAAATGACCATTATCTTCCCTTCTAAAAGGGTTAAATTAATCATCTTTTTTCTCAAAGTAATGATAAACCTGTGAGTTGGATGTAGACAAGTCGGAATAAATATAGATGTTTTTTATTTTAAAGAAAATGCAGATTGAACATCTTAAAACACTTTAAATTATAGTGTCCGTCCAAAGATTATTTTGTACTTACAGTGAAAACTACCCTTGGATGATGGTAAGGTAGACTAAAAGCTTTGGGAATCCAAAGTACAACATATAATAAGTACCCTGTATCAAGATTGATGCAAAACAAGTGACATTTGACCTTTTTAGAGAGGTTTAGCAAAACAAACTCCACCTCTGAGGTGATTTGGGTGGAAATGGGGGTTTTACCGTTTCTCTGAAACCCATTGGTCGATTTTGGTGATTGACATCTCTTTCTGACCGTTAGAGCCAATAGAATCGAAGGGGAATCTCCCCACATACACATGGTAAAACAAAAAGGTGGGGGCTTCGCGCACGCAGTTTTGCTCCAGAGTGAAGCTGTCTCTAGGTCTGACATCTCAAAACCGAAAAGCAGATTTATTGCTCATGGATTATCAGAAATAATTCAAAGTGACACAGACACATTGGATTAACCTATGGATTAACTTCAGAATGGTTTTTATCTTTTTAATGCCATTGAAAACCACTTTTGACAAGACTACCACACAGGTGAGCCATTTTGCCGTTTTTAGCTAACTAGCTCCATATGTTTTGATGTTTGTTCTTGTTATTATCTCCGATAATTCGTATAATTGAGTGATAATGAGGGTACCCCTCGATTCTGTGTCCCCTCACGATGTGAAACGATGGGTTGAGATGTGCAGCAAAGATAAATAATAAGGTTTTGTGAGTAAATTTCGGTGCAGTCGTCTGTTAGCATGTTTCGCTCGTTGCTAATTCAGAGGCTCAGCGTTAGCATTGTGGAGTTTTTTTTGAAAGAAAAATAAAAATGATCAGTTAGATGAGTTTCTTTCCGTTACATGGATATAAAACATTCATAGTTTATTAAATGAACACACCCTCAGACACTGTTTCCTGCAAGATTTTGCAGGAGGCCCCCATTACCGGGGTCTCTCGGGCTTAACAGGTTAATTATGTGAGGCTGACTGAACAGTCCCCAAATTGGTCAAATACACTCATCACCTATTGATAGTACTTACACAGCTTCTTCTCCCTGACAGAGACTTCTTAATCCAAAGTTAATTCTATAATTTCTTCTTAAAAACATTCCAAATCAAAAGACACTTTTGGACTGGATTCTCTGTTTCTAAAGAAACATGCTACCACTCTCACAGGGGCAATTACTAACATAATTAACACCTCTTTTAGGGAGGGAAAATTCCCAAAAGACTGGAAGTTAGCCATTGTTGTGCCAGTCCACAAATCCGGGGACACAACTGATGCAAACAACTATAGGTCCCTAGTATTTTACCTGTCATGTCTAAGATCTCTGAGATATGTGTAGCTGAGCAACTGACTGGACATCTTAACAGTAGTCCTTTCACATTACACCCCATGCAATTCGGCTTCCGAGCCAATCATTCCTCTGAGACCTCAAATTGTTTCCATAAAATATGGACAAAGGAGGCATTGTTGGAGCAATCTTCTTAGATCTTAAGAAAGCTTTTGATACAGTCAATCATCAAGTACTCATTCACAAAATGTCTTATTTCTCACCCAGTGCAATAGACTGGATGAGCACCTATCTGTCAGATAGAGTTCATTGTGTAAGGGTAAGCCAGTTCAAACACTGACTTATGGGGACTGTTGAGGCAGAATCTCTGCTTCGCGCGTTCCTCTATGAGTTTGTTTTAAAAGAAGGATAAGTCAAAGCAGCCAGGATAAGGGTTAAACAATAATCTGCTTTACTGGTAAAAACATACAATACATCACCCAATCTCCTATTCACCTAATCACGAAGCACTCTGCAGAGTACTCCGGGCTCAGGTTCTACCACCGTGTGATATACGTACCACGACAGCCAGTCTGAAACAAGAGCCCCGATCTTCAAAATGATCACAACATTTATACACAGGTGGGGAGGAGTTTTATCGCTTGCTCTTCCCTAGCTATTTGTTATTGGCGAGTTCACTTCTGAGCGAGCTAGCCAGGTAGTTGGTAGTGTTCCATTGGTCGGTTTCCCTTCTGGGCGAGACCCCAGGTAGTGAGTCCGCAGTTGTTAAGTCCATCTGTTTGTTCTGTGCGCGTGTGTGTTTGTGTGTGTGTGTTTCTGTCCCTCTGCCCTTAGGCAGATCCCCCAATCAATGATTTGGAGTCATGACAGAGGACTCTTTGACAGGACACATACTCATTCCCCCTAAACATCTTCAACACACACACACACATCCTATCATGTATCTTATCACACAACAGTCACATGTTTTTCTTTATGAAAGCCATATTTGTAAATATCCAAACGGCATCGTCTCATGACATCTTTAGGATTAGGTAAATAACAAAGCTTAACTGTTCCCATGGCCTAATAGGCCTGTGACAAACAGCCAAAAAGGGCTTTAGTTTTCGAGATACCGCTCCCGGAGTTAGGACAAAACACAACTGACTTTTTCCTCATCTCTAAGGCCTCCCATACATGAAATGGATTGTTGTATAAAAATATTTTAATGCAAAAGTGGTGAAATTGATATATAAAGTTAGACACCCCAAACTAAAAATAAAGCCTGGCCGTCTGGGGGTTGAGGCATATGAACTCATGTACATTCACAATGGAAGGTCTGATAGGTTTAAAACTTGGCATACCTGAGGTCAGGACATCCTTCTGCATTATAGAAAAGACTGAATGTCAATATCTTAATGTAAATTGGATATACAGTCATTTGAACACATACCTACAATAGGCGGAAATGTAAATCTATGTAGAATGTTCTCTTTACTTTGAAGTGACTCTGACATAGATTGCCATAGCAACACATATGAGGGCTTGTTGGAAAGGTGTGGTTCTACTGAATCCAGCAATAATAATTGTGTAAAGGTAGCTTACATACTCATGGAGTTATGTCACTAAACGTATAAGGTGTCCCAAATGGGGAAAATATGAAATAGTCCTAATTAAATCTATAGTATCACCAATTAGTTTTATTTTGAATTCACTTATCAGGGGTGGAAAATATTAACAAATTATCTTGAGTAGAAGTCCCTAAAAGGTATGACAACTTGAGAATTGTTATTTTTTAAAGTAAAATATTGCAACTTCAACATTAGTGCAGAGAAAATGCAGGCCTAAAATGCAATAGAACTACTAACGAAGTAGTAGTTGGAAATCAGCTCATCGCGGGCGATGTTGGTGGTCACAAACTGATCCACTAACAACTGCAACACCTTGATTTTACTCTCAAGAGGACCATAAGGATACTCATCCACTTCCTGATAGAGCAGAACGTGATGGTACTCCCGGTCGCTCTCGCAGTACGCGCGCAAAACCTCCGGCCACGTCATGCCGTCGATAAAATACAGAGTGGAGTTGACGCTGTCTTTGAGGTCGGCGGGGGCAAACGTGGTGTTGGAGGTGTCTTCTTCACGTAGGATGACCTTCAAGAGGGCAATATGTGTTTCTGCTCACATTGTTTATTGACGGCCCAGCAACTCAAGCTTATGCTCCTCATAACAGCAAGTCATTCAGCTCTGTAGAGAATCAAGAAGTTATACTACAGTATTTGACTCCACCTGCTTTATCTGCATCTCATTGCCTACGTGGGTTTCTTCACAAACTGACAGGTAAATCATTGCAAATATTTTTGGACTGTGAAAAGATTGGACCTTGTCAAATAAAATGGCTAATTAGCTAACTGGAAAGTGACCTAGCTTAATGTTTCATAAATGTAACAGCCTGTCCAGTAGCCCATATTCACAATAGACTCTGTGTCTCCTGGCTTAATTAGTATCACTGGTAACAATACTGTAAATAGAGCCTAACAAAAACAGTTTAAGTACAACATAGATACTGTACAAATTCTGAAGTGTATCTTTTTTCTTTTTTTTCTTTTTTTTCAATTTTACCAGAATGGAGAGTGATGTACAAACAGTGGATCCAAATCGTTGTATCATCTGTGGTAAACATTTTGAAAAAGGGAAGAAACAAGATCCATATGTCAAAAATCCTACAGCAGAAGGCCTCCAACGTATACTAAATGTTGCTCAACAGAGAGATGATGATGTTCATAAAACTCTCTCTCCATATACAGATGATATACTTTCGTTTAAAATAAAGGTATCATATCATCGATCATGTAGAGCAAACTACTCCAGAAAGACCAATATCAGTGAGCAACAAGTTGCAAATGTTGAAAGTGAGAGCATACCTGCATCAGTCTCTTCAAGAAGACTGAGTAGGGTTGATACATTATCGTTTGACATACGAAGAGATTGTTTCATTTGTCGGAGGGCCAGATAAAGACCAGAACCTCTGACAGCCATTATGACTAGTACAGGTAAGAGTACCCGAGACAAGGTCCTTCATGCAGCATCAGAAACTCTTGATGAAGTTGTACATCTTCGGCTGCTCTCATATCCGGATCTCTTTGCATATGATGCCAAATATCATAGAAGCTGCCTTAAACACTATATCTCTAAACTAAATATAGCAGCTGCCAGACGAAAAAAAGAATCAGAACAGCAGACCAGTATCTATGACAAAGCTTTTATTAAGCTCACTGAACTCATTGACAAAACTGTTTTCTCAAAATAAATGAAAGTGACGACCCTCAACTCCTTGGCTGGGAGGTTTGATGGCATACTGAAGACACTGAGGTCTGGGGAAGAAGATGAGACGGTCCAACACACTAAATACAGCTCCTGGAAACTGAAGGAAAAGCTCTTACTGCATTACAAGCACAGGCTGGTATTTGTAGAACGAGCTGGAAAGCCTGATTTGGTATGCTCTGAAAGTGTGCCCATGGGATTGACAATGAGAGCTGTACAACTCGAAGACAAGCTAGAAGAGACAACAGCTTCTACAGCAGACTGTGAGACACAACAGCAAAGTCAAGGTCTCTCTGACAGGCAAATACTACATAGAGCTGCAGACATATTGAGAAAGAGCATGGAGCAGGTTGACCATGACCATAAATCATATGTCAGCAGTGATCGACTATCACGTCTACATTGCAGCAACTATGTACCAAACAATGTTTATGACTTTGTGAACTGGTGTGTTGATTCAAATGCTCACAGAAATTGCGAGACCTGTGATGAGGAACCAGCTTTGAAGGACAATCTGCGTGTCATTGCAATCTGCCATGATCTCATTGCACAGTGCCGTCACATCCATACGCCAATCACACTGGGACTTGCCATTTGATTCATCATCAATTTGGCAGTAATTTACTCATCAATGAGCTCAGTGCAATGGGGCACTGTGTTTCCTATACAGAGGTTCGACAGTTCCTCACATCTGTGGCAGCAGACCAGATATCAAGGACAGAGAGTGGTGTCTACATCCCAACTGGCCTCACTGGAGTCACTGAACATGGAATTGTTGATGCAGCAATCGATACATTTGATCAGAATGAGGATACTCTGGACGGGAAGCAAACAACTCATGCTATGGCATCTGTTGTGTACCGAAGAGGCCATGTCTCCACTGCATATGAATGTCTAGCACGAGTCCCAGAGAGGTCTCTCTCAACCTTGAACACAGCTGACTTGAATGGAGAGAAACTTCACAGGTATGTTTGGATTATTTGAATTTGTATTCATTCCGTTTTCATGTGTATAGTCACAGTACAAATTAATTGGTGGGGGTGTTCAATATGAATACTTGGTGAGGTTTAGTGTTCTGAGTTGATATTTAATGCATATGATAACAAGCTTATCTTATTATTTCTGGTTACAGATATATCAAACCTCCAAAGCGACCAGAACCGCCCGAACTTCCCAAACCTGAGATACTACACATAAACACAGCAGTCTCCAAAGCAGCAGAAGGCAGAGACCTGGTATGGAAGCTGGCCCGAAACCAGAGCGAGAATCAACAGCATATTCCTGCGTGGTCTGCATTCAATGCCTTTACATCAGACACACGTTGTCCAGTAGCCAGTGTACTATACATGCCCTTCATAAGAAAATTGCCCTCAGATTTGTCCACCATCTATACAGCTATGATACAGCTTGTGCAGCTAGCTAAAGAACTGGGACAACACCATGTGCTTGTGACTGCAGACCTTGCAATTTATAGCAAAGCGCAACAGATATTGTGGAACAAACCAGAGCTCTTAAAAGGGAAGATCAGAATGAGACTAGGAGGTATACATATAACAATGGCTTACCTTGCAAGCATTGGAAAGCTCTATGGTGATGGCGGACTGTTTGACATACTCACTGAGTCAGACGTGTATGCAGAGGGCACAGCCCGACGGTTGCTTCAGGGGAAGCAGCTGGCAAGAGGAATAAGGAGCATAAAACTAGCCTCTGAGGCTCTGTTCAGGCTCTTCTGGAAAGCCATGCAATCATGGCTTGAAAAGAAAGGCAAATGTGCAATAACTGGAGCACAAGAGCAACTCCTACAAGATGTACAGCATGCATTTCATGGTAATGACAAGGCCACTGCTCAACAGCTTATCGGTGAGGTGGAGACGGAACTTACTGGGATCCAGAACATTATCCAGACTTTCATAGTTGAAGGGGCTAAGCAATCAGCAACTTTTGGATATTGGTTAATGTTCCTCAAGGGTGCTGATCTGTTGCTAAGGATCCTTCATTCAGAACGTGAAGCAGACTTTCAACTTCACCTGAATAGCAGGAATGTTCGGATCCTCAACGGTGTTCATGCACTCTGGACATGGCCCAAGGGAGAGGTTTGTCCCAGTCTGTGCCATCGCAAAGAAGCTTGGTGCAGCATTTTGTGCATGTCTACCCGCATGCCACGCCCTCACAGGTTGTGATACCACAAGCAGTTTTTACAGAATTGGGAAGGCTACTGTGTTTACAAGACTTAAGACCCATCTGAGTGACTTAAATGAGATGGCCAGTTTTGGACTTTCTGGAAGTCTGGAGGAGGCTATTCCTGTGGCAAGAAAGTATGCCCTCCTTCTGTATGGCCAAAAGAAAAGGGAGGATGGCCGTCCTTGCACCACCTTGGATGAGCTGAGGTACACACTAGCATCTACAACAGATTCATCAGCTGCAAATCTACCCCCAACAGAAGATGCCTTCCAGCAACATGTATTAAGAGCCATGTACCAGACCGCAGTGTGGTGTCACAGCCATGTGGCCAAGCCTCATCTCTGGAACCCAGTTGGTAGAGGGTGGAGGCTCAGAGAAGATGGGTCTATTGAACCAGTGATGTTCGTCAAAGAACCTGCACCTAAAGAAGTCAGAGACATCACCCACCTATACTGTAAGGACGGAAAGTGCAATGATAGCAGCAAATGCCAATGTCTTTCAGTAGGCTTGACCTGCACAGAGTTTTGCTCTTGCTCTGACTGCCCAAATGTGAGCCATGTTGTTTTTGATGACAATGTGGATGAGTGATAGAGATGTGTTTATATGCATGTATCCCCCGGCTCCCACTAGCTTAGGATTACTTAAGTTTAGATAAGAACATTTAATTTGAATACTAAAGTTTGTTAATCCAAAAACCTGTTTCCTTGTCTCTGTGTCTCACCTCCTAGTCCCTGGCACATTTTGGCTGCAGCTGGGCATAACATTGTATAAAGACACCATAAACGTTTAGTGACATAACTCGATGAGTATGTAAGCTACCTTTACACAATTGGTATTGCTGGATTCAGTAGAACCACACCTTTTCAACAAGCCCTTGTGTGTGTTGCTATGGCAATCCATGTCAGGGTCACTACAAAGTAAAGAGATCATTCTACATAGATTTACATTTCCGCCTATTGTAGGTATGTGTTCAAATGACTGTATCTCCAATTTACATTAAGATATTGACATTCAGTCTTTTCTATAATGCAGAAGGATGTCCTGACCTCAGGTATGCCAAGTTTTACACCTATCAGACCTTCCATTGTGAATCTACATGAGTTGTTATGCCTCAACCCCCAGGCGGCCAGGCTTTATTTTTAGTTTGGGGTGTCTAACTTTATATATCAATTTCACCACTTTTGCAGTAAAATATTTTTATACAACAATCCATTTCATGTATGGGAGGCCTTAGAGATGAGGAAAAAGTAAGTTGTGTTTTGTCCTAACTCCGGGAGGGGTAGCTCAAAATTTTTGGGGCCATTGTCACTGGCCTATAAGGCCTTCCCTGAACTTCCCTTCACCCCAAATTCAGCTTACTTTAGAATCAGAAGGACCATTGTCTCTCTAACTTGTGTTTGACCCAATCATCTCCTGATCTGATAAGAGTCTTGCAGGAAACGCACATTTCAACACCCCAACATCCTTATCGTTTCTTAACTAATTGTTGCTGGACACGAATCACTAATTAACAGGACTTTAACTGCATTATATTTGAAAATGTATCTGGGAATTCCCCTGTTAATTGCAAAAACCGTGGATGATTAACAGAGAGACCCTAACACTCTCCTGATATTCTGGGAACTGCAAAGCAGATGTCCAAGGTCATTTGTATTATGCCTAACCACAGATAGCCAAAAAACCACCCTTTTGATTAAACATACAAGTGGAAGAAAAGACTATTGCACTATATTTAAAAGAGGAAAAATGTACTTTGTCCCTTCAAATTTAACACACACGAATATATATAAGGTGACATTAAAATAAATATATCACAAATCCCCCTTTTGGTCTCGCCCCACGAGACCAACTCACATAAGACATTTGAAACACAACTAATGTCATTCTTTGCTACTGCGTATGTCCCCCCACATTAAACCTTTGGGAACAGAACACAACTTTTCATGTCAGTGAAGGAACTATCAGAGTGCGAACCTGAGTGCCAGACAGCAGTGTCCTTGTGTGTTGAACCATCCGGGCCCCCCTCCCCCTCAAAGGAATACGCCAACAAGGGTAGCTGATAGGGAGGGGAGATGCGGCCTTTCCTTCAAAGGTGGAACTGATGAATCTGATCAGAGAGAAGTAGACTCCTCTGCTGCCTCGAGAAGTCCCCCAGCCTGCTGACAGCCGCTTCCGAGTTATCTGCTGTAAGGATGTCCGCGAGGTCCTTCTCCTCTAGTCCGCTGATGACAGCTTCCGAGTCGTCTGCTGTAGGGATGTCCTCGTTGACGATAGCCAGGTCCGTCCTGATGTCCTCCAAGGACCTAGCCGGAGTGTTCCCCGCCGCACACTGGCTCAAGTAGTACCAGATGTCCCCCTTTGCTCCTCGGCGGACGGCATTAGATGTCGTCTGGGTCACTCTGTAGAGGCCGGAGAACCTGGGGTTGAGCCACGTAGGCCTGACGACCTTCAGCCAGAGGAACTCCGCTGTGTCGGCCTCCTGCTCCTTGTCCCCCTTTGGCGTCAAGAACCTGTGTGGAGAAATCTGATACCCACCCCTCCAGTCTACGCTCAGGGCTTCTGGGCCCTCAGGTGTTTGACCCACCACTGGTAGGCTGCTTGGAGCCTGTTGGTGGGGTGTCTTAAAACAACAGCTGTCTGTGAACAGGTTTTCTAAATTAGTTGCAGACCTCCTATCTGCCAGTGCAGCTTCAGAATCCTAACACTTCGCCTGTGTCAACAAAATAAACCCCAACATCTTTAGGTGAACTAAATAACATATTTCAATAGCTCTGAATTTCTGACAAGCATCTGTGTTATTTTTAAATGAAATCCTTGAGATCCTATTTAAAATGTAAATATAATATGAACTGCTAATGTTTCTGGTAATGGAACACACTAATGTTATGGATTAAAAAACAACTAAAATCATGATACTGACAAAGTGAATAATTTCCTGGTGATACTGCTTCTACCCGTCAGTGCTTAGATATTATCAAGCTGAAAAAATGAATACAGAAATCCAACATACTGTCATCAAATGTCTTTCTATTATGAATTTAAATTAAATGTACATCCCAATAATGATCTAAACCAAAAAGTCTATGGCTTTTACTTCTTTACCAGGCTAGTTACAAGATGTTGTCTAAATTAAATTCTATCTCATTACATTACTATGTTTTAACTTAACTGTAATATGTTCTTTCTACATTTCAAACCTCAGTTACTTTAATACCTGTTGAAATATTACAAAATTGTTTCATTATCACAGTTCACCTTCTCTGGTATTCTCATTCTGGAATTACCTCTCTCAGTAGCCCCTTGGCCACTGATTCTGCATCTGTGTTACCTGTTACAATTTAGTCAATATTAGAAACATGTCAACATTTTTTAGGAAACCTCTCGTTTCCCTTGGAACTCCAGAATAATGTGTTCGTATAAAAACATGCTTGGTTAGTCATTGTTTTAGAATCATGCAGTTGCACTGATCACATGCAGACATTCATTCACACTCACTCTGTCAGTCAGGGTCAAAGGTCATTTGGTCTCAGTCTTTTGGCCATGTCGTGCTCTGCAGAGACTTTAATATTCTACTAGCTGGAGTTGTACTAGTGACATCATTGTGTTGATGTCAACCAATGCAACAAAGTTTTTCTCGTGTTCGCAGCACCATTTTCTTCAGATGTTTAACAAACAAATTTCAACACCCCAACATCCATATCGTTTCTTAACTAATGTATGCTGGACACGAATCACTAATTAACAGGACTTTAACTGCATTATATTTGAAAATGTATCTGGGAATTCCCCTGTTAATTGCAAAGACCGTGGATGATTAACAGAGAGACCCTAACACTCTCCTGATATTCTGGGAACTGCAAAGCAGATGTCAAAGGTCATTTTTATTATGCCTAACCACAGATAGCCAAAAAACCACCCTTTTGATTACACATAAAAGTGGAAGAAAAGACTATTGCGCTATATTTAAAAGAGGAAAAATGTACTTTGTCCCTTCAAATTTAACACACACGAATATATATAAGGTGACATTAAAATAAATATATCACAGGACCCACCTTTCCCTTTGCCGTAGAGAGACAGCAGAGTGCTTGAACTGATCATAAAAAATTCAGCTACATTTCTGGCTATTTAGAATTCAGTTTTTGTAAAAGAGTGTAGAGATCTGTAGACCTGAAATTCTACAGGACTGTGAGGACGGGGGCGGGACTGGGCGGGAGTGGTTGTTTCCTGACACAATTATGACTTATGAGAACCCCTCTTGATTAGCTGGACCTTACCCATACACACCCATACACACAGCAAGTCCCTGAGTTATGAGGACCACAATGGTATATCTGGACAATATACACACACACAGAATTGTAGAAAACCTGTACTCATGAGGACAATAATGGTTTCACTGGACATTATCCTCAAACATGTGTTGCGCAATATTTTGTTACTGAAAAAGTAGCCCAATACTTCCGTTTATTTTAAATGTTGAACAGAAAAATGTATTTAACTTAGGAGAGCAATGGTACAAAGAGCAGACCACTTTCTAATGTTCACAGACCTCAGTGTTCAGAGACCTGAACATCAAGATATGCAGCTTTTTTCTTGTTGCTTTGATGACAAACACCTGTTTTTAATAACCATATGCTGGGATTTTGCGATGGACAATACGAATATTTCTGACGATCTCTTTACTAGTCGGCTGTCATTGAAAAGTGACAGAGGATTTAATTCTGACAGAGACCTTGACATATGATAGAACCTGCACAGCCTAAAATGATCATGGAAGGAAGTGAAATATTGAGAAATGTTGTCTTTTTAGTGGACAAGTGAATATTAAGTTGATTGAGTTGCAGAAGCAAAATGCTAACGTTATGCTATAAACTAACTACAGCAGGTCTTCCACGTCTCGCCAACTTAAGATCCATATTCAATAGGGGTGCACCGAATGGGAAATTCTTGGCCGAAACCGATACCGAAAATAGGAAACAGTTGGCCGAAAACCGAATGCCGAAAGGCCGAAAATGATTAATAGAAATATATATATAATGTATACATTTTTTACCAATGTTGTTCAGCTGCCTGATTATGGAAAAATAAATGATTATGGCAAAACTTAACTTAAATAATAATCACTATTATGGGTCCATAATACCCTCCCTAAAATACCCTACCCTCCCTCATATTGTAAAGCGTCTTTGAGTCGTGAAAAGCGCTATATAAATAAAATGCATTATTATTATTATTATTATTATTATAAAACATTTATTCAGCACTTTTGAATGCATACAGTACATTCATTCCAAGTCAAGTGAATTTTCTTTTCTCTGTAGGATAATTACAAGAAAGTGCATTCAGAACAAAGCCAAGGTGCTTTAAAACTGCATAAACATCTAGGCCAGTAGGCCTACAACAAAATAGTGTAAATAAAGACTGTAACAGCCAGGACTTCAACAACAACAAATGCACCTATAAGTGCATGCATACAAATGTGCAAACTGGATAAATCCACATGAATGTAACTATTTACAAATGAAATTACAATTGAATTTCAAAAATCTGTAAATAAGGCTGTCTGTCCTCATAAGCAAAGTAGCAAACATTGTATAAAGATACATAAAGTGAAAACTGGATATAAAATCCACAATCAATTACAAATTAAATTACAATTTCAAGAATCTGCAAATAAGGTGGTCTGTCCTCATGAGCAATGTAAACAACATTGTATCATTTAGATACCGAAAGTACAATATATTGAACACTGTGCTGCTGTCATTTCCCCCTAATGATAGCCTGAGATGGTGAATTATAACTCACAATGAAAATTGTTCAGGAAAGTGGGTATAGAGTAGACATGTAGAACTAGATAAGCTTATGATAAGCCAGCCTTGTCTACTTATTAAGGAAAAGTGGGGGGTTCTTTTTAATGAACATTAGCTTCTCTGCTTTATCAGCCATAAGTCTGTTCCTCTTCTCATCAAGCACATGAGAGGCAGCGCTGAACAGTCTCTCGCTGTCAGTGCTTGTGATTTGATCTTACTCCGCATATTTGTCCGGGTGTTTTGATTTCAAGTGGTGGAGTAATCCCAAAGTGGTGAACGTCTTTGCAGTTACACCCCCTCGAGAAATGTCAGCTGAACACGTTTTACAAATCGCAATCCGCGCCTCTTTCTCTGATATTTTTAAATATCTCCAAGCGGCAGACATGTTGGCTGTGAGCCAGCCGCGAGCATGGTCGCGCGCCGTGCTTGTCGCCGCGTTTTGATTACGTCATCACAACAACACGTTAGCTTACCAATGTAACCCTGTTCTCTGACATTCGGTGATATTTTTTCGGTGCTAGAACCCATTCGGCCGAAAGCCGAAAGGGCCTTTTTAACCATTTTCGGCGGATAATTTTCGGCGGCCGAATATTCGGTGCATCCCTAATATTCAAACATACAGATTCTAAATGGAACGAGTTGAAGCGTTTGTTTGAACAGTTTGCAGAAAGCAGGTACTTGCTTTCAAGCAGAACAGGGCAAACTAACTTAGAGGAGTGTTTATGTGTTCGTTGTTATGACGTACAACGTCCTCCACAACTTCTGTAGTCCTATTCAGCCACTTGGTAACAACCATCGTTTTTCAGACACTTCAACTCTTCAGAAATTACCAGTGGGGTCACTGCTGATGGATTTAATGTCCTAGAACAAAACGTGATCCGTCTCTTAAATGTGTCTCACCCACAGAATTATTTCAGATATTTTCCTAATTCCTATAGAGAAATCCCAATGGCTCTGAGACGAGGGAACAGGAAGTGGTGAAATGCTGACGCACTTCCTGGTTTTAGGACTCATTCCTGCACCACTATTCGGAGTTCACCTATGCACACACACAAACACAGAGGCCACTGTTATGATGAGTTCAAAACGGATAATGGTTATAATTCTTAAACAAA
Organism: Notothenia rossii; assembly: GCF_949606895.1. Classification (NCBI taxonomy): domain Eukaryota; kingdom Metazoa; phylum Chordata; class Actinopteri; order Perciformes; family Nototheniidae; genus Notothenia; species Notothenia rossii. The sequence goes on along the minus strand of NC_136905.1, from coordinate 57,376,343 downwards.
CCTAAATTATGAGGAAATCTAGTATAACTGGGCATTTTATACACACACACACAAACTAGCTTAACAATACCTTAGTTATAAGGACATCTGGTATAACTGGACATTTTATACACACACACACAATAGCCTAACAATACCTTAGTTATAAGGACATCTGGTATAACTGGACATGTTATACACACACACACACACACACACACACACACACACACAAGCCTAACAATACCTTAGTTATAAGGACATCTGGTATAACTGGCCATTTTATACACACACACACTAGCCTAACAATACCTTAGTTATAAGGACATATGGTATAACTGGACATTGTATACACACACCCACCCACCCACCCACCCACACACCCACACCCACACCCACACACACACACACACACACACACACACACACACACAAACACACACACACACACACACACACACACACACACACACACACTAGCCTAACAATACCTTAGTTATAAAGGACATCAGGTATAACTGGACATTTTATACACACACACTAGCCTAATAATACCTTAGTTATAAGGACATCAGGTATAACTGGGCATTTTACACACACACTACATGAACAATACCTTATTTGTGAACCACCCAGATTTAACAGGTCTCTAACCATACACAAAAGCATTCTTGATGTTAGACTGGTTGTAATAAAGGAAGCAGGACCCAGTTTTTCAGCTCTCTGTTGGTTAACAGTCTATCACGTGCACAGTTTTAGCTGAGGTGAAAGAGCCCCTATATCTCTCACCAATGACAAAGGAATGAGCTCCCTAAGATGCTGCTATTGTGTGGCCTGCAAATGCATATTTTGTTTTACAGGATTTCTGTACCAGTTGAGTGTACAAAATTGACAAGGACTTTTAATTTGCAGATATTTCAAATTCTTTTTTTAAAGATGTTTTTGACCAGAGTGCCATTATTGCAGAGAGAGTGTGAAGATGGAAGACAGAGGATAAGACATTGCCTGTAAGCTACGGAGGGATTGGGATTCGAACCCACCTAATAGGCAACGGAGACAACTTTCATGGGCCGCGCACACTAACCACTGTGTCACCTCTAAAGAATTGAATATACTGACATAATTTATACGTTTTGCCTCAAAAGGGAATATTAGACACAGACTCAAACTGTAGAGTCAATGGGATTTCTTCAAATAAAAAGGACAACAGACTCAACAGCTTGGATTGAAGCATTTACCTCCTTTTTAATGAACCTTTTTTTATCACCAACATTTCTTCACTTAAAACTAAAACATCTTTTACGAAATATATTTGTTATTAATACAATTTAAAATGAAATGCTTTGAAAAAATAAAGTAAAATAAAAGTGTATCTATGTACAAATACATACAGCTCTACAAAAAAATGCTACCACTGCTAAATCATCAGTTTCTCTGGTTGTACTAGTTATAGGTATGTGTTTAAGTCAAATTTACATTTTTGATTTGTTCTATTTACTACCGACATCCCTCCCAAATTTCAAATACAAATATTATTATTTAGAGCATTTATTTGCAGAAAATTACAACTGGTCAAAATAACAAAAAAAAGACCAGTCTGTCACATGGCTGCTGGGTGACTTTATTGTCAGACTTATTGTCAGAGCAGAAGGAAGCACGATTTGTTCCAGGAGAACCTTGTACGTCGTTCAATTCATGCGTCCTTCACAAAGACATTCAGCCGTGCTGAAGCCCCCCCAGATCATCACCCATCCTCAACCAAATGTCCAACACCTGGTCATCTTATGGTTAGACAGAGACCTGGAGAGGCCCTACAAGCCTCAGTGTCCCGCACCCACTGTGACATTTGGTGAATGACGCATGAATCGAACCACGTACAAGGTTCTCCTGGAACAAGTCGTGCTTCCTTCTGCTCTGACAAAAAGGATTGTTTTTTCCAGCAGAACGATACTCCATGCCATACAGCCAAGTCAATCAAGGTGTGTTTGGAGGATCACCAGATCCAGACCCTGTCATGGCCACCCCAATCTCCAGACCTGAACCCCATGGGAAACCTCTGGAATGTGATCCAGAGGAAGATGGTTGGTAACATGCCATCCATCAAAGCTGAGTTGCTTGAATTGTTGAACCAGGAATGAAATAAAGTCACCCAGCAGCCATGTGACAGACTGGTGGAGAGCAGCCAAGACGCATGAAAGCTGTGATTCAAAATCAGGGTTATTCCACCATCTGGTGATCCTCCAACCACAACTTTCAATGTTATAATTTTTGAGGGCGCAAGAAGATTCTTTGGGGTTTGCAACACACTTAATTATTGCCCTCTCAGAGAATGAGACTGTTACAGCTGTCGTGTTAAACCTTGGAAGATTCTGAGTATTGTATGTGGTAGGTTCATTATCAGAACAGGAAGCCCCATCAGGGATGAAATCTTCATCAAGTTGGAATTGTGTCAGAGGTAGTAGCAGCCGTGTCTTGTTGTACAACACAGTTCTTTGTAGAGACGGTCGGTACAGTCTTACCATGGGGTGGCTTTGAATCCCTGATGGTGGCAATGAGAGGATCCCAATCGTTATTTGCTTCAGAGTCAGGTGGGCAGTCTTCATCAGCGCTGGATCCATCGCTGCTAGATGCAGTTTTGGGAATGTAGTCTTTATCACAGAAGGTCACCTTCATTGCTGGAAAGGCAGATGTCCTTCACCTTTGAACAAAAAAGGAACACCAAGTTTGTATTTTCTTCATTATCCAGAAAAATGTACTGGTAACATGTGTTGAGCATTATTTTAACATTGAACCACTGTGCATTTCACTATATAACAAAGAAGAAAGCAAGTCAAATTGAATTTTAGTTAAGTTTTTGAAACCAGACCCAGACCCTACGTAGCATTCTCATCTGTTTGTCATTACTGGTGTCACTTTCTGGTTGCTAACAAACGCAATTGTAACACATAAACACGCATCAGCGCACACTGGGAGGGGGGGGGCAGGAGCTCCAACAAGGCGTGTAGGACAGAGAGTGAATACACATACTATACAGAGATGCTGTATGAGAAACCAATGTGAGTTTGGAACATTGAACAATGTAAATCTATTCTAGTAGACGTCAACAATGGATAAGTGGATCAGTCGAAATCGATCAGTGGAAATGGCCATGTCATGGGACCGTTAACAGTTATGGAGGTATGCACATGCTGGATGAAGGCAATGATCTAATGTCTAGTCATGTCAACAGGTTGTAAAATCATCTGTCCTTACAAGGACTGCTGTCCCTACAAGACACCCTGTGACCAGATGGCCTTTATCTTTCTATGTAGTATGACATTATACAGAAACATTTCAATGTTGTCATTTTTAACTCCTGTTGACATCATCTGTCCTTACAAGGACTGCTGTCCCTACAAGACACCCTGTGACCAGACGGCCTTTATCTTTGTGTAGTATGACATTTAACCCGTTTCAATTTGACCCAAAGTATGGGGAAACGGAGCCCCCTTACCAAGACGATAGTCCTGGTAAAACAGCTTCAATCTATACCAGTCAGCGACACGCAACAATGTATGGAAAAACAATACATTGAAACTTACCATCTTGTCCCCTGATGTGTTTGGAGTTGTACGAAGTTAGGTCCCAGCCTCTCGTGTCCCACCACATACTTCCTGTAAATAAGTGAAAGACAGGCACGACTTTAAAACATTATTGACTCATTTCCATCAATGTGACACAAATCTGAACATTAACACGACTTTATTCAATTCATTAGCCAGCAATGAAAATAAAAATACATTATTAGCCCCTATATAACATGTTAGGGCCCAAAAGCAATTTATCACAGAGCAATAATTGATAAAGATCTACTAACACATTGACTGTTGGCATGCTATGTGTGCAGCAGCCATCAGCATATCTCATCCAAGGAAGAAAGCTGATGAGCACAGTAGGACTGTAATGTTAACCATATTACAAGTTGGCATCCTCATTTTGTTTCATGAATGCCATTGTAGCGCGTCTCCTCTGTTCCAAATACGACTTCGACTAACTCTTACTCTGCGCATTTATCTTTTCATGGTGCAGCAAATAACAGTCTACAAACTATGGCTTAAATAATATAGAGACACATATGTTTCAGTTTCTGGAATTTGACTAATCTTTCACAGCATTAAGAAAAATACAATACTGTCACAGGCCCGTATTGTTTCCCTCTACAGCCCGACACAGAAAGTGATTGTGATATGAAGTACAACTTGCCATTTTGGTTGGTGGGGAGGACGGAGGATCTCTGTCGGGCTCAGGGTTAGAAGCTTATTCACAGTGAGCCTGAAATTGTAACACAAAAAAAAGACACTGTTGTCACCTTGGTAGTGGTTTGATCTGACTTGTGTGCTGCAAAGGTTTAACAGTTATGGAGGTGTGCACATGCTGGATGAAGGCAATGATCTCATGTCTATTCATGTCAACAGGTTGTAAAATCATCTGTCCTTACAAGGACTGCTGTCCCTACAAGGCAACCTGTGACCAGACGGCCTTTATCTTTCTGTGTAGTATGACATTTAACCCGTTTCAATTTGACCCAAAGTATGGGGAAACGGAGCCCCTTACCAAGACGATAGTCCTGGTAAAACAGCTGGATCAGGATCCCCATACTTGCATGTTATCTCCTCGTCTGGGAATATTTCCTTTACAGCAAATAGGTACAACTGTGGGGAATTTATTTTAATTGTGTAGCGGTCAGTTTATATTTTTGGCAGCACTGTTGAGCATTTTAAAAATGTATTTTCATGCCCCTGTGAAAGGCTTAGTCTTTCTATCTTTATAGCCACTGGTGTAAAGTAACTAAGTTCATAAACTCAAGTTGGGTAAGTACTATACTTGGGTAAAATGTTGAGCTACTTGTATTTTACTTAATTATTTCAATGTTTTGCTACTGTGTACTTCTATTCCTCTACAGTTCAGAGGTACATGGTGTACTTTTACTCCACTACATGTATGTAATAACCTTTAGTTACTTTACAGATGTGGATGAATGATGTGAAATATAATCAAGTGTTAAATCAGACTTTAGTTCCACCTGGAGTAAATCCACAAGCTACCCTGCAGTATACAAAGTCATTCAAACTAGCTGCACCTTTACCAGCTTTGAGAACACTTTCATGATCAATCATTATAAAACATATCATATCTATTATTCTGAAATGGACCAATCTGCACAATGACTACTTTTACTGTCGCTACTTTCACTATATTTTGATGATAATACTTTTCTACTTTTACTTGAGGAACATTTTGAATGCAGTATTTTTAATGTAACAGAGTATTCCTACACTCTAGTACTTCTACTTTTACTCAAGTAAAAGATCTGATTACTTCTACTTTTATTCAAGTACAAGAGCTGAGTACTTCTACTTTTACTCAAGTACATTATCTGAGTACTTCTACTTTTACTCAAGTACAAGATCTGAGTACTTATACTTTTACTCAAGTACAAGATCTGAGTACTTATACTTTTACTCAAGTACAAGATCTGAGTACTTATACTTCTACTTGAGGAACATTTTGAATGCAGGACTTTTACTGTAACAGAGTATTCCTTAATTGTTGTATTGGTGCATACATGAGGATATGGTAAACTTTCTTCAGCAAAGCTAAGAAATCTGTTTGAGCAGCCACTTTAGTATGATGATTAATGATCTATCGATCATAAATCTATTGATTAGATGAGAGGGGCACACATTTACATATTACATATCCTTAAAACGTACATTGTTGAAAATACGTGAGGCTGATGACCTAAGAGCAATGGCTAAAAGCTCAGGGTCATATTGATGAAACAATGCTATACGGTCTTTGATACTACATACTGTATGAGATGAATGGCTTACCTTTAAATGTGTTAATGAACCTGGCCTCTAGGAAGGGTTTGTCTCTGCCCAGAATGATATGCTCTATTGCATCCTGTTCAGCAGTCTTTCTCCAGCTCCTTTGCATCATCCTTGCTAAAAAATAAAACAGAGAACAGGCTAAGTTTAATGTACATGGTTAACAATAACATCTCTTGGGAAAAAAAGATGCATTAGAAAAAAGAGGGGTTCAATATGAGGCATGATACACTGTTCTATTAAAGATGGTAGTTCATTAGTAAGAATGCACAACATATTTAAAGTCCCGGAACGTCGTCCTGGTGTGCTCTGACGGCAGTGCACCTACAGTCACCAGCTACGTCTGCATGTAGGTGCTTGAAACCTACAGGTGCATGAACAGGGTATATGCAGGAATCCTGAAGTCAAATGTAATACCTTTTAAGACCTTTTTTAAGACCCTTTCCATACATTTTAAGACCTCATCGCAACTTTGAGTTCTAACCGGTTACATTGGCAACACACTTTACCTCACATTTACTATATTGATTGTAAGATAGCAAAACTAAACAGAGTGCAGACAGACTACTGAAGCCTTCTTTCCACATGAACTTCAACCTCTCTGTGAAGGTCAGGTTTAATGCAGTATGCTGCTTTGTTGCTTCTGTACTCTGTGCTCTTTCATTCCAGTAAAACTCCTCAGAAAACATTAGAAACCAGTATTTGACCAATAAACAAAACAATTGACAAAACTTTGAACTATGAAATTTGTTAAACTTTGGTGCGCTTCAGCGGGGTAATGCCATATAGGAGCTTCCTCACAAATACCCAGGGGTTAAATTGGGCTGGGGCTGTCCGGGGCTAAGCCCTGGTACATAAGACGATGCTCTGACGTCATCACCCTCACACATTTGTCATATGTTTACAAAAAAGGATATATATGTTAAGACTTTTCTCGTTCTTAATATAGACTATATTTAGGGTCTATATGTGTTGACTTTACTTTAAAATAGCAGATCTCTGTGACCGTATATAGTTTGGCTTAGACCCCGGCCCCACACGGTAAAACGCATACGCAAGCGCAAAAAAGGCTTCCTTTCACACGCATTCGATTCATTAACGTGTCCGTTCACACTAGACCGCTGCAAATGCTGGAAACGATGTAGTACATATGTCATGCCTGTAAGTGGCGCTGCTGCCGCCCGAAATACACCAAAAGCAGCGAAGAAGAACCCGGAGCATGGTTGCCCTTCTGTTTATTCTCCTCGGTGGACGGCGTGTTCTCCTGCTGTATCTCTCAGGTAGTCCACCAGCAGATGAAAAACACCCACCTCTCCGCTTTTTCCAAGGAACGAGGGGACCGTGCGGCAGTTTCCGTAAAAAAAATGTTCCGCCGGTCAACATGTCCGTTAAAGTTTAAATCTTCCGTACAAAATTAGGAAAGTGCCGGTCAGAGGTCTTCTTTGTTATTTATTGAGCTTTAAAACAAATTGATAACGACTCTGTTCTCTGTATAATAATATAAGAATATTTACTAAACGGTGACTGCCTCTCTTTTCCTCCCCCTCTTCTGACAGCCCAGCAGCAGCAGGAGACGTGGGGAGAGGGAGGCGGGCTCTTTCATCGTTATCAGAAAATGATCATATAGGGCACACACGGAGCCGTTGGACCCCCAGAGCGTTGCGTATGCCGGTCTTCCCACCTTGGGACCCGTTACCGTAGTCGTTTATTCCCCCCCCCCCCCCACACACACACAGAGCGGAGCAAGGCAACGAAACTTAAAATAATAAGCAGCATTTTACGGCGCGCTATGCATGGGGCCGCCTTGTGGGGTTTCCCGACATGTCGTTTCAGTAAATTAAAGGGTGTTTCATGTTGTCGTTGCTGTGGGACTTCTTAATACCTTGGAAAATGCCATTTAATACTTTTTAATACTTTTTAAAAGCCTTAATTTTCGCTAAATTGATTTATCAACTTTTAATACTTTTTAAGACCCCGCGGACACCCTGATGAAACGCTGCACGTTTCATTTGCAAAACACGGTAGTCTGCTCCTCCATGCATGCACAGATCATGCACTGAGGAGCCGCTCCGTTGTAACTGCATGACGGCTGCCCGCTGCACGGATGTGAGAGCTACACAGTAACACACAGCACACATCTGTCTTAACAGCATTTTAAAGACGATTATTTATTCAAAAAGTAACAGGCCAGTAGTATAACTAGTAATCAACACACATGAGTGGGCATACATAGTCAGCCTTTTAATATCACATTGCATTTAATTCAGTTGTAAAGCGGAAGTCATTACCATGTGGTTGATGCTAAGCTAAACTGTGCTAACTGACAGCAGAGCTAAAGGTTAATGTAACGTTTCCAGTCAAATGCAGTGTCTTGGTAGTATTAACTTACTAAGTAACTAACTAACTAACTTCATCCTATTACTTTTTAAAACACACGAAAAGCGATGAGGAGCATGCCCCGTGGCGTTCACTGAGCCGGACAAACAAAGTAATAAACAAACAGCTGCAGTTCTGATGCTAGGTTGTAGCTGGCCACCAAACAAACATTTAAATCCTTATGTTTTGTTTCAAATACATGATAACAAATATTACTTACCAGTTTTGGTTACAAGTCCGAATTGCCGTCAACGATCTCCTCAGCCATCTCCTCAGCCATGTACCACTGTCTGCTACTGTTTCTTGGTGAGACATTGACCGAAAACTGAAAGACCAATCCCTGATGAGAACCTGCTCGCCTGATGACTGCTGGCCAATCCCGGATGAGAACCTGCCTGATTGACTCTTTAGCCGCCCAATCAGTGAGCAGGTGTATCCAGCCAATGAAAAGCGCGTATTTTGTGTAAAATGAGAGGGAAATGTGTATGAAACTGCAATACCATGAATCGGCTGTACGAGCGTTTTATACACAATGAAAGCACACAAATATACACTAGAAATCAGGGATAGGCGGTTTATTAGGACATACCGAGAAAAAGCGGGAGGGTTTTATTTACATGTTGATAAGTGCTTCTACACTGCGCGACTTGTGAGGACACCAGTTTTGTCTTCACAAGTCGAAATGTCCTTATAATGCTGGTGTGTATCCATGCGAATTGTCCTCATAATCCGGCCGCACCAACGCACACACACACACACACACACACACACACACACACACACACACACACACACACACACACACACACACACACACACACACACACACACACACACACACACACACACACACACACACACACACACACTGACAGAACAACAAACCCCAGGAAAATGTGTTACAACTGTACCCGGTCTCCCCTCTAACAGTATCTACAGTATGCGTAACGCTTGTTTGTTTTCACAGAAACTTCCACCCATAGATGAGCTGCTGCTGTTCCTCATGTGTGACAGACAAGAATAGTCAATTCTGAGAGGTAGATGTATCCAGCTGTATGGGTTGATTGTGCGTTGATCTGTTGGTAATGCCTTGGGGTTCCAGTGGAAGGGATCACTGCGCTCTTCCTCGCTCGATTCAGACGAGTGAAGGCCGGAGCTGCGTGATTTTATGTCTTCACTTCTCTCACTCACTATTTCCCTTTTTAAGGTAATTATGTGTTTACATGTTATATATATAATCTGTATTACATCACAGTGTTTTGTTGTGAGAGGAAAGTGTGTATTTTGCACTTTGTTGAATTGTTTGAAGGTTCTTGCTAATTCTGGCTAACTTCGCTGTATACCCAGGGCCGTCCCTCCCTACAGGCCGATCATGCAGGCTGCATGGGGCCTCACATTGCGCAGGGGGCCTCGGCTTATTAGCTTGGCTTGCGCGCAGTTCTCCGCGCAGCAAAGTTCTCAGCGCAGCAAACACTTGTCTTGACTATATTACAACTATATTATAATTAAGCAATAGCTCACGACAGGCCGTGGTATATGCTCATTATATCACAGCTAAGGGGCGTGGTTCGGCCCGAAGTGTGGAGGGGGTTGTCATATTACCAAGTGTGGCAATATGAAAGAAAAATAATATATGAAAGAAAAATACACACTCTAATTTAAATAGTTTTTATTAGTAAATAATGATGTTCAAAATAAAATAGTCCCTCCGTTGCCTTCTGCACAAAAGGTGGTTGCTATGCAACAACACTAACAGCAAGCGAACATATTAGACAGAGAGCGTTGATCCATTATTTGGCTGTTTATTTACATGAATGTGTATGTTGCTGTTTATTGTGCATCCACTGAAAAACTGTCCAGCATCAGTAGCATGGCTTATGTGGTCACTTGTATAGGTTGAGGTTGTTCGAGGCTGTTGCTTGGCATGGCGAGAATATTGCTCCACTTTCTCCGGTCCCCGAGATTGGGCTTCCAGTAGCTCTGGAGAGAGCTTTCGCACCTGTGGCCACTAACGGTCATAATTTCTCTGCTTTGTTTCAAGACCCGCATCAGAAAGCTTTTGAATGGTGGTACTTTTCCAGTTGGTCTACCTGCTCTTCACGTAGCTCTGCATGTCGTAGTTTAGCTGCTTTTTTTCTGGAGATAGGCACTGCTCAATCCACTCCTCCATAGTAAGACCCCCCCGGAGTTCGAAGTTAATCTTAAATGTTTCCATTTTATGCTTTGTACGTTTGTTTCGTAACGGAAGAAATTTAAATATATTTATAAAACTGACAAGTCAAATCAAGCAATCTGATTGGTCGATAGCGTTTTTGCAGACCTCTTTGATTACAGATTTGAAAACGTCGTTGCTTGCTTTAAAAGTAGCACAATTCATTATGTTAAACCTTCAAAAGTATCTAGATATCCCTGCCCTAATGCCAAAGGAACTGCACACTGAATATGTTTTGCCGTTTGATGTCTATGTCTGGACCGCTGCGTCAAAAAGGAGGGCTTCTGCCCCGTTACTTCTCCGCTGCTTTCTTGTTGCAGTATGAAAAGAAAACTGCAGGCAGTTTGCTTTTCAGCCCAACGGTATACTGTTTTTCTCAGACGCGGAGGGATACTGACTTGTTGTGAAAAGTAACTTACAATTCTACCCGTGGTATACGCTCAGTATATCACGGCTAAGAACCAATCAGATTGCTTGATTTGACTTGTCCGTTTTATAATAAAATAATATAGTATTTATATTATTGAATTGATAATGATGATGATTATTATTATTAGAAGTAGTTTATTTGCAGTAATTATATTTTAATCTTTTTTAGGCTAGTATTTTCACTATATTCATTCTGTAGTGCACTATTAAGATCAAAACATATCTTAAGTCTGCTTGAATGATGAATTTCTTGTCTAAATTTCCAGGGTCATTGCTGAAATGTGTGAAAAGGGGAGGCACAGAGGAAGCACCCAGTACCCCACCATCAACCAGCATCACCTCAGACACAGCAAGACCGAACACCGTCAACCAGCGGCTCTGGTACAGGCCCAGCAGCACCCACCAACACTCTGCCAGGCCCCAGCGGGCATGGGCGCGGGAAGGGGGGTGCTGAGGGCGCTGCAGCACCCCCTAGCGGCAGGCAGGGGGTGCGGAGCTCCCCTGTCTGAATTATTATTTGACGGTTATTGCTGCTCCCGCTGTGCATAATCTGTGTAATATGGAGCCAATAAATTCCACATTGTTGGTAAAATAATATTTTGGCCTGCCCCGAATGTTTTTTCTGTAGCCCCGGACAATTCTACCTCAATAATATAATACATTAACCGTGCTTTACGTGAATCTCATCAAGACACTAGAAAGGACGGCAGGACTGTAATTTCCCGTGTTCAGTGAATGCAACAGAGGCAAGACACCAGACCAATCAGAGAGTTGCATGGAAATAAAAGTGTGCTTGTGTCATTCAAGCTCGCAGCTCAGTGTGTGTGCGGAAATAGCGCATTTAGTGTGTGTGAGAGAGGGGGAGAGAGAAAGGGACCGGTGCCAGTAGCAGGGACCGTGTTGTTAGCATCTGGTTAGCTAGCTGCACTAACGGACATACGGAGCTGTTTGTTCCACAACAAGCTGGAGGAGAGCTCTCCTCTCAGACTGAGAGGCTCAGGTGAGCTAAAGGACTCTCTGAGTGTTTAGATAGTTAACTTTAGTCTAAGTTATCTCAGTGGGTCTCAAACGGTTTGGTCAAAAATTATTCAAAAGATTATTTCCGCGGCACACCTTCATATGATCATTATAGTTATAGAATAAAGGAAAAACAGTTATGAAATACTATATGGCAGTAAAACAAGAATACAGTTTGAAAGGGGAGTGATTTGTAAAATATCCATAAAGAAAAAGAACATCTGCTTACAGTTGTGTTTCATCTGGGTGTTGAGAGATGTATCCATAGATCTCTTAATGTTGCTCTCAAAGTGCACCAGATTGATGCTTTTAACTTCAATATTTACAAAAAATCTTCCCGGGGGAGCATCCCCCCGGACCCCCCTAGAGGAGGTGAGGTCCGCTCCCCACTCGTAAAAAATAGCACTTTACCCCTGCCTATATGCCGTGAGCTGATTATCGAGCCTTCATTGTAACAGTCACAGGTTTACTGTGTGTTTGCGTGTGGGGAGTTTCTTTGTGAGTGCTCTATAGTGCCCGTAATAGTGTTCACTGGAGTCCAGCACCTCAGCACCCCCACTCAAAATACCTTCCCGCGCCTCTGCCAGTGGGTCAACAGTTGCAGACGCAGCAGCACCCAGCACATTACAAGATCCATCAAGCACCATCACTAGTGCAGCACAACCAGTTGATCCTGCTCTTTGGCAAGCACACTTCTCAGACACTGAACGGGTAGAATTTGTGCGCCGTGGGCCTTTTAAAGTTGGGTCAAATTTAATTTACCCTAAAAACGATGGAAGAGGCTTTCACCATGGTCTGTCCAATCATTCACTTGCAAATGGAGACAAGGTGAAAAGAAGTTGGCTTTTATATTCAAAGCAGAACAACTCTGTATTTTGTTTTGCTTGCAAGCTTTTTAGTACCAAAGATGTAAAGCTGACTACAGAGTGCTTTAGTGATTGGCAAAATATTAGCGCTGCTCTCAAGAGTCATGACAACAATCCACAACACACAAAGTCAATGCTAAAATGGAGGGAACTTGAGACACGTCTCAGAAAGAGCAAGACAATTGACCAGCAGGAGCTGACTCTGCTCGAGAGAGAGAGAGAGAGAGAGAGAGAGAGAGAGAGAGAGAGAGAGAGAGAGAGAGAGAGAGGAGAAGATGGCTAGACATCATCACACGTCTCATTGGCATCACACTGTCACTTGCCTCTAGAAATCTGGCTTTCAGGGGCTCTTCACTACAGCTTTATGAGCTAGATAATGGCCTTTTTAAAAGAGGTTGAGCTGCTGGCTAAATTTGATCCTGTGATAGAAAAGATGAGAACACCCGCACTCACTATCTTGGACCAATCCAAATCCAAAGCGAACTGATCAAGATAATTGGTGACAGAGTCCAGGGGTCCTTCTCAAGTTGATTAAATGGAATCCTTGCGTCCCTCACTTGCGTCGTTTCCCCGCGTTTATTCCCTCCCACCAGGGAAGCATGGAGAGAGGCAAGGAAACCATGAGAAGCAGGGAAATTAGTTTTAAGAGCAATGGGACATCCTTTCCTCCGGAGCGCCACGTGAAGCGACGTCCATTTGTGATGACACAGCACAGCTGATGTCTGACAGCAGCTCTGTCCCCGTTTTTTCACACACACCCCCGCCTCTGTTAGTACACATTTACTGACATATACATTTGTATCATCTGTTGTAGACCCAAATAAATAAAATAAAATAAGAACTCATTCTCAAAAAAGATAAATCCCATTCTTAAAATGTATAAACGAAAAAAAGCGATCATGAAAATGTTTCCAATAAATGAATAAAAAGATTTTTGACCACTTTGTTGTTCAGATATATCACATATTTGTAACTAAATGATACATGAATTGAAACAAAACACAGTATAGACTGAGGAGTGACTCTCGTGAGTTACATGTATTTTCTTCACTCCGCTGGGAAACGGCTATCATGTCAAGAAGCATCAGATCAGTGCATGCGCTGCATCGTCCAATCAGTGAGCGATACACAGTAAAGGGGCGGGGCGAATATCTGTGGATTTCATCGTTTATCGCTCCTCCATTATCGCTCCTCGATCCTCGTTCCTCGGTCCTCTGGCAGAAATAAGCGCAATGGGACGGTGCTAAAGATGGCGCAGACAAATCAACTTCCGGTGATACCGAGGACCGAGGAGCGAGGAAATGAAAATAATCGACCTGAGAAGGAACCCAGGAAACTATTGTCTCCTGTGTGCAAGAGGCCAAATATTATTCCATTATCCTCGACTGCTCCCCAGATGTGAGTCATAAGGAACAGATGTCCATCGTACTGCGCATTGTGGCACTCGAACCCAAGCCGGAGGTTAAGGAGTACTTCCTTGGATTTGTGTTTGTGGAGGAAACTACTGGTCTGAACCTTTCAAATGTGATACTGGACAAACTTGTAGAGCTGCAGATTCCATTTGACAATTGCAGAGGACAGGCCTACGACAATGGGGCAAACATGAAAGGGAAGAACTAAGGTGTTCAAGCCAGACTGCAAAACAAAAACCCAAGAGCCCTGTTTGTACCTTGTGGAGCCCATACAATGAATCTCGTCATAGTACATTCAGCCATCTCAGAGTAGGGAGGAAAATAAAAAGTGTTCATCGGTTCAAAGCCTCAATCAGGTTCATGTTCTGGGGTTTTGATGTGGCTAGAGTAGGTAACCTGTGATTTGGGATTCAAATAAGCCCAGCTAACTGACATTTTGCAACAGATTACATAGTAAAAATAAATTAGCCCACATCAACTGGTAGCTAGCTATGTGTGTAGCATGAAGGGGCTACAGATTTATTTTCGTTTTGTAACCCTGTCATGTAAACTGATAAATAAATTCATCTCACAATCTCGCTTGGGGCCCCAAGTTGGCCAGGGACAGCCCTGTGTATACCTTGTGGTGCCGCTGAATCTGACCGTTTGTCATGTTGTTAGCAGCTAAGCCGTTACATTCACATGCCCATACAGATGTTGTGTTATCACTGTTAAAGAGATAAAGATAAATGGAGAATTTAGTAATAATTATTGTTCGTGAAATTTGAGTGTATTCATTGTAAATGTACAAGCTTCATTATAAAGATGGCTCGATTCAGACGAGTGAAGGCGGGAGCTGCGTAATTTTATGTCTTTTCTCACTCATTATTTCCCTTTTTAAGGGTACAACACTGAGGGATCTAGCAGAACGGTTTGGCATTCACCGCACCACAGTCAGCAGAATTATTTCCACCAGAACAGACTTCCTTTACCAACTGCTTGGAAGCAAACGTCAGTGGATCCCACGTGAAGTAGTCAGAGATTTCCCTGACACACAAGTGTTGCTTGACTGCACTGAAGTATTCTGCCAGACTCATCATCTCATCATCTCTCCTGCGGGAGAGTGAGGTACATTACATTACATTACATTGCATTTAGCTGACGCTTTTATCCAAAGCGACTTACAATAAGTGCATTCGACCAGGAAGATACAACCTTTAAGAAAACAGAATCATATAAGTACATCAGGTTTCATAGAGCCAAACATTTCAAGTGCTACTCAACTGGCATTTAGAAAGCCAGCCCTTTATTAGTATATAAGTGCTTTGTTAGTAATTCTATCGCTCGAAGTGGAGTCTAAAGAGATGAGTTTTCAGTTTGCGTCGGAAGATGTGTAAGCTATCTGCTGTCCTGATTTCAATGGGGAGCTCATTCCACCATTTTGGAGCCAGGATAGCAAACCCACGTGTTATTGCTGACGGGAACTTGGGTCCCCCTCGCAGTGCGGGTGCAGCGAGCTGTTTGGCTGATGCAGAGCGGAGTGCACGTGCTGGGGTGTACGGTTTAACCATGTCCTAGATGTAGGAAGGGCCAGATCCATTCACAGCATGGTACGCAAGTACCAGTGTCTTGAAGTGGATTCTAGCAGTTACTGGAAGCCAGTGAAGGGAGCGGAGGAGCGGTGTGGTGTGGGAGAATTTGGGAAGGTTGAAGACCAGACGAGCCGCTGCATTCTGGATGAGCTGCAGAGGTCGGATGGCACATGCAGGTAGACCAGCCAGGAGGGAGTTGCAGTAGTCGAGGCGTGAGATGACGAGAGCCTGGACCAGAATCTGCGCTGATGTCTGGGTCAGCTGGGGACGTATCCTCCTGATGTTGTAAAGCGTGTATCTGCAGCAGCGGGTTGTAGCAGCGATGTTTGCAGTGAAGGACAATTTGTTATCTAGGACCACACCCAGATTCCTTGCAGTCTGAGTCGGAGAAACAACAGAGGTGCCGATGTTGATTGTTAGGTCAAGAGTGGGACAATCTTTTCCCGGAAGGAAGAGCAGTTCAGTCTTGTCAAGGTTGAGCTTGAGGTGATGAGCAGACATCCACCGAGAGATGTCTGCTAGGCAAGCAGAGATGCGTGCGACGACCTGGGTCTCTGAGCGGGGAAAGGACAGAATTAGTTGGGTGTCGTCAGCGTAGCAGTGGTATGAAAAACCATGCGGGCTAATGACAGACCCGAGCGAGTTTGTGTACAGGGAGAAGAGGAGGGGACCAAGAACCGAGCCCTGAGGGACCCCTGTAGTTAATTGACAAGGGTCGGACTCGGACCCTCTCCAAGTAACCCTGTAGGTGCGGTCGTTGAGGTATGAGGTGAGGAGGGAAAGTGCAGTGCCTGAAACTCCAAGTTCTTGGAGAGTGCGAAGGAGGATCCGATGGTTCACTGTGTCGAATGCAGCAGACAGGTCCAGAAGGATGATGACAGAGGAGAGGGAGGCTGCTTTAGCAGTGTGCAGTTCATCAGAGACAGCAAGGAGAGCAGTTTCTGTTGAGTGACCTGCCTTGAAACCAGACTGGTGCGGATCCAGAAGGTTGTTCTGATGGAGATAACAGGAGAGTTGTTTAAAGACAGCGCGTTCAAGTGTTTTAGACAGGAACGGGAGGAGAGAGACGGGCCTGTAGTTAATAACATCAGACGGATTGAGAGTGGGTTTCTTAAGGAGAGGGTTTACTCTTGCCTCCTTGAGACTGTTTGGAAAGTGACCAGAAGTTAGAGAAGTGTTGATGAAATGGGTGAGAAATGGTAGAATATCAGGAGCGATAGTCTGAAGGAGGTTTGAGGGGATAGGGTCCAGAGAACAGGTGGTAGGACGGGCAGAGGTAACGAGGGTAAGAACCTCACTTGGAGAGAGAGGGGAGAAGGAGGTCAGTGTGTGGGTGAAGGGAGGGTCTGGTGACCCAGCGGTGAGTAAATGTGAGTCAGAAAAGGAAGAGCGAATATCATCAACCTTTTTTTCAAAGTGGTTAACAAAGTCGCTTGACAGAAGGGAGGAGGGGGGAGGTGCTTTGGGAGGGTCCAAGAGGGTGGAGAAGATAGAAAATAGTTTTTTGGGATTGGAATAGGAAGATTGGATCTTATCTTGAAAGAAAGTGCTTTTTGCCTGAGAGATGGAAGCAGAGAAAGAGGAGAGGAGAGCCTGATAGGTTAGGAGGTCGTCATGGTGTTTGGATTTCCACCATTTCCGCTCTGCTGCCCGAAGGATGGTTCTATTAGCACGCAGTGCGTCATTTAGCCAGGGAGCAGGAGGGGACTGACGAGCCGGCCGCGATGTGAGAGGACAGAGAGAGTCCAGAGAGGATGAGAGAGTAGAGAGGAGAGTTTTTGCAG
Source organism: Notothenia rossii (assembly GCF_949606895.1). Taxonomy (NCBI): domain Eukaryota; kingdom Metazoa; phylum Chordata; class Actinopteri; order Perciformes; family Nototheniidae; genus Notothenia; species Notothenia rossii. The sequence continues at coordinate 57,358,827 of NC_136905.1, read as the reverse complement.
CAGTGTTTGGAGGCAGGAGTTGGAACGAGTCAGAGGAAGGGAGGGCTGAGAGCACCGATGAGGCAAAGGTAGAGGGGGAGAGGGAACGGAGGTTACGGCGGACAGGAGCAGAGTTAGAAGAGATTAGGTTGTTATGTTTGGAAAGGGGTAGAGAGAATGAAATGAAGAAGTGATCGGATGTGTGGAGCGGGTTTACAGAGAGGTTAGAAGTAGAGCAGTTCCTTGAGAATATGAGATCAAGGACATTGCCAGCTTTATGAGTTGGTGGGGATGGAGACAGTGAGAAAGCAAAGGTGGTTAACAGAGATGTTAGTTCAGATATCTTCCCTGTCTGGAGGTTGAAATCTCCGAGAAGTACAGCGGGAGGGCCAGTTTCAGGGATGTGTGAGAGGAGATTATCTAATTCCTCCAAGAAGTCCCCCAAGGCGCCTGGTGGACGGTAGAGAACAACAATGGTTAATTGTATAGGATGGGTTACTGTGACGGCATGGAATTCAAAGGTAGAAGGAGTGAAATTAGGTAGCTTGAAGAGGGAAAAGCTCCATTTGGGAGAGAGCAGGAGACCAGTGCCACCTCCTCTGCCAGAGGGTCTGGGTGTATGGGAGAAGGAATATGCTGTGGAGAGAGCTGCTGGGGTGGATGTGTTGGATGGAGTGATCCAGGTCTCCGTGAGAGCAAGGAAATCCAGAGACTGCAGGGAAGCGTAGCCAGAGATGAAGTCAGCCTTAGGGACAGCTGACTGGCAGTTCCACAGGCCCCCTGAAACGAGATGTTGGATCTCAGTGGAGCATGTGGGATAGACGAGAGCAGGCCGGTGAAATCGATTAGGAGAAACACGGGGCCAGTGATAATCGCGAGAAGACACATGAACAGGAATGCAGAAAATACACATGATTATAGCATGAGGGGCTAGAGAACCCAAGAGAATTGAATAAAACTAAATAACACCAGCGATACTTGGCGCAATCAGAGTAGGATTTGCCTCCTCTTTGCCTCCCACAGGACTCTTAATGTCTTTGTCAGTCTTCGTCTGGCTGACGCTGAAGCTGACGCTCCAGGAAAACGCAACCTAAGATGGATACCTGATTGCTCAGTTCTCACAGCTTTGGGGGCACGCCGCTGTAATTAGTTAACTATTTTCTGCTGATGGGCGACAGCAGAGTCTTCCTACCTCGTGGAATGCACACTTGAGGGGCGTGACTCACTGAGACCTGAGTTACAGCTGCTGGACTTTGAGCAGATCTGAGATTTTAAAATCTCTCAGAAATCGCCGTTTTAGCTACAATAACTATAGAACAATTATACAGAGTAGAATAAATGAAACAGAGAAGTCTATTTAAACAAGAATATAACTTACAGTGATTGCTGAGTCAGTATCGATAGTGTCCTCCCCGAGTCTGGATGCACACTCAGTTATTCTGATTTGAAATGCGCTATTTAAAATGTTTTTCGGCTGGGAAGCGTTTTGCACTTCACGCAATCAGCAGAGTCTTCCTACCTCGTGGAATGCACACTCGAGGGGCGTGACTCACTGAGACCTGAGTTACAGCTGCTGGACTTTGAGCAGATCTGAGATTTTAAAATCTCTCAGAAATCGCCGTTTTAGCTACAATAACTACAGAACAATTATACAGAGTAGAATAAATGAAACAGAGAAGTCTATTTAAACAAGAATATAACTTACAGTGATTGCTGAGTCAGTATCGATAGTGTCCTCCCCGAGTCTGGATGCACACTCAGTTATTCTGATTTGAAATGCGCTATTTAAAATGTTTTTCGGCTGGGAAGCATTTTGCACTTCACGCAATCAGCAGAGTCTTCCTACCTCGTGGAATGCACACTTGAGGGGCGTGACTCACTGAGACCTGAGTTACAGCTGCTGGACTTTGAGCAGATCTGAGATTTTAAAATCTCTCAGAAATCGCCGTTTTAGCTACAATAACTACAGAACAATTATACAGAGTAGAATAAATGAAACAGAGAAGTCTATTTAAACAAGAATATAACTTACAGTGATTGCTGAGTCAGTATCGATAGTGTCCTCCCCGAGTCTGGATGCACACTCAGTTATTCTGATTTGAAATGCGCTATTTAAAATGTTTTTCGGCTGGGAAGCGTTTTGCACTTCACGCAATCAGCAGAGTCTTCCTACCTCGTGGAATGCACACTTGAGGGGCGTGACTCACTGAGACCTGAGTTACAGCTGCTGGACTTTGAGCAGATCTGAGATTTTAAAATCTCTCAGAAATCGCCGTTTTAGCTACAATAACTACAGAACAATTATACAGAGTAGAATAAATGAAACAGAGAAGTCTATTTAAACAAGAATATAACTTATAGTGATTGCTGAGTCAGTATCGATAGTGTCCTCCCCGAGTCTGGATGCACACTCAGTTATTCTGATTTGAAATGCGCTATTTAAAATGTTTTTCAGCTGGGAAGCGTTTTGCACTTCACGCAATCAGCAGAGTCTTCCTACCTCGTGGAATGCACACTTGAGGGGCGTGACTCACTGAGACCTGAGTTACAGCTGCTGGACTTTGAGCAGATCTGAGATTTTAAAATCTCTCAGAAATCGCCGTTTTAGCTACAATAACTACAGAACAATTATACAGAGTAGAATAAATGAAACAGAGAAGTCTATTTAAACAAGAATATAACTTACAGTGATTGCTGAGTCAGTATCGATAGTGTCCTCCCCGAGTCTGGATGCACACTCAGTTATTCTGATTTGAAATGCGCTATTTAAAATGTTTTTCGGCTGGGAAGCGTTTTGCACTTCACGCAATCAGCAGAGTCTTCCTACCTCGTGGAATGCACACTTGAGGGGCGTGACTCACTGAGACCTGAGTTACAGCTGCTGGACTTTGAGCAGATCTGAGATTTTAAAATCTCTCAGAAATCGCCGTTTTAGCTACAATAACTACAGAACAATTATACAGAGTAGAATAAATGAAACAGAGAAGTCTATTTAAACAAGAATATAACTTACAGTGATTGCTGAGTCAGTATCGATAGTGTCCTCCCCGAGTCTGGATGCACACTCAGTTATTCTGATTTGAAATGCGCTATTTAAAATGTTTTTCGGCTGGGAAGCGTTTTGCACTTCACGCAATCAGCAGAGTCTTCCTACCTCGTGGAATGCACACTTGAGGGGCGTGACTCACTGAGACCTGAGTTACAGCTGCTGGACTTTGAGCAGATCTGAGATTTTAAAATCTCTCAGAAATCGCCGTTTTAGCTACAATAACTACAGAACAATTATACAGAGTAGAATAAATGAAACAGAGAAGTCTATTTAAACAAGAATATAACTTACAGTGATTGCTGAGTCAGTATCGATAGTGTCCTCCCCGAGTCTGGATGCACACTCAGTTATTCTGATTTGAAATGCGCTATTTAAAATGTTTTTCGGCTGGGAAGCGTTTTGCACTTCACGCAATCAGCAGAGTCTTCCTACCTCGTGGAATGCACACTTGAGGGGCGTGACTCACTGAGACCTGAGTTACAGCTGCTGGACTTTGAGCAGATCTGAGATTTTAAAATCTCTCAGAAATCGCCGTTTTAGCTACAATAACTACAGAACAATTATACAGAGTAGAATAAATGAAACAGAGAAGTCTATTTAAACAAGAATATAACTTACAGTGATTGCTGAGTCAGTATCGATAGTGTCCTCCCCGAGTCTGGATGCACACTCAGTTATTCTGATTTGAAATGCGCTATTTAAAATGTTTTTCGGCTGGGAAGCGTTTTGCACTTCACGCAATCAGCAGAGTCTTCCTACCTCGTGGAATGCACACTTGAGGGGCGTGACTCACTGAGACCTGAGTTACAGCTGCTGGACTTTGAGCAGATCTGAGATTTTAAAATCTCTCAGAAATCGCCGTTTTAGCTACAATAACTACAGAACAATTATACAGAGTAGAATAAATGAAACAGAGAAGTCTATTTAAACAAGAATATAACTTACAGTGATTGCTGAGTCAGTATCGATAGTGTCCTCCCCGAGTCTGGATGCACACTCAGTTATTCTGATTTGAAATGCGCTATTTAAAATGTTTTTCGGCTGGGAAGCGTTTTGCACTTCACGCAATCAGCAGAGTCTTCCTACCTCGTGGAATGCACACTTGAGGGGCGTGACTCACTGAGACCTGAGTTACAGCTGCTGGACTTTGAGCAGATCTGAGATTTTAAAATCTCTCAGAAATCGCCGTTTTAGCTACAATAACTACAGAACAATTATACAGAGTAGAATAAATGAAACAGAGAAGTCTATTTAAACAAGAATATAACTTACAGTGATTGCTGAGTCAGTATCGATAGTGTCCTCCCCGAGTCTGGATGCACACTCAGTTATTCTGATTTGAAATGCGCTATTTAAAATGTTTTTCGGCTGGGAAGCGTTTTGCACTTCACGCAATCAGCAGAGTCTTCCTACCTCGTGGAATGCACACTTGAGGGGCGTGACTCACTGAGACCTGAGTTACAGCTGCTGGACTTTGAGCAGATCTGAGATTTTAAAATCTCTCAGAAATCGCCGTTTTAGCTACAATAACTACAGAACAATTATACAGAGTAGAATAAATGAAACGGAGAAGTCTATTTAAACAAGAATATAACTTACAGTGATTGCTGAGTCAGTATCGATAGTGTCCACCCCGAGTCTGGATGCACACTCAGTTATTCTGATTTGAAATGCGCTATTTAAAATGTTTTTCGGCTGGGAAGCGTTTTGCACTTCACGCAATCAGCAGAGTCTTCCTACCTCGTGGAATGCACACTTGAGGGGCGTGACTCACTGAGACCTGAGTTACAGCTGCTGGACTTTGAGCAGATCTGAGATTTTAAAAACTCTCAGAAATCGCCGTTTTAGCTACAATAACTACAGAACAATTATACAGAGTAGAATAAATGAAACAGAGAAGTCTATTTAAACAAGAATATAACTTACAGTGATTGCTGAGTCAGTATCGATAGTGTCCTCCCCGAGTCTGGATGCACACTCAGTTATTCTGATTTGAAATGCGCTATTTAAAATGTTTTTCGGCTGGGAAGCGTTTTGCACTTCACGCAATCAGCAGAGTCTTCCTACCTCGTGGAATGCACACTTGAGGGGCGTGACTCACTGAGACCTGAGTTACAGCTGCTGGACTTTGAGCAGATCTGAGATTTTAAAATCTCTCAGAAATCGCCGTTTTAGCTACAATAACTACAGAACAATTATACAGAGTAGAATAAATGAAACGGAGAAGTCTATTTAAACAAGAATATAACTTACAGTGATTGCTGAGTCAGTATCGATAGTGTCCTCCCCGAGTCTGGATGCACACTCAGTTATTCTGATTTGAAATGCGCTATTTAAAATGTTTTTCGGCTGGGAAGCGTTTTGCACTTCACGCAATCAGCAGAGTCTTCCTACCTCGTGGAATGCACACTTGAGGGGCGTGACTCACTGAGACCTGAGTTACAGCTGCTGGACTTTGAGCAGATCTGAGATTTTAAAATCTCTCAGAAATCGCCGTTTTAGCTACAATAACTACAGAACAATTATACAGAGTAGAATAAATGAAACAGAGAAGTCTATTTAAACAAGAATATAACTTACAGTGATTGCTGAGTCAGTATCGATAGTGTCCTCCCCGAGTCTGGATGCACACATGTTAAATGTGTTGTTTTAGGAACATCCATTGCAAATACATGGAATTCAATAAACATTGAATAGTATATCATGCAGTTTGTCTGTGCCTTTTCCTCCGTGTTGTCCTGGTTTGCTGTGCTGCCTCCTAGTCGCCACCATGGTTTGCTGTGCTGCCTGGGGATGCTCAAATCGCTCCGAGAAAGGAGTACGAATGTACGGCTTCCCCACTGACACAGAGCGGAGGAAAAAATGGCTGGCTCAAGTCAGCAAGAGCAATTTCACGACCAACAGCAAAAAAATATGTGAGGATATTATATACAAACACTGCATTTGCACTTTTTCACAAAACGAAAACCACACCATTGGGAAAGCTTAATGTTTTGTTTAATACAAAAAAACAGGGAAAGGCTTGAAAAACACAGAGTTGAGACTCAGGGTGCAGGGTGAGGGTCTCAGTGCAGGTATTCAGGCTCCATTAAATCCCCCTCTGGTTCTTGTGCTGAAAGAGGGAGTAACAGACAGGAGAAAGGGTTATACACACCTATTGGATGGGAAATTGCCTTGGGGAGATAAGGTGTGGTCTTTGTTCCCAACTGAAGTTATGGAACTTTATTATTTGTGAGTTTAACAAAGTATGACAAATGGCATCAGTAACAGATGTGATATTAATTTCTATAAAGTTGTCTCACATTCTTGGTCATATTTTATATACAGTATGTAATGAGTATAACATGTCCAGTAAGTATAAAGTGTTTCCTAATACTGTGTATTCAACCACTATGGAATATGTATGTGGGCAGACAAAACTGAGTTGTTCTGTGTGTGAAGTAACCTCAAGTCACTCCGCAGGCACATTTTGATGTAGACCAGTTTGTCAAGACAAAAAAGGGCAAGACTAGGCTGAGAGCAGAGGCTGTACCCACCATCTTCGTGCATCGCCCTGTGGTCAAAAACAGAAGGGCCCCTGCACCACGATTCACCCCTTGACCTGTATCTACAAAGCCCATAGCTCATGATCACAGCTATAGTGTGAAAGGTGACACAGGTATAATAAGTATGAACTCTTAGTAACAAAAGTCATATTTCTTATTTTTAAGTGGTATAATATTTTAAATGTTCGAAAATGTACAGTGCCATGTCTTATGTCCGTAACATCACTGCCCCTCCACCCGTAACATCACTGCCCCTCCACCCGTAACATCACTGCCCTCCACCTGCCAGCACACAGCCAGAGGAGCGCAAACAACAAAAACAAGCAAGGTGTCCCGTCATGTGAGAGGGAGACTTGAAAAACCTTGGTGGCTCTCTACTCATGTTGTTACAGTTGTCTTGGTTACACCTCTCAAGTTTTTTTTGTGCCATTTCGACATCTTTAGAAAATATGAAATAAAAAATTGAAGTGAAATCAACCGCTTCTCTAGAGAACAAACTTTGATTTCTCTGTCTTGTGAGTTTGCAGTCTTGCTCCTCCACCTGTAACATCACTGCCCCTCCACCTGCCATACAGTAGGTTACTAAAAAGATTACTTATATAATACAGTGATAGAATACATGTTTAGTATGCTTACTTATATAAAACAGTAGTATTAAACTTACCTTGTGTTTTCACTCTCACTTAAGTCCCTCTCCCTTTGCCATCAATCCAAAATCAGCTGAGCTGCAACATTATACAGACAGGTAATAATCAACATAATCACAAGGACACAATATGGCTCTGCTAAAAACACTCACTCTTACACGCACCAAACTTTATATTTATCAAATATTTAACTCCCTCCACCCCCGCATACAATCCCGTTTATAAGCCCCTCTTCTCTAATTCAACAACGTTGGATGAAATGACATTAAGAGAACGGAATTTACAATTAAAAGGCTGTTCAACGTGTGCTGCTAACTTGATCCGGTAGCTTTATCTGTTATCTGTAAACGTTCCCTAAATCTACTAATTTAGGGATAATCCACTGACATCCTTTAATACACATGTTAATTTGAATCAGATGTACTGATAATATCTGCAATATAAATCTTTAAACTTCTTCTTACCTTTCAAAAGTCCGTCACGAACGGTCTATTATGCTACAACTCTACTGCACTGCTAGCCTTGGCGCTAACTTCCGGGGAACGATTGAGAGGCTCCACGGTCCGCCATTGCTGTAAAAAAGTGGTCCATTGGAGTGAACGGAGATGACATAACTCTCAGTCTATACGGCGCTGGACATCAGGACATTATGATGTACAGTTTCAAAATAAAAGACCTTTGGGGACAGGGATGATAGCTCATATATGTGACTTCAAAGGTCTTTTATTTTGAAACTCTACATCAGAATGTACTGATTTTTTCTGAGTGACTAGATGGGGTGTCCTGCTATCACCCTGGAGTGAGGTGGATCTATGATACTGGACAATCTTTGTTTTATTCTCATCCAAAAACAGGGATGATAGCTCATATATGAGACTTCAAAGGTCTTTTATTTTGAAACTCTACATCAGAATGTACTGATTTTTTCTGAGTGACTAGATGGGGTGTCCTGCTATCACCCTGGAGTGAGATGGATCTATGATACTGGACAGTTTTTGTTTTATTCTCATCTAAAAACAGGGATGATAGCTCATACAATAGAGATTTCAAAGGTCTTTTATTTTGAAACTCTACATCAGAATGTCCTGATTTTTTCTGAGTGACTAGATGGGATGTCCTGCTATCACCCTGAAGTGAAATTAGTCTTTGATACTGGACAATTTTTGTTTTATTCTCATCTAAACACAGAGGGATGATTTTTTTTTACTCTACCGTAATGCATAGGATATTCGCACACCGCAATATCACGTGAGGGCTGGCTTGACTAGGTTTTCCCGAGTGGAGGCTGGCTTGACCGCAGTTAGTTTAGCATACTCAGCCCGACTCAGCCTGGTTGTTCCTGGCCCTAGAACCACGATTTTATGGGGCCATTACATCACCAGAAGTCCCAATTTAAGGGGTAATTTCTCCCCCAAAAAATTGTTTTACTCACTATATCAACAGCCCCACCAAAAATATTTTCCACCAGCCACCACTGGGTGTACGGCTTAACCATGTCCTGGATGTAGGAAGGGCCAGATCCATTCGCAGCATGGTATGCAATTACCATTGTTTTGAAGTGGATTCTAGCAGTTACCGGAAGCCAGTGAAGGGAGCGGAGGAGCGGCGTGGTGTGGGAACATTTTGGAAGGTTGAAGACCAGACAAGCCGCTGCATTCTGGATGAGCTGCAGAGGTCGGATGGCACATGCAGGTAGACCAGCCAGGAGGGAGTTGCAGTAGTCTAGGCGTGAGATGACGAGAGCCTGGACCAGAACCTGCGCTGTTTTCTGGGTCAGCTGGGGACGTATCCTCCTGATGTTGTAAAGCGTGTATCTGCAGCAGCGGGTTGTAGCAGCGATACAATTCAAAATATATGCAAATAAAAGCCAATAATAAAACATTCTCCCATGTGTGCTTTTTGTAGACGTTTTGTAACTTTTGATAATTTTGCATGATAGTCATTAGCAGATGGACCCAAACTCAATTTACCAAATGACCCTCAACTTTTTTAACTGTGTCAACAAACACTGAACAAGTGCTGGGGGAAATGGAAATTTGAACATGTACAATTCGAGGCAACTCCATCTGCTGATGAGATTGTTTTGTCATTTGTTATTGGGGGACATCAAAGGAATATTTGTGGTTGTTTACTGGAATCATTTAAAAGGAAACAGCCTCATAATAACACAGTTCCGTCGAAGAAAACTTAAAAGATGAGGAAACATTTCTGAAAAAATAAAAATCTCAACCAGGTTGCTTCTGTGTTCAATAACTTGTGTTTGTGTTGGAGTAAGCATCAGTGTCTTTAACATCTCTCTCATTAATCAATATGCTGCTTTTCCTTTAGGATGTTTCTGCTCTTTGTCTGTTTGGCCATGTAGTCTGTTAGTACTCATGCTTTCCTCAGCAAACACATTATAGCCAGTGCAAAAAAGAAAGGACCTAAGGTGAAAAATATATGGTTGGGAGGGTAACTTAATTACCTGAAAAAAACATTTAATCAGTAACCTAATCTGAGTATCAAAAAATAAAAGTAATGTAACTTGATTACTTTGCGTTCCTTTTGGAATATCAAATGCAATTCAAATATACAAGAACAAATTGAAATCAATAAGATTAAGCGCTTTGAGATTTGTCTTGGCAGATGAGAAGCGCTATATAAATTAAATGTATTATTAAGATGTTTTCTTAATGAAGTGTATTATGTAAGAACAATTGAACCTTTATGGTAAAACAGTTAAATCAGGAGAGACTTATTCCGTTAGTTTGATAACATATTTATTGCCCAAGGGGTAATATACATTTTGGAGAATAGACCCCATCATACTGTGATGGATTTAGGGTGATGAGAAGCCGACTAGGAAAAGAGAAAACCCCCGGGGTCTAGACACTGGTGGTGGTGAAGTGCTGAAGGAAAATTAAAATCCTTAGTAATGTGGGTTCTTCAGGGCTAGCCTGGCCCTGGATCTGATGAAACTGGAGGTGGAGGAGGTGGAGGAGGGTTGCATCAATTCTCCTGAATGATGCTGGCAGGGGAGAAAAAGAGCAGATTTAAACGTTTGCCGGGTGTTCTTTGATTGGCTTGTGGGGGATCAGACAGGGCCGATTGGTTTAGCTGGGGTTATGATGCGCCCTTGCTTATTGAAAGAAATGGCGAGTGAGTGAGAGAGAATTGTGAATGAGAGAGTGGGAAACACTCTTACTGAAAGAACTTGCGCTGAGCTTCTTTTATTTTTTGACATACACCTAATTATGTAATCCTGTTGCATGTATTCCGTTAATGCCCAAACCTGGGCAAATGTATGATACAGCAGACTGGTAGTATGAAGGTAGATATGGTGCAAAATGCGAGTGTGTAAAACCTGATGTGAGCCCTTGCAAAAAAAGATCTGAGCTTGTGTTCATACATTTACACTTGTATAAAATATCCACATATCTGTGAACCACATTTGAAGTCACAGAAGAAGAAAAAAATGAACTTAGTAATGAAATGTTCACTTGCAGAAAAAAAATAATATTTAAAATATTATATTTGGGATATTTATCAGCTGCTTATGTGACAGTCAGACATTGAATACTTTACAGCGGCCGCTGCTGTGAGTTAACGGGAGAATAAACTCCAGTGGACGAGCAGCACTGTAGCGGTCGGTAAAGACAGCTGAAAGACATTAATAAACAATTAACCACGGCACTCTGGAGAAAAGTATAATGTTGGAGAAGTAGTTATTTGATTTAATCTGGCAACATGATTAAAAGCAACACGATCATCGACCCGACGCAGTCCCCCATTGTTGTTGTTGTTGTGAGAGAAGCACGAAGCTAGAACGGGAGCTGCGTTTGTGTGAAAGGGGCAACAGTAGTCACTTGTTTGTGTGTGACTGACCCGAGCTTGCGCCTCGTCTTTCTGATAGCTCCGCCCCTTCGCTCCAACCCCCCCCCCACATCTACAGGTGAAAACTACTGTAGCGTGTTTTCATCATTGCAAGAAGTGTAGCAAAAGTCAAGGCCACAGATTTGTCGATTTATACTGCCACAGAGCGGATTTGTGAAGTTGTAATGACTGATTTGAGAGGTTGTAATGGAAAATATATTTTAAAAAATATATATTTTTCTGCAAGTGAACATTTCATCCCTAAGTTCATTTTTTTTCTTCTGTGGCTTCAAATTTGGTTCACAGATACGTGGATATTTGATACAAGTGTATGCACACAAGCTCAGATATTTTTTCTGCAAGTCCTCACATCAGGTTTTACAAGCTCTCACATTTTGCACCATATCTACCTTCATAGGTAGCCATATAACTCATGCATTGTGCACATCCAACACAAGCTTTGATGATAACAATGATTAATGTTTAGGTATATGAAGGAATAGAGTATTTTAAACCTGTTAAACCCCAAGGTCGCCGCCGGTGGGGATCCTGGGTTTTTTGTCTGTGTCTCAGGGGATCTTAATATTTAAGAACCTATAAATGTCTTATACCAGATTAACCCGAAATATTCTCAGCTAACTGACGATACAAACCATTTTTACCAAAACAAAACACAAGTCTCATAAGAAGAATCTCAATGACCTCTTAGCGAAAAATGCTAACGGACATTGACACAGAACTCAAGATAAAAGTACCCTTATTACTTATCGTAGCTGCACATACAAGATATCCGATTAAAGCTGAGGTTCCACAAATTATTTAGGTATATAGTATCATCACTGAGTGATCCGAACTCGCGACAGGGGAAGCAAACACAGACATCACAACACGTACCTTTACGGAGCTTCTAGGGAGATCGTCTCACCGTAGCTGTCAATCTGATCAAAAGACGTGTTCAATGGCATTAAAATGAGAAAAAAGGCAGCTGAATCGGTTAATCCATAGGTTTTTCACGTCTCTGTATATAAATTTTTTTTTATTTCATTTATAATCCATAATTTCATTCTTATGTAAAAATCGAAGAGCAAAAGTTAGCTGCTAATGGTAGCCACTAGAGTGGCTGCTGCTTCCGGTCTTGGCTATGCGGCAGTCTAACACACACACACATTACCAAATAAGGACTATGTGGGAGTTCTCCTCGATTCCATTGGCTCTGACGGTTAGAAAGAGATGTCACATGTCAAAATCCAGCATGGGGGGACAGAGATATGAAAAATCCACCCAAATGGCCCCAGAAGAGGTCTTTTTTGCTAAATCTGTCTAAAAAGGTCAAACATCACTTGTTTTGCATCAATCTTTGATACAGGGTACTTATTATATGTTGTACTTTAGATTCCTAAAGCTTTTAGTCTACTAACCATCATCCAAGTTTTCACTATAAGTACAAAATATATTTTGGACGGAAACTATAATTTAGAGTTTTTTACCATGTTCAATCTAAATTTTCATCCAACTCACAGGGTCTATCATTACTTTGAGAAAAAAGATTATTAATTTAACCCTTTTAGAAGGGAAGATATGGTCATTTGTTCTGGGAATGTCATTTTCGAGCCTGAAACCTGTAAAACAGGCTCGGGGTTTAACAGGTGAAGCTTTGCCAGTAGCTGTTGTAGACAAAACCATCCAGAAGACCTCCTGTCAATGTAGCAAGGGGGAGCATATCCTCATTGTTTGAGCATTGAGATTGTTTTTGGAATCCAGTGGCCTGTACCACGAAGCAGGATTTGCGGTTAGCGAGGTAACTTCAGGATTAACTCTGGGTTTCCTCTCCTAGGACGCTGGTTCACTTCTTACCGGGGTAGATCTCCATGGTAACTTATGCTGAACACCTAACCTGCTCCGGAGCAAATAAGAGATCAACTCAGTGAAAGCACCGCCTGCTGACCAATCAGAGCTCAGTGTGCGGAGTTTAAATCTATCAAGTCATATTACAGAATAAAGGAAATAAAGTTTAAACTGCCGTATGCATATGGGGGTTATTCCCTATCTTTATTCAAGAGCGTGGTCTTTAAATTTGAGAGCATACTTTATTGATTTCACATTCAGAATATGTATTTATTTCCCTCAAACCTGTCCTCACCCTCAAATAGTGCCTGCT